>NC_072384.2:43834738-44209738 GCF_028885625.2 Pongo pygmaeus | reverse complement strand
TGGAAGGTTAAGCTTCCCAATTAGGGACATGATGGAGACCAGTCCTTGAAAAGATGTGTATAAATTGCACACATGAAATATAAACAATGCAAACATATCTGTATACAAAATATGCAGTTGTGCATTCAGAAAGGGTAATGGCATGCAATAATGGGAAATTATTTGAACATCTGTTTGCATATTAATCTGCATATTTTGCACATGCAATCATCCATTTGCATCAGCGTATTTTGCATGTCGCATGCACACGTTAGACACCTGTTATTAAAAACTAGGTCCACAATGTGCTGCTAATTCCCTTGAATATAATTCCATTTTTACAAGATTTATCATAGAGTCCAAAGGGTAGTACTTTTTTAGCAAAGTGGACAATATACACAGGATATTAGTGAAACACTTCTCCTTTATCTATGGGTGGTAGACTATAAGATTCAAAGAGGGAACCAAATTAGTAGTGAATGAAAGCAAAACAACATAGCCAGAGATGAATCATGACACAATCTAGCTCCTTCTTTCTGGTATAAAAAATGATCAGCCACTGAAGAACAAATTGAGATGTCATCTGCATCAACTGTGCCAAGCACCATGTCTGCTTTGTACATAGTACATGGTCAATAAATATTTGTTAATTCTTTGGTTAATAAAGGAATGTATAATTTAATTAAATGTCACGTTTAGCTAATAGTTACAGGAGTTAGATGATATACCAAGCTCCATTCGACTACTTTTGCAGGCCTCTGTCAGTTAACACATTTGAAAAGAGCCTTTGAGGGAATATTGAGAAACTGAGCTAAAAAGACTGGGCTCTGCTACTAACTAGTAATGTAATCTTGGACTAATTTCTCTAATTTTGTAAAATGAGAGACTGTGCCCAGTCGGCAAATAGGTGGTACATATGGTGCTACTCTTCCCTTCTTTAACCGTGGTAGACATTTAAAAAAATCAACCCCGGCACTTTTTTCCACTGAGTCTGGACTTAGCCATATATTATTTCTTAACACAGCTCTCCAGGCAGCCACCATCAACTGATCAAATCTGGCACACAAGATACATCTATTTCTTATCCAGGATTATATTATCTCTAAGGCCCTTTCCATAAACTGAATCAAGAACTCTGACAGACCTCTACAATTTACGTTCTTAGGAAACTATCTTAATGATTTGGTTGTTTTCTAATTACAAGGTATGAAATATGCTTTAAAACTAGTTGAACACTGTTAGAATTGGAGAAATGCTTGCTTTATAGAGAATTTCACTGTAATAGTATTTTTAATGGATTTAACCCATAAAATATGCTAAAGTAATGTTCAATATATTTCCCTCTTTGGATTATCCATAAAACTACTTTCTTCCAGGCAGTTATGCAAAGCGGATCAGGAAAGCAGCATGAAGCAATATTTTGTGCAGCACAGCCTTTCAGTATGGGAAGAAAGACAGCAGCCGTGGTCTCAGCTTCTGCCAGACAGAGCGTTGGTGGTGTGAGAGAAAGCACAGAAACCTGGAGGCACGTTAAAAGGACATATTCAGACTCCTCAAGTAATATGGAAAAATAGGAAGCAAATGTAGCTGTCAGTGAGGATGGTTTTTGAGAGAAATCCTTGTGTGATAAGCATTACAAACAGCTGAAATGAATCCATCAGAAGTCTGTACTTAATGTTTGCTCTGTGGCCAGCACTGTGCTATGTTCTTAGGGAAGTACAGTAGAGTATAATACAGTGCCTGTTTTTGGAAAAGTTGTATTCTAGGTGGAAGACACAAAACACAGAATGTTATAAAGCTGCTCATAAGCCAAGGATATGCCTTATTTCCCAGCTACATCTAGACCCGCTTAGATAACATTTCAATCAACCACGTCACTTTGAATGGCATGACCCCAACAAAGAATGACCTAGGCACTCTTCATGTGATAGCAAGATGTCCCTTTTGTTATGGTCTTGTCATTGGGGTCCCTTTTCCTAGCTGTTTATTATGTCATGCCTCTTCATTCATTCATAATGGTGGTAGAGACATGTCCTTTTTGACCGCACAGCACACATTCCTCCTGTATCTAGAATGAGTTGTTCTACTTTGCTCTGAAGAATTATTCTCCCACTCTGACTCTTTTGTGCGTAGGGAGAAACTGACCCTCACGTGCTAGCTCCAAGGGTGGGCACATGGTTGAAGATGGATAGTGACAGCCCTAGGATTTTCTAGGATCGATGCAAAAGAGAAACTCAATGTATGACTGGACAAGTTGGTGGCCACAGGTAACTGACTAAAAATAAAACCAAACCAAGGGAAGTTGAGTTGAGAGATGGAAGCCGACCAGCCCCTAGTGGCATAATGTGAGCCCCAGGATACAATGATGTCTGATTCTAGCTATATTCCTGAGATTTTCAATTAGCCAAGCCAATACATTCTTCCTTTCCACCCACCACCCAGCTTCAACTAGTTTAAGTTGGATTCCTATTATAAGCAATCAGAACAACCTGGCAAATGCAATCCACACCACTGGCATGCACGGAGGAAGTCAGCGGGTCCCATTTAACAAAACCCACGCAAGAAGAACTTAAATCACTTTCCCTAAATCATGTCACGAAAGTCAACAAAAATACAGAAAGCAAAGGCCCAGCTTTTAAGAAAAAAATAAGTTGAAGAGTCACATCATTATAAATTATTTTCTACAACTATTCCTTGACCTTTGTGGGGACTGCTCACCAGACCGTTTCCCTTCACCATTGCACAGGAGCCTCCTAATATGCTCTTCCATAAAATACAAGAATGAGATGACCGTCATAATTGCCCTTCACTGCAATCTTCCCTCGAATGAGGATTATTTCAAGTGACTAGCAAAGAGCCTTTATGAAAACAGAGTATCTAATTATTGGGAAGAATTCTCAGAATTCCAAGAAGTTTAATTCTCAATTTAGAGCCCCTTCTCCTCCTGCATATTTCTCCTGAGTCCAGCCAGCTCTCATTGTGTCCCTCAGAGGGAGATGCGTAAGTAATGCAAACGTCACCTCAGAATTCGGGGTATCGCCTGGGGACATTAGCCAACATCACTCTTAAGGTCATCTCAGGATACCAGCAGGGCACCAAGGTATTACTTCCTGACTTCAGGAAATAATTTATGCAATGGAAGTATCTAGCTGGTGAAAATAAGTAATAAAGAAACAACCAAGATGAGGAGGGGTTAAGCTTCTCATGCACAATATCTGAAGAGCTACCTAACTGAACCACCAGGTCCTTAGCTCATTGCCTAACCCAGGCAGTCACCCTGCTGTTTTAATGAAAGTTAGCTGTGGGAACATCTCCATCACAGCATCCCGACTCCTGATAGCACTTTTAAACTACGCATTTGTTCTTTTTAGTCTACTTCCTGTTTAGAAATCGCTTCTATTTTAAGTGGCATGTTTACTTTTTCACCTTTTTGTAAGGGGAACTGCATTTTCTTAGTTACAATCCAAATACAGCTAAATGAGGAAAACTCAATAAAGGCGCTGAAAAAAAAAAATTCATCCAATAAATTTGCTGTGAAATGCCAAGTTTGTGGCTGTGCCTGCAGTCATTTTAGTTATAAGACACATAGTAGGAAACAGTTTTGGGATTTTCAGCCATTAGTTTATAAATTGAATAAGATAGATGTGTTCATTCATATGAAGTAATGTAATTTTTCTTGGGAAAGTTTAATATTATACAAATCCATTAGCATATTTACAAATTAATCTTCCCTTAGGAAAAAAAGATTGAAGATTTACAGAAGGAAGGATTTTATTACTTTTAAAACTGCATTTTAAAGAAAATAAAAGAAAAAGAAGGAAAATTATATTGAACTATAAATGCCTTTTTATGACTAAGTTTTCTAACACCAAAATTTATGAAAGGAGAGGAGAATAGACGAGAACATAGAGTTTTCAAGGAGCTCACAGAAATTGCAACTCCTATATCACAGATTGCAAACTCCTATAAAATTAAACCTGTTTATGTAAATGCAAGAAATAGCATTAAATTAATTAGACACTTAAGGCTATTAATGTGAATTTCCCCTGGATAATTTTTTGTCTAAATTCTCTAGCTACTTGTTCTAATTTTTGACAAGATGGGATATAAACCTTCACAACCCCAATGACAACAACAAAAACCTGTGTTCATTTCATTTCCTCCTCAAACTCTCCATGGCTTATTAATGAACAAGTAACTGATGACATAATTAATTTCTAAAAATCCACTGTCATAAAATTTTCCTACAACAGCAGAGAGAAACTTGGAGTGTAGGGTAAGGGAAATCTCAATCTATATGCAAATATCTGATATATTATAAAAAGGTAGAAAAGTTACTTGATTTTCCTCCAGATAGTCTCCATTTTGCTCATCAGTAGCACTTACTTTGTGAAGGTCCTTTTTATTAAGGAAGGGTTACATGGACTTTCCACACAAACACAGAATGTGGCATAATATTAACAGCAATCTTATGAATAAGATGCAAATTTTAATGATTTCTTAATAACACTTTCTGCAATATTTCTAACCATGGGGAAAAAATTGAAGTATTAGCTATATTAAGATATTCTTCCACAGAAAAATATCTGTTACAATGATTTAAGAACACATCATACACAATTCTTCAGGTTGAAAGTCATAGAGTAGTAATCATAATAATAATGAATAAATACTATTCATATGTTGATCACCTCCTGTATTCCAGAACTGTATTAAATGTTTTAAATATATTGTCTTATTTAATACTGACAGCAACCCAATCAGATAAATACTGTGATCATTTGTATTTCATAGAAGAGAAAATCAGGCTTGAAGATATAAAATATCAAAGACATCCAAATAGTAAATGACAGAATCCAGGACGAAATTTCAATTCATCTGATTTCTGTGTCTACACTCTTATCCTAACCCTATACTTTGAAATTCAAATGATATAACTTATTTCCCAAAGTTTGCAAACATATTTAATAAATGTAGTACTAATATCTACTAAAACAATGTCAGTGATATGAACCTCACTACCATTATTTAACAACAACAGTTATTAGAATGTTTATTTCCATTACATTCAACTGAATTTTAATTCTGTAATGTATACCACCAGTTCTGTGTTGGTTTTCTTCATCTTCTGATTTTTGTTTTTCTTCTCTGGAAGAATACACTATAATTGTGCTATCATGGCACCCATAAAGCATCTCATTTCCAGACTAAACATCCTCACTTCCAACCACAGTTCCTCAAAAAACAGGGGACTCACTGTTCTCGCAAGTTCTCTCACTGTCTTTTCTTCTTCCCCTGGGCCCACTGGTCTTCCAAGGATCTCTTTAAGGGGACTTTAAGAGATTTCTTAAGGAAGGAGATCTCTTCCAAGAGGATCTTAACTAGGCACAACCCTCCATAAGGATTTGATCACCAAGAATAGTAAGTCTCCTGATTCTTAGCTCCAATCTCTTTCATCTCAAAGTTCTAACATTATGTGTAAAGACATGTCAATCACATTCTAAGATTAGCTAGAAGATGTATCATTTGCCATATTCACAATCCTTGAGTGATGGTCTGGAAATCAACCAGAAATAAAGAAAGAAGTGGTGTTTTCTGTCTGGAGTGGCCCAGACAAGTTTCATCACAGTGATAGAACAGAAGCCCTTCCTCACCCTATGTATGGGGAAAAGAACTGAATTCACCAAATTTCACTGGAAATACTTGAAGATTCATCTTAAAGGACTGCCAGAGAATCTTTTTACCTAGATTGACATACGAAATTTCTATCCCAGTGATGATGTAATCAAAATTTCAAGGAAGATGTACATAAGCAAATAGTGTGATATATATTTATAATGCATTTCTGCTTCAATTTTTCACTTCTTATTAACAGATGAGGTAGAAAAAGATCTGTTGGTTTTCTTTATTCAAGAAAGAATTGGGAGCTGGAGTTGCTACTAGCTTTTTTACATTTCACCCAGTAAATGGCAGTGGAGCTGAGAAAAAAACAAGATTGGCCTTCTAGATTAATACACTGTTCAAGCTTCCTCTCCTGAAATGTGCTGCAGTCCATCACACTTAACCTACACTTTCCACACCTCCAGAAGGAGATACCACAGATATACCTATTTACTTTGGCATGAACTCAAAGAAATGAGCTTGCAAAGCTGATCCTTTCTTTGTGCATTAACTTTAATTTCTCCTTTCCACGCATACACTGCAAGAACATCAGGTAGATCCATTTACTTCCACCCCCTCATCCCACTGCTCCTCCTAAAGTGACATATTAATTATGGCTCGTTTGAAATTTTCTCTTACAAATGTAGGCTCAGACTTCAACACCTAAATAAATTATATACACACTGCGCAAGCCTGTTTGTTTCAGGTTTCTTAAAAGGAGAAAATGAATGCAGAGTATTAATCACCAAACTGATGTCCCTGATTGAAAAATAAATTATTTAAATGAGTAACACTCTGGCTTTTTTTAATATGCTACTTTCTAGAAATTTTTTTCAGCATTGCAAGTTGAAAAGGATGAAAAAAAATCTTATAGTATACTATCAAGATGAAACAAGAACCAAATTAAAAGATGTGTATAGCACAATCATAGTCCATCCAAACTGTTGGGTCATAGTATCCATTGCTTGCACAGCCATCAACCAAATTTATTGAATAGTAATCCAAATTAGCTGTTAAAAAGGTCTAAAAGTCTAGACTGATTGTTCCAGACCTACATTTATCTTCTTCACACCCCAAAACTATTTTACCCCTAATGTAATATTTTTAAAAATCTTATCTTTCCGGTGTACAGAGTGGGGAAGACAAGTGGAAAGGCCATAATATGTGTTTATCCAGTCTAGATTCACTCTGTTTTAATTTTCTGGGGTAAAATTCCTTATGTTTCCCATTTTATTACAAATCATATTACAGATATATCATGCATGCAACTAGAAATTATAGGAATGAAACTACCAACAAGGAGAAATATATAAAACTCAAGAGGGGAAAAAATCACTTTATATAGAATGTAAGTAGCCTAAGTAGTCATTGAAACCACCTCCTAGAGTGTACATAAGTCAGAGAAAAAAAAGATAAAAATACCCAGTGAGAACAATTTATTAAACTCAGTGGGTGCAAGAAAGGCATTCAATGATAAGAGTTATATTAGTTAGGGGTGGCTAATTGCTTTTTAAAAAAATACCAGACTGAAAATAACGGGTAATGGTGCAAATTCAAGAGAATTTTTGCTATTTAAATAATGGTACTGAGTGGATAAACATGTTGATAGACCCTCCTCCACGTAGTCATTCGAGTGAGGCTAACGCAGGCTCTGCCATATTCAACACATGGCTTTCAGAGTCACCATGGAGACTGGCTCTTTCCAAGACAGCAGGTAAGAGAGAAGAAAATGGAGAAGTGCTTGTGGTGGGTTTTAATGAGCCAGGCCTGGATGTGATATACATCTCTTCTCACATTCTATTAGTTGGACCTTGTCACATGACCACAAGTAAATGTGAGAGAGGCTGGGAAATGTAGTTGTGTAATCATGAAGAAGACAAGACTGGATTCTTTTTTTAATGGGTATCAGTCTCTGCCACTGTCTGCCCTATTGGTCACCATAATCATGTTCTTTCTTCCCACACACAGAACACATTTAAGCATATCCTAAAAAGAGACAGTCTACTTATTGCATCTGGCTCAAAGACCATGGGTCACAGAGTTATTCTATTTCTTTCTATTCGAGCTTGAGGTGGCTTCTTGTGATCCCATGACCTGTGAACTAAGAAGACAAGTTCTTTCCCTCCTCTATGTATACTTCTACATCAATGGTAAAGCAGAAACAAGATAACTCACAAAGTTTCCAACTGTGAAAAGAGGAAAAGGGTACACATACAGCAATCACAGATCCATTCCAATAATGAAATCCTGCTAGGCAGGAAGAGTGAAACCCCAATTCATGAGAGTTCAGCAAGTTCTAAGTCCCTGATTCAACTCTTCAGGAGAATCTACCGTGTCCATTCTTCTCCATTGCTCTGACTCTACCCTCTGGGATGCTGTTTTGGTTAAAAGTTTATTTTATTTTTTTTTTTTTCTTGTCCATTATCCTACATGACCATATCTGAAGTAAGTACATTTTTCGTAAACACACTTTCAGCGACAACTTTCAGATATCAAAACCATTGCTGTCCATTTTCTGCCTATGTAAGTTTGGGGAACCAAGGGGTGTTTCATAATCACAGAGTTTTGTAAAACTGCAATTATTGTTTTACTGGAAATGTGCTTCCCTTAAACTCATAGCTTCTGATCTATTCGTTTCCACTCAGTTCCACGAGTCAGTAATCATCTCCTAAATTCTTCTTTTAGATTTAAAACTTACACCTCTTGCACTGGCTTGTTTAATTGTTTGTTTATTATCTTTTGCTTTCTAGAGCTCATGTACCTCTCTCAACCTAATGCTAGCTACTTTAGGTCATCTAAAACAATAGCCTTGGGTGGGAAGGTAACCCACTTCATTTTTGTATTGACTTTGAGATATAACTTACATAACACAAAATTCACCCATTTAAAGTCCACAATTCAATGGTTTTTAGTACATTTACAGATATTTGCAGTCACCATCACAGTCAATTTTAGAACATTTTCATCACATCACAAGGAAACCCTGTGACCTTTACCTATCACATATCTACTTCTCCATCCTCCCAACCTGAGCAATCTACTACTTTCCATCTCTACAGATTTGCCTTTTCTGGACACTTCAGAAAAACTGAATCATATAACAAGTGATCTTTTGTAACTGGCTTCTGTCACTCAGCATGTTTTCAAAGCTCATTCATGTTAAAGCATGTATCAGCACCGCATTCATTGCTTTCAATGGCTGAATCATATTCCATTGCATCGATATACCACATTTTGTTTCTCCATTCATCAGACAATAAGTATTTGAGACTTTTCTACCTTTTGGCTATTATGAATAATGCTACTGTAAACATTCATGCCCATTTTTTTCTAGAAACATGTTTCCATTTGTCTTGGATACATATCTAAATGTGAAATTGTTGAGTTATATGGTAACTATATGTTTAATCATTTGAAGAATCACCAGACTGTTTTTCATACTAGCGGCACTAATTTACATTACTGCCAGCAGTGTATGAGAATTCCAGTTTCTGCACATCCTCACCAACAAATGCCATTATCTGACTTTTTTATTATAGCCAACTACTGGGTGTGAAGTAATATTTCATTGCGGTTTTGATTTTCACTTCCCTGATGACAAATGATGTCAAGAAAGTTTCATGTGCTTATTGGCCATTTGTATATCTTCTTCGGAGAAATGTCTATTAAGCCTCTTTAACCATTTGTCAATTGGGTCTTTTTATTATTGAGTTGTAAGGGTTCTTTATATATTCTGGATATGAGTCCCTTAACAAATATACGATTTACAAATATTTTTTCCTATTCTGTGCTTTGTCTTTTCACTTTCTTGAATGTGAATTTTTATGAAGTCTAATTTATCAATTATTTTTGCCTTTGCTTATGCTTTTTGTGTCATATCTAAAAATTCATTGCTAAATCTAAGTCATGGCCATTTACCTCTATGCTTTCTTCTAAGAGTTTTATGGTTTTAGCAGTTAGATGTTTGACTAATTTTGAGTTAATTTTTGAATAAAGTATGAAGTAAAAGTGTAATTTTATTGTATTGCCTATGGTTATCCAGTTGTTCCACCACTATTTGTTAAACAAAGTATTCTTTTCCCATTGGATAGTCTCAATACCCTTGCCAAAAGTCAGTAAACCATAGAAGCCATGTGTTTATTTCCAGACTCTTTATTCTGCCCCATAGATGTATATGTCTATCTTGATGCCAGTATCACCATTTCTTGATTACTTTTGTTTTACAATCTGTTTCAAAATTGGGAAGTGTGAGTCCTCCAACTTTGTTCTTCTTTTTAAAGATTGTTTTATATTGGTGTTTCAAAATTCAATACAGACTTTAGGATCAGCCTTTTAATCTCTACAAAGAAGCCAGCTGCTATTCTGACAGGGATTGTATTGAATCTGTAGAGGGATTAGGAGATTACAGGTATCTTAACAATATTAAGTCTACCAGTGCAAAACATGAGTATTCTTCAATTTACTTGTATGTTCTTTAATTTCTTTAAGTAATGTATTTTAGCTTTAAGAGTGTAAGTTTTGTACTTTGTTGTGTTTATTCATAAATACTTCTTTTTGATGCTATGTACTTGTTGTGTTTATTCATAAATACTTCATTCTTTTTGATGCTATTGTAAATAAAATTTTTTAAAATTTTTATTTTATACTATTTGTGGACAATGTATAGAAATACAATATTTGAGTATTGATTTTGTGTTTTCACAACTTTGTTGAATGCATTTCTTCATTCTAATAGTTTTTTAGTCAACTATTTAAGATTTTCTATATATAAGATCATGTATTCTGTGAATACAGTTTTACTTCTACCTTTCCAATTTGGATACCTTTTATTTGCTGACTAATTGCCCTAGCTAGAACCTGTTAAATAAAATAGTGAGAGTGGGTATCTTTGTGTCGTTCCTGATTTTAGAGGGAAAGTATTCAGTCTTTCTCCATAAAGTATGATGTTAGCTGTGAATTTTTTACAGATGCCCTTCATCAGATTAAGGAAGTTTCATTCTATTTCTAGTAGGTTGAGTGTGTTTACCATGAAATGGTGTTGAATTTGTCCAATGCTTTTTCTGCATCTATTGAGATCTTCATGTGGGGCTTTTTGGTTTTTTATTAAATTGATATGATATAATACATTAATTGATTTTCAGATGTTAACCCAACATTGTTCCTACAATGTCCCACTTGTTTATGTTATAATTCTTTTATACACTGCTGGATTCAGTTTGCTAGTTTTTTGTTGAAGATTTTTGTATCAATGTTCATAAGAGATATTGGTCTGTAGTTTTCTTGTTATGGCTTTGTTTAGTTTTGTTAGCAGGGTAATACTGGCCTCATGGAATGAGCTGAAAATTGTTCCCACTTTTTTATGTTTTTAATGAATTTGTGAAGATTTGGTATTCTTATGTAAACATTCAATCTCTCTTCCTGCTAATGGGTCTATTCAGATTATCTATTTCTTTTTGAGTTGCTTTGGTAGTTTGTGTTTTCCTTGTAATTTGCCCATTTCATCAAAGTTGTATAATTTGTTGGCATTCAATTGTTCCTAGTATTCCTTTATAATCCTTTTTATTTCTCTAAGGTCAGCAGTAATGTGCCCTCTTTCATTTGTGTTTCATGTAATTTTGCTCTTTTTTTCCTCTTGATCTAGCAAAGGTTTGCCAATTTTTTAGTCTTTTCCAATAACCAGGTTTTCATTTTACTGATTTTCTCTATTGATAATCTCTTTTCTATTAATTTCCACTTGAGTCTTTATTATCCTTGTGTAGTTGCTCTTCTTTTTCCATTGTCTTATGGCACAAGGTTACATGCTTAATTTGAGAACTTACTTCTATATAAATATAGGCACTTACAAGCTATAAAGTTCCCTCTAAGGACTGCAATCCATAAGTTTTGGTATTTTGTGTCTAACAGTCATTCATCTTAAAATATTTTCTAATTTTCCTTTTTATTTCTTTTTTTACCCTGTGATTACGTAGGAGTGTGAGTGTTTAATTTTTATATATGTTTAAGTTTCCCAAATATTGCTTCTTTTGGTATTAATTTTTATGGATACACAATAGTTGTACGTATGGGATACATGTGATGTTTTGATATAAGCACATAATGTGTAATGATCAAATCAGGGTAATTGGTATATCACCTCAGACATTTATCATTTCTTTGTGTTAGGAATATTCAAATTTCATGCCTCTGGTTATTCTGAAATATACAATATTTATTGTTAACTATAGTTGCCCTATTATGCCACTAAACACTAGATCTTATTCCTTCTATCTAACTGCATATTTGTACCCATTAACCCCTCTTTATCACCCCTTCTACTATCCTTCCAAGCCTTTGGTAACCATCGTGCTACTCTCTATCTCCATGAGATCAATTTTTTTAGCTCTCACATATGAATGGGAACATGCAATGTTTGTCTTTTTGTGCCTGGATCATTTCACTTTACATAATGTCCTATTGTTCCATCCATGTTGTTGCAAATGACGGAATTCCATTCTTTTTAATAGCTGAATAATAATATTCCATTGTGTATACATACCTCATTTTCTTTATCCATTCATTTGTTGATGAACACATATTGATTCCATACCTTGGCTACTGTGAATACTGCTGCAATAAACATGGGAGTGCAGCTATCCCTTCAATATGGTGATTTCCTTTCTTTTGTATATATACTAAGCAATGGGATTGCTGGGTTATATAATAATTCTATTTTTAGTGTTTTGAGGAACCTTCATACCATTTTCCATAGTGGCTTTACTAATCTACATTCCTACAAATACTGCATGAGCATTTCCCTTTCTCCACAATCTTGCCAGCATCCATTAATTTTTGTTTCTTTGATAAAAGCCATTTCAACTAGATTGAGTTAATATCACGCTATGGTTTTGATGTGCATTTCTCTGATTGCACCATTTTTATATAACTGCATTCTCTGATAGTGATTGACCATTTTTATATAACTGTTGACCATTTTTATGTCTTATTTAAGTGATCTTCAGATTCAATGTAATCACTAGCAAAATATCAATGACATTCCTCACAGAAGTAGAAAAAAAAATCCTAAAATTTGTATGGAACCACAAAAGATTCAGAATAGCCAAAGCAATCCTGATAGAAAAGAACAAGGCTGGCGGCATCACATTATCTGACTTCAATTATACCACAAAGCTGTAGTAACCAAAACAGCATGGTACTGACATGAAAACAGACAAATAAGGCCAGGTGCAGTGGCTCACACCTGTAATCCCAGCATTTTGGGAGGCCAAGGCGGACAGATCACCTGTGGTCAGTTTGAGACCAGCCTGGCCAACATGGTGAAACCCCATCTCTACTAAAAATACAAAAATTAGCCAGGCATGGTGGTTGGTGCCTGTAATCGCAGCTACTCAGGAGGTTGAGCACTTAAAATATGTTGTTTCACCCTTTTTGGCATCTATATTTTCTTATGAGAAGTCAGCTGTAAATCTTATTGGTGTTCTCTGTAAGTCATGAGTCATTTTTATCTTGGAGCTTATAAGATGTTTTCCTTGTCTTTGCCTTTTGGCATTTTTAGTGTAATGTGTCTGCTAGTAGTTATTTCTCTGTGTTTATCATAATTAGAGTTCTTTGAACTTCATCATTAGGTTCATATTTGCCAATAAATTTTGGAAGTTTTCAGCCAGTATTTCTTTGAATATTTTTCTGCTTCTCTCTCCATCTCCTTCCCTGCTCCATCTGATGCTTCCACTGGTTTATGCTGTTGCACTAATGGTGTTTTACACTTCTCTGAGGCACTACTTTTTTTTTGTTTTTTGATATTTTACTATTCTTTGGATAGCATAATCTCTATCAATGTATCTTAAAGTTTGCAAATTATTTCTTCTGCCAGTTCAAGTCTACTACTGAGTTCCTCTAGTAATTTTTTTAAATTTTTCAGTTATTACACTTTTCAACTCCAGAATTTAAATTTGGTCCTTTTCATCATTTCTATCTCTTTATTTATATTCTGTATTTGATGCAGCATCTTTTACTTTTTAAACTAAAGTTTCCTTAATTCTTTGAACATATTTATAATAACTATTTTGAAATATTTGTTTATTAAATCCAATATTTTGTTATTACAGTTTCTATCACCTGCTTTTTTCTGGTGTATGCATCATAGTTTCTCGTTTTCTTTGCATGTCTTACTTATCATTTTTGTCAGTAACTGTACATTTTAGATAATATATTCCAGAAACTCTTGTTGTTGTTTCTTATTTGTTTAGTGACTGGTTGGATTATTTTAGTGAAGTCTATTCTTCTACCCCCACCCCCACAGTGTAAAGCCTCTATTGTTGCTCTTCAGGAGGTACAGCCTTGTGTATACTGTGTATACCCGTGGGATGACAGTGGTTTGGACAGGGTTTTTTTGCTCTGCTGTTTTCACCAATACCTTGGGGCATAAATTGCTTCACAGACTAATCCAGTCAAGGTCAGGCTTCTTCAGGGACAGTTTCTAGAGAAGTATTTGAGATTTGCCCTGACTCCAGGAGGTCTCTTCCCAACTGTGTCCATTTTCACTTCTCTATCAAACTCCTTTCACCACAACTGCTACTCTTTTTGAGAGTGCCCTTAGCCTTGAACTTCTGCACACTCTTGCAAATAAAATAAGTTACTTTGAGGAGAAATTTGGATATATAGGTTCATATTAGTCCACTGGCCTGCTTCCTCTTCGCTTTCTGCCCCCAACCCCAGAAAAATCTCTGAGCCATAGCTAGGAGAGGCAAGGACAATGGCACATTTCTCCCTGAGTGATAACCTCACTTCAGAAGCTTAGCCCTCAGTAGATTGTGGAGGGAGTGAGGAGGTCATTAGCCCCAGGTCTCCTCATTTTGCTTCTCTCAGTGTGGAATTCCTAGCCCTTAATCTGGAGCAAGGGCAACCAAGGCCCCAATACTCTCAGCAATGCCACACTCAAGGCAGAGCTCTTTCCCATGAGTGGGAGCTGAGTAGAAGACGACTCAATTAGCCATACTTCCCCAGAATTTAGACTCAACAATAAGTAGCTGAGACAGGATGAGGAATACTGATGTCCTGCCCCTACTAGGAAGAGAGCCCACTAACTAGGAGCTGAAAGAAAAAGGGAGCCCCGTGTTTTTTGTTAAGCCCATTTGGAGCAGAATTTCTGCCTCCCTAAGCTAAGAGGGGGAGGGAGAATCCAGGTCTCTATTGAACTGAGGTTCAAATACCACAGACTTTCCCATTCCTTGCCTAATTTTAGTAGATATTTAAATATTTATTCTTGTGCTGTATGTCCATAGAGCTTCTTTCAGAGACCTTACTTTAAAAAAAAAAAAAAAAAGTTTACCAGTTTAAATGAGGAGGAAGCCTGCAGAACTCCTCATACTATCACTCCAGAAGTAGAACTCCCAACTCTTTTAATTTTATCTTTGCTATATTGTTGAGTCAGTTTCTTTAATTGAGGAGTTTTCTTGGGACTTTGGCAGTCAAAGGTTTTTTCAGCCTTTTTGCCTACTCTTTGGTGTACAGAAGCAATAGCCTTTACATTTCTAGAAAGGAATTTGTACTCACAAATCAGCATACCCTTTCTTGAAATTATCTCATTCTTGTAATATCTGGCTAATTGCAACAGAGAGCAATACACGAATATTCTGGTTCTTTCTTTTCTTTTTCTATTTTACTTTAAGTTCTGGGATACATGTTCAGAATGTGCAGCTTTGTTACATAGGTATACATGTGCCACGGTGGTTTACTGCACCTATCAACCCGTCATCTAGGTTTTAAGTCCCGCATGCATTAAGCATTTATCCTAATGCTTTCCCTCCCCTTGCCTCCCACCCTCTGACAGGCCCCAGTGTGTGATGTTCCCCTCCCTGTGTCCATGTGTGCTCACTGTTCATCTCCCACTTACGAGTGAGAACATGTGGTGTCTGGTTTTCTGTTCCTGTGTTGGTTTGCTGAGAATGATGGCTTCCAGCTTCATCCATGTCCCTGCAAAGGACGTGAACTCATTCTTTTTTGTGGCGGCATAGTATTCCATGGTGTATATGTGCCACATTTTCTTTATACAGTCTATCATTGACAAGCATTTGGGTTGGTTCCAAGTTATTCTGGCTCTTTCTAACAACTTTTCCTAGAATGGCAGGCTCAGTATCGTGGCCTTTCAGGTTGTTGTACACAATAGTTTTACCAAATCTTTATCACTATATAATATAGATCTCCAATATATTTTCACCCCCCAATATTTGTTTCCTTGCTTCCTCCTGCCAACCACTAGAAGTCAATGCCCCACGTTTTACATTTTTGACATGAAAGCAATATACTTCAAGATACTTATTTCAATTTTAATTAGGTGAGGCAAACAGTAAAAACAAATAAATCCAATTAAATTTTATTTCTTGCTCATATGATATTACCAGCCAGTGATCAAATCAGTAGAGTACTACTCATGCCCAACCTAATACAAAATTCAAAAAGGAAAAAGTTTACTTTATGAGTGACATACAGGACATAATTCATGCAACAAACAACTTAGAATATATTTTTGTCATACTTAAAAGTAGGAATGTCCATAAAAGCTCTTCATCTTAGACTTATAGATGTTGTGGGCATTTGCAGGCACAAATCATTATTTGACTAATAACATCTTTTCATAGGGAAGTTGCAGGTATGTTGCGAGGGGCATTTATAGAATACACTAACATTAAAAGGGAGATTCATTTGCTGGAGTCTTTGCATTTCATACATTTGTGAGAGGTAAGATTTGGGGGGACATATACTGGTTCCTCAATTCTCATATTTTTACATGGGGAGGAATTTCCACTCCACTCCCTAAAAAAGAAAATTAATAGGGGAGAGGGCATTTTCAGTTCTCTCTGCTCCTCACACTGTCCTATGATGTTATGAGCTAAGTCATGTCCCACAAAAAATAATATGCTGAAGCCCTAACCCCCAGTACCTCAGCGTTGGCTACATTTAGAAATACAGGTAATTAAGGTAAAGTGAGGTCATATGGATGGACCCTAATCCAATATGACTGGAGGCCTTAGGAAAAGGAGATTAGGCCACAGACCAAGGGATGACCACGTGAATACACAGTGAGAAAGCAGCTATCCACAGTGAGAAAGCAAGCCAAAGAGAAAGCCTTCAGAAGAAACCAAACCAAGCCCTTGATCTTGGACTTCTAGCCTCTAAAACTGGAAGAAAATAAATTTCTGTTGTTTAAGCTACCTGTGGTATTTTGTTATGGCAGCCCAAGCAAACAAATACATATGAGAAGAGTGGTAACTATAATTGTTAAGTTTAAATGAAGTAACAGGACATACTCATAATTTTCCATCAGTAAACAGTAGCCAGTGAGAAAGGCATTTACCCATTCATCCAGAACACTACAGACTGGGTGCTGTGTTAGATGCTGCCAATCAGTAATAATTCTAATATGATTGTTGCTGGTAAGAAATTTAGAGGCTAATGAAAAGGAAAAAATGAATCAACTTTGTGTACATAAGGGATCTCAGAATATGGAGAATAGCTGGGTAGCCTAGCTCCTTCTTAGGAAAATTTGGGGAACTGACACTCATACTGACCTATGTTGAGTAATGGAGATGTGGAGGGAATATTGAGAATGGATGTCAAAGTGGCCAGCCAAAGTATTTTCTGATCTGCTGACCATATTCTCTTGATCCTGTGGTGTTGAGGGGTAGCCTAGGCTTGGATGGTGGTTTATTTTGAACAGATGGAACGGAGCTTGGATATGAGCCACAGAGACAATGACTGGATAAAGGTTTCACCAATTTTCTAATGAGGAATGGCTTATAGCTATCACCAAAACCACATTGGCTAACTGAAGTATACAAACATATAGCACCAACTATACATAATATACAGTCAAAGCTAACACAATTCAGTAATTGCTTTTAGTTTATTTCATAGTATGGATGCTGTAATAATAGTGAGGAAAGCATTGGCTTTGGAACCAGATTCAATGTCAACTGAAACATATACTTAATGAGCACTAGTGAAGTGCCAGCCCCTGCTAGGCACAGAGAGGACAGGAGTGAGAGAGGGAAAGGAGAGGAGTGAGAGAGGGAAAGGAGAGGAGTGAGAGAGGGAGAGGAGAGGAATGACAGAGAGAGAGAGAGAGAAAAGACAGACATGTCCCTGCCATTTGTGAACTTGGGCAGGTTATTTAGTCTCCCTGAATCTGTTTTCTTAAGTGATAAATGAGGATCATGACAGCTATTTTGGATAGCTTCTGTAAAAATTAAATTTTACAGAAAAAGAAAAGGCATTAAAAAGTACTTATGACAGTGCCTGGCAAATAACTATGTGCTAAATGTTATTTCCTTCTCACATTTGTCCACCTTTGCTCTCTTCAAAAAGAAGGAAGTATAAAAAGCCCTTTTGGGTATTGTTGAAATGAGTTACCAAACATCATAATCTTCATAGCCAAATTCTAAGACTTAGAGAAAGAGCACTGAATAAGGCTGGCTCTTATTTGAGTAAATCAGGCTTTATATCAACATGGATAATACGTTTAAAATCTTAAGTGTATTCTTCTAGAAGGTACGTATGTGCGTATTTCTTCTCTATTTTGCCACTTCTCTCATTCTTAACTCTATGGTATTGAACTCAGGGTAAAGAGCAAAATCATTTGTTGAAATGAAATAGAAAGAGCATGTCACAAAATATGGTCTGCAGATATTGAAATAAAAATAATCCATTCCTCTTAAAGCATTAAAAATAATCTTATATTTTTACATGCAGAATATAGTAACATATATACTCAGCAATACATGATTTTTTCCAAAAATAAGATAAAAGCATTACAAGATAGAGAGTGAATCAATCTCTGTAACCTTCAAAAATAGTACCGAGAATAGTAGGGAACATATAGTTCAGATAACATAACAGGAAGGGCGTGTACTACCTGTACTGTATTGAGCCAGATTCCCTATGTACCAAAGAAATTGTCAATTTGGTTAAGCACTCTAGGAAGAACTACTCCTTTTTCACAACTTCAGGGAGAAGCTTCAAATACAGAATCCAGCTTACTTATTTATAATCTCAAAAGTTCTGCTTAGGTGCAAATGACTCTCTCAATTACTCTCAAATCCTATCTAAGTCAATGAATTCCAGACTCCAGAAACAACATGTTCCCTTCACCTTATCTCTGTTCATTCTTTCTCTTCAGCTAGTCCACCTCCCACAAATTGGAATTTTGATGTGGAATAAAATGCTTTCTTAATTGGGCTTCCTGCTTTTATTCTAATCCCAAATTCTTCCCAATTTTCCTAAACCTACTCCCTTTATTTTTCACATTTGAAACACAGAGTTGGACTGTAACTGTATGTAATTCACTACTATCCATCATATCAATCATTCATTTATTTTATTCGCCAAATATCGAGTCTACTCTACACAGGGTAAGCTCTTTTGGGATTGCCAAGACATAAAGCACCAGGGTGATTTTACATTCAGATATAAAACCATACAATACCTCACTTTTTCTCTATACATTTCACATTTGTATACAAATATACTCCTTTCATTAAACTGTAATGGCCTCTGAGCAAATAAATAACGCTAAAAAATAACTTTTGTCTTTAACGCATTTGGCTGCATGTAAAATATCCATAGCTGTCGTGTGTAATGAAACTACCCACTGTTTAGAGATCCCTGCAAAATCTACATGCAGTGGAGTTCATTTAAGACAGAACAATCACACAATTTGAACACAGCGTAAGCAATGTAATAAGCAGAGAACAATCTTCTGGGTAATACCAAAGTTTACCTAAACAGATTGATAACATCCTCACTGAAAAATAGCACACACCATTTTCACAGTTTGTTCCCTTTTGTATAACTTACCCACCAAGCTAGACAGTACAATTACTGAACTTCGTAGAAAATGCCCGGACCCCCTGAGGTGCTACCACAGGAAATCATCCAATAATACAATGGCATTTTTCTCCTTATCACATAGCTTTTGTGATTTGTCAGGAAATAAATACACAACACTAAAAATCAAGAAATACAGGGGGTTCATGTGAAGAAAACAAGGTTTTTTGTTTTGTTTTTAAAAAGCACATGATTATTTTTTCCATCCATAGTATTTTTCCTCTTCCTCTGTTAAGAGATCCCCAAATCTCTTAACAAAATTCATCACCTAATGGTCTCTGATGAGCTTGGCCAGTGAAAATGTCTCAGTCAGAAGTAACGGGACCCACAAAACCCAATATGATTTCTTAATTCAGCCATGACCTTTCACTTTTTCTTTTTGGTTTCAAAGCTGACTGAATGGTCATTCAAATCATGAAAGTGTTAAGTGGGAGTAGTCATAAATCACCATTTTAAAGTCTGCTGCCAGCATGAACACTCTATATTTAAAAGGAGGTGGCCGGGGGCAGAATTTAAGACCACACTCAACAGGGCTTCACAGTTATTAAATTCAGCTCTCTGGTGATCTGGTAAATCTGAAATATGGTGTGTTTTTTTGTTTGTTTGTTTTTTAATCTGGCCATCCAAATATAAAGCAGATGCAGATATACATATATGCTCTTAAATATTGGCAATAATAAACATAAAGAGATACCTTCAAAGTAAAATATCCTAAAATATCAACCATTTAAATTTAAAAGACATATAAGTACAGTATTTTTATCTGAAAATATTTGAGATTTTCTCTATATAAAATTATAAAGTAATGCCTTTGCTTCTCAATTTATTAAAGTTGGACACAATACCAAAAAGCAGAGGAATATATCAAAATCACTTGTGACTTGCACAATTAGGTAAAACTCATGCATGCATTTTTTCGATGAATGCTTACCCAATGTTTTGCGGTAGAAAGCTTGAATTAATTTAAGATAAAATATGACTGAATATCCTTGCAAATTAAGTTTGGAAATAATGTTTTAAAATAAATTTGGCTAAATGAATAGTTTAGTAATTGGGCATTTTTAAAACAATTGCTTATAAATCAAGTCTACCTTTTTGGAGGACACATTTTATAGCATGTTTCAGTAGAAATAACGAGCCAGATTATAGCGTCTGTCACATCTTCGGATGCATACACAGTTGAATATGGCAAAAATTCTCTAAAACAGGGCTGGTCAGATATTTAATAGATATTTAGTAAATGTGCATTGAGAAACACTGGAGAGCATCCTTGCCAAAAGTATCTGTCCCATTCCCCATGACATTCCCCAGGTGTGTATTATCATTTTTCTTGTAGCATTTAGAATTCTAATCACTAGTCATTATTTGTTTTCACATCATTAAAAATCTTTACCAAAAAGCAAAGATGTTACCTAGGAAGCCATTAATAAGTCATTAGCACCTTACCTGGAATTAAATCAATCAGACCATACAAATAGTTTTCTTAAGAGCCCAAGGTGTGTATAACAGCAAACAGGTAATTTTGATGACAGTAGGCATTTAAAAAACACAAATGTTGGGTCATTTTGCAAGAAGGACCCCTAAAACACTGGACAGTTAGGGGAGGAAGAATTGTGGAGAGTCATCCACACACAGTTAGAGGAGACGTGGAGGAATGAAAACCTATGGCATCATTTCCCTCCAAACCAACTAATATAAAACCTGAGTGTGACTGACAGCTTTTGAAACACAGTGATAGTAGGTGATTTATGCTTCTAGGCTAAATAATACAGGCTTCAGTGACAGCTCTCCACTGTGAATTACTAATAACCATTTTGAGCGAGGGATACATTTCTCATCACTAGCAGGTACCTGATCTTCGTCTGAACCATAGTGTAGGACTCGGCAAACACAGGTGAACATTTTACAGTGAGACACAGCTTAAGTGTGAGACTTGTGTACAATGCCATCAGTCATATTATGCCAAAAAAATCAGGTGGTTAATTATTGAATTATTAAAGTTGCATTCAGATAATTCTGAGACAAGTGATTAATGTCAGTTACAGTGTGTGTTGGAGGGGTGGCATGGAGCATAACTGTTTGACTGAAGTGACTAATTCAGGCAGGTGGTCTCACAATTCTGGTAGGTAATCCTGTTCTGATACCTAGGTACACCCTCATTCACCCTTGTGTTCAGAATCTCTAACTTCTTTAGCCTACTGGCCTATAATCACATACATCATTCTTATATTCAATAAAGGAGACTTCAAAATAAGAGTACCTTATTGAAAATTACACGAGTGGATATTCTCTGAAGTAAATTAACAATAAAAGAATAAAGCTGTTCAACGAATATATTTTTCATGCTTCGGGGCTATGTATTTAACAGTTTTCTAACTGTTCATTTATTTAAAAAACTACTTCAGTTATCTCTGAGAGTTGAAATTAGATATTTAATTGACTGGAGGGAATGAAAGTCACTCACTTTTAAATAAGGCAACTATTTAAAAATATTTCTATAAAATGCTTCATACAATCACCATCAGCCCAAATTCCTGGCAAACATTCTTGTGTGTATATATAGTTGTTTTTATAAATGTCATGCTATAAGAGCTAACTCCTTCAGAAACATGTTTATCTTAATTAGGAAAGTAAACAGACTTCTAATGGGAAAAAATGGGAATTTTTCTCTGTGGTATCGAAGGCATCAAAGGGCCAGTTCTCCTGCCAAACCAATCTTCCTTCCTGCCTGCTTTAAACCCAGGTGATTGCAGACAGCTGAGCAGGCATTTTCCCCAAAGCCTCTCTTGACCGGGCTCCAGTCTCTGCTCGGTTGCCCCATCTCTTGCTCTTTCTCTCTCTGTGTGTCATTCTTTCTGTGGATTTTTTTTTCTGTATTTTTGCCTCAGGAAACCTAGGGATATTCATGGCACTGAGGCAAATAATGTGGAATTAAAAACTAAATTCTTGGGGCCTCATCCTAGCAACAAGACCATCACCATCTGTTCAGAGGACAAGCCTGCCATTATCCACTGCATTCTTTATACAAACTCCATCACCTGTGAGGGGAAAAACACTGCCCCTTTCCTGGGTTCTCCCTTTGTCACAATAGAAAATGGTCTGTTTCCCTCTGATCCTGTAAAATTAAAGAAATCAAATATGACTGGGAGCACTTACAGCAAATTTAAAGAGATATATCAGAAGGCCTTAAATGGCCATTCCAAAAGAGTCTGATAATTGTCTTCTGCACAATAAAACCTGACAAAAATTTTTGTTGATGTCTTTTCTAATTATTTAAATTAGAAAAGAGCAAATGGAGTGCTGGTGTCTGTATTTTTGGTGGTAAGATGATTGTCACATTCTTTTATTTATTTTTAGCTTCAAAATTTTTATTCATTTCACCTTTGAAAACCACATCAAAATTAATATTTTGAAAGTGGCATTAAAATGTTATTTCAGTGACTTCAGGGTGAGAATCAATCCAGTTAGACATCTAGTTTAATACACGACGAAAATTTTTTCCCTGGGAAAATGCTTAAAACAGTAAAGACAGTAACTTGGATATATTTTATGCAGTAAAAACTTGTATTATTAGAAATAAACAAGGTCTCTTTTCTCTCTTAAAATAGCTGAGTATGAAATAAGAGAATATCTATAGATAGAGCATTTGAAAACCCCAGCCAGAGTTGAAGTGCAGATGAGGAAAAAAACGAGATAAATCTTGATAATTTTCTTTCTAGAATGAAATACACATGAACCTGTCTGATCCAATAAATTAAGAAATAATATATTTATGAATGTCTAGTAGGTACCAATCATTACATAATATGCTGTTGAGCATTTTTTAACTTTTGACATTTTTATGAGAAATATATCAATAAATAGAAAGTACCCTCTCAAATACTAGAAAAACATAGTTCTATAATTATAACTAACATTTAACTGGGGTATATTATTTTAAAATCACTTTTTCCTACGTTATCTCCTTTTATTCTGATAAGGAGACTGTGAGGTAGACTGAAGAGTCATCCCTGTCACCCATTTAAAGATGAGGATGCCCAGGTTCAGAGGAGTGTTTTTTGTTTTTTGTTTTGCCCCGGCTCCCCAGGCTAAGAATCTAAACTCTCCTTAGTCCAAATTGGAAACAATTCTGATATTTTTAAATGGCATTATTTATATTTGTGCCATCAAAAAAGAAATACAAATGAAGGCAAAGACTTGAGTCAGAGCAACAATAGTTCTTTATTTTCTTGGACAGGTAGTTGACATACTTGCTGGCAGATGTTCAAAAGTATCGTTTATGTCTTACACAGGCTCCATTTCCATGAGTCAATATTCCCAAAGTTCTCTGCAAAAATATGAACTGAAGTTACCCATATGGCTGTTAATTATCTTCCTTTTTAGATTGCACCTTGTATTGCTATCGTCTGTATATTGGGCACTAACAATTTCCTACATTTTTCCCACATGGTTTTTGCTAAAATTGTCCTAGGCGCAGCCACAGTTGAAAAGTCCTTGCCAATGAGGTAGGGATTCTGAGAAGCAGCTGAATCATTCTCTTCATCCCATCTGTGGATATGCTTGATCTGATGGGAATAAAATCCCAACATTTGGCTAGTTTCAATGGATAGCAATACATCTGTCTGGTTACACTATATTGGAGTAGGACAACAGCATAGAGGAGAATAACTAGATAAAATGTATTTTGAGAACATGAAATGGAACTTTGATCCCATAAATAGGTATTCAGAGGGTGAGATAAAAATTTGTATACACATGAATAATTGACCCTCACCAATTGGGGCTACTTAATTACATAAAAATATTATAGAATAAAATATTTACCAAAATGCAGCTCAAAGATATTTGCAGGATCATAGATTCCAAGCTATGCAAAGTGGGATGAGAACTGAATGGTGTATCTTTAGCATGCTGGCAATTCCATTTCAAAACTAAAAAAATAATAATTTTTCAGATTACTTTTTCCAAGCAAGATGTAACTAACAAAATTACAAAAACAATTACACAGAAATCATTATTTCCAACCCTCATTTTCAGATAAACTTAAAACAGGTGTTAGTAAAACCAACAGCAATGTTTTGATTCTCATATGGCCTGGTGACCTCACTTTCTCAGTTCCTTGAATGTAGCCTTTCCTTCACAGCCTCTTGTAAACATGTGCAGGTGGTCACAAACAGGAATGAAAGGGAAAAATGATTGGATGGGCCACCAAACAAAGCAAATTGTACATATACTTCTCAATTGTAGAACCGAACATTGGGTACGAATATCTTGTAAGTAAAAAAATTTCTCTTAGCTAAGGTGATCAATCATTCATTTTGCTCAAGACTTGAAGGGGTTCCCAGGATTCAGGACTGTTAGTATTCAAACTGGAAAGTCCCAAGCTAACTGGAGTGGGCAGTTCCCATTAGTTAGCTGTGAGATAAATTAACTGGTTAGCTTGCAATTTAATTTGGCACCACAGGCTTAAACATTTTTAATAACACATTTTTGGAAAATAGGACTAAAAAGGACCAGGTTCCTATTTTGAAAATTAAGAGCTCTAAAATGCACCTATGTAGCATAAATCTGGGGTTTCAAATCTCTTAATCTATGCAAGTAACTCTTTTGTGATTTTGCCAATACAGAGACCATCACCTGCCATACTCCATTGACCCACTTTGCACTACAATCAGAAGCTGATTTTTGCTTTGTCTCCTGCCTGCTACTGAATTATCTACTCATCCTGCTCTGCCAATATTCCCCTTTACTAATATGAGAGCCTGATAATTTGTTAATAATGTGAACATCAACAACAATAAAAATATTCCCCATCCCACCACTATTTTTAATAGTATGGTAATGCTGTCCTATTGTTTAGAAGAAGCTAATAAGATTCAATGAATTGCCTTGGAGATGGTCAAGGCAGCAATTCATTATCCTGAAAATTGAATTTTAAAGGAGTTAGAGAGACAAGTATCAAGAATTTATCCTGTCAGTTCCATATAAACTACATTTTAAGGCAACTAAGCAGTTAATGAAAGAAAAATTTTCTTTTAGAAGAATTCCAACTAGTAAATACATAAAGAATGGTGGAATTAGAAAAAAAATCACCATTTTGTAACCCTGAAAGAAATGATGAACATAGACATGATCATCAATGAATGTAAAGTCAGTAGTTGAAAATTTGTTAGGGAACATTAAACGCTGACATCACCGCTTGAGCATGCCTCGTACAAAAAGCATACACAGAATCACTTATGAAATGTTCTAACGTGAAAAATTTAAAACAAAAACCTGAAACTAGGCCGGGCACAGTGGCTCATGCCTGTAATCCCAGCACTTCGGGAGGCAGAGATGGGAGGATCACTTGAGCCCAAGTGCTTGAGACCAGCCTGGGCAACACAGGGAGACCCCATATCTACAAAACATTAAAAAATTAGGTGGATGTGGGGGTGCAGGTCTGTAATCCAGCTACTCAGGAGGCAGAGGTGGGTAGATGGCTTGACCCCAGGAGGTAGGTCTGGGCTGCAGTGAGCCGAGATCACGCCATTGCACTCCAGCCTGGGCAACAGAGCCAGACACTGTCAAAAAAAAAAAAAAAAAAAAAAAAAAAAAAGCCTTATCAGGTAAAATTCATACTGAAGTTTAATGGATTAAATGACATTATTTTACCTGGAATTGTTTAAAAATACTGCAGTAAAACCAAAAAATAAAAAAGTGGGAAATAAATGAAATCAGATTGTTAAACTCCTGATCATTGTTGAAAGTGATTATTGGAATAGGGCAATCATTATTATTACTATTCTGCCCACATTTGTTTATGTTTAAAATTTTTTATAATAAACAATAAATAATGATTTGATGGTTTCAAAAATCCTGAATTCAAACACATAAAATAATAGCAACTCTAATTTGTTTCTAACTTAGTTGATGCAATCTACTAATCTAATATATCCATTGTAGTTTGATTTCAGTTGTGAGGGATGGGGACAGAGGCAGTACAGGTACCGCAGTGGTGATATTGCTACAAGTTATTTGGTAATCCAAATGTTTTTCTATCACCTTCTTGTTACCAAAAGCAAATTCCAATGGACATCATTTTGTCACTGGTTAGCATGCTCTGGAGGCTTCCTCGACTTCTGTGTGCTCAAGTAACAAAAATCTATTTAAATATTAGCCTATGCTAGGTATAACTGGAAAGCTATAAAGAAGGAAATTAATACGACATTCTATTTGTGTTTATATTTTGAGTATTTTCAAATGCATTGTTTCTGTTGATTCTTAAGGATTTCTAAAAGTAAAAAGTCACCTATTGACCCAAAGTCAAAAGGGTAAGTGAATATGAATCCCCTGACATCAGTTGCTTTGTGTTACTCTTCTCTTACATGAATGCATAGTTGACCATTCTTGGGAATGTCAGAGTAGACAGAGATCTTCCTAAGGAAAGGGATTTTTAATGTATTCATTTTTGTATGCTTAGTACCTAAAAGAATATTTGACACATTATAGGCACTTGATAAATATTAATGCTTAAATTCCTCCAAATCCTTTACTGAAGTAGTAATTGGGTCATCTGTCTACTTCTCTCATCGTCACTACTGTTTAGTATAAAATAGCATTGCTGTCTTTTCTGGACTTTCTGACTGGTTTGCTCGTATCCACTGTTGGCAATACCAGCTACACTGCAGACAGAATTCTTCATAAAAGTTAATATGATCACATGAGAACACACACACACACACACACCCCTAAAACCAGTCAATTGAATTTTATGGCTCTAGTGCTATTATTACTACTACCTAAATATGTCAGTATACATTTATTGTGTGATTATCTGATTTACGTGTGTCTTCCCTAACAGACCTTAAACCTCATTCTTAGAGCAGGAACTGAGTTTGTTTTGGTCCTTATCTCTATTTTCAGAGTTCTACATAAGGCCTAGAATATAATATATAGTCAATAATTTTGTCAAAAGAATTCATCCAGTAGTTCAATTTTAGCCTGCCTTGAGTTATTGTAGCATGTCATTTTCATTAGCCAAACTAAGCAGGTAAAACAACAGAATGGAGCAAGATTAAAATCAAAATATTAGAATCGCTTCTGCTTGTTAACAAATCACTGTAACACTTATAAGATTGTAACTTACAATGAACAGAAAAGCAACAACTCCATCTCCTTGCCAAAGAGGGATCCTGATTGTCAATTCAAGGAAGGTACTGAAAGAAATCTATAATCCTGCCTTTACCTATAACAGTTATATAAAAATTGAAAGTACATTTGGCAGCTTTCAGGAGCACAAACAATTCTATATGGGCAGCAGTGAGTGGAGGCAGTAAAAGAACTTACTGTGTTACAAATTTTAAAGAGTCATTTGATTTCAGTTCTTTGGCAAAACCTATTACCCAAAAAAAAGTAAGCATATAGAAAACTTAAATATATTACTGATACATTTCAGGGTGTATTATTTGAAAACAAAAGAACTTTGAAGAGCATTCGTAACCTACTTCATTTTGTTGTTGAGCCCTAGGGCATTTCACAGGGCACCTTTACCTACAGCATTCCACGCTAGGCCCAGGCAGAATGCTTCTTCTCTTCCTCTCAGTGGTACTCTGTCTCACGTTATTATCATTTATGTGTCTGTGTGTTTCTCTCACTGGATTATAGATCTGTGAGGACAAGATCTGGCCCTACCTGAACAGCCTGGAACACAGTATGTGCTATAGTACAGCAACTCTACTGAATGCTGTGGTCTAATTTATAAAAATTTGATTTACACTAAAGATTTTGGAATAATATCCATTGTGTCAAAGAGAAGATGGCACTGAAGCATACTGGGCAAAGGTTGGCAGGGAAAAATAGTGCTTTAAGGACTAAATAGTGAATGAAGCTGAGTTTTTCTTTGGAGTTCCTCCCCCGCATTACCAGCCCTGAACTCCATATTGGTAATTCTTTAACTCATCACCCCCATTCATGTTCCCTGGCATTAAGATTTGGTGAGTTTTAGCCATATGTATTGATGTATTGAAGAATATAAAGTATCTGATTAATTTCTTATCATTTTGAAGTGAAACTTTATGGAATATGTCATCAAATTATAACAATTTGAGATATTTTGATGAAATAAATTTTTTGAAAAGTTTTACCACCTACAAAAACATACCTATGCAAAGTTCACAGAATATTACAACAGGAATAATCTTCAGATAATTTCTAGCTTAGCATCTGTGTACTCTGAGAGGTTTGGTTATTTTATTAATTAGCTAATAACAGATATTTACTGAGTGTCTCTTACAATCTGCACTAGGCAAGGCACTAGGAACACAGAAAAATTGATAACCTACTCACAATGAGTTGCTAGTGCAGTAAGGCACATCATCTCTGAGCTGAGAATTATGGCCATGTTTTCTGCTTGTAGAGGAGATATTTGCAGAATCTCAGCATTTAGAGAAAATGTGCCTTATCAACAATCATCTTGATGAACATATTAGTATTCATGGGGTCCTCATGTCTCTCCATAGGTAGCATTGTCATAGAACATATTTCATCTGAAAAGAAATAACTCCCTGAAGGGCACACATTTTAGATCTAAATAGTACCCTTGCTTTTTGAAATTTTAATTTTGGGAACTTAATATACAGTCTACTGTTACCAAAATCGTCTTAAAGTAGCTATAGAATCCCAAAAGGATAATGAGTTCTTACAGAGTTTCCCTAGTTATGGAGAGGAAATCATTAGTAACTTAAGACAGAAATAAAGAAATCATCTAATTAATGTATTCAGAGATGAATCTTAATGTCCAATTATTCTCTTGATTTGACACAACCTAGTAACAACATAACATCGTCAGCAACATTGTATTAATGTTGGAAGAATTAGAAGGAAGGTAGCCAAGTGGGGGAGGGAGAGACTGTTCTTAATCCTTTCTTTTTTCTTTTTCTATCACACAATAAGCAAATCTCCTGCTTAAATTAATCACATTTTTAAAAAGTAAACCCACAGAATTAACCTGAAAACCATATTGTGCCGGAAAGTCTGAATTCTATTATAATCAAAGCTTATAAATATCACTTTAACAAAGGTCTATCTGTTCAATTCATTAAATATTAACAAATGATTTTCCTATCATTCAATGTAGTCTCTTAGTTCAGCTTCATTGATTGATTTAACCAATGTCTATTTAAACGTGTATAATTTCCGTATTTTGTAATTGGTCCAATATTAAATGATACTCACACAGAGCAAAAAGTTAACGTGCCAATATTGTCATGCTCCATATTCATGCTTCATTTCTTGAAAGAATTAAAATCAAGGAAGATATTTTCCAATATTTTGTATTTTTTATTAAATAATACATAGTAGTGGGTTTTTAATATATTTTTAAAAAGGTAAAAAATTTTACAGTGAAAATCTGCATCCCATCTCCAATCCTCAGCCTCCCAGTTCTCCTCTGCAAAAAACAAAAATAAAAAAGTCCCTCTTTCCAATTTTTTAAATTCTTCCCAAATTAAAAGGCCGTATCTCTTGAAGCTCAAGACTTTTGATAAATAAATGGAAAAGAACAGCCACATCTTTTAAATATTAGTAATTTATAAAATGAAATAGTCATAATTAATACCTAGGTATATTTAAGATCATTCGACCACACCTCACTTTCTCTCACTAAAACATTATAAAATCAAACAAATGTTTATAAAAAATAAACATCAGAATAGGAATATCAGTGTGGTTTTGTTTCAAAAGTGAACTTACATTCTCTGGTTATTTTTATATTTGGCAAATTTCCATTGTTCTAGTAGATATTCTTGACTTGCTTTGTTAGATAATCCCTCTCTATAATTTCCTTTTTTTTTTTTTTTTTTTAACACTTCCACTTCTAAATTCTTCCTCTCCCGTTGCTCAAGTTTTAAGCAAATGTTTATCGGCTTTGCCCCAATCAGTCAGGTCAATGTTGTTGTTCTTTATAATATGCAGTTCTACTCTGGTATCCAGAATCACAGGTGGTGTTGAAATCACTGATATGAAAGTAAACATCTAAACAGCTTGTCCATAAAGAAAAAACACTGAGCTTGCAATGTATGCCAGAATCCATCTGGGCACTAGATTAGACACTAAGAATTACAACCTCATCTGAAAGTATGTACAAGACAGAGAACCTGATCTCAAAGAACATAAGAGTCTAATTGAAGAGAGGTAATGCATGCAGAAAACGTACACATGGCACTGCCATTCATACCCATCGAAACAACAAAATATGCAGGAATTCAAAGAAGAGAAAATGACCACTATAGGCTAATTGTCAGAGAAAGGGGTTTTTTCCCCCCCTTTTAGGAAAAGATGATTTAACAACTACACCTCAAAATATGTGTAAGAGTCAGATATACATTTTTTTAAAAAATACAAAAGAGTGTGGCCAAGACATGAGGATGGAGACTTAGGAGACTACATAAAGGACAATGAGTGGCATGGCTGGAGTGAAAGATTAAAAAATGAGAGAAATGGTCAGTCAGGTTAGAAAAGCAGTTTGGGATTATATCATAGACACCTTGAGAAGCCAAGTTAAATAATTTAGCCATTACATGTAGAGACGGTAGAGTCAGTGATAATTTTGATGAGAGAGATTACATGATAAAAAATGTCATTTTAAAATAATTACTGGGAGATTTTTCTCCTATTCATGTATGCCCTCATTTATCCAACAAACACTGATTCGAGTCCTAGAATATCCAGGCATTGATTGTCCTAAGAACCTGAGGAAAGACAAGCATTTCCCATACTCAATGTGCTTTTATTCTAGGGACAAAAGTAAGACAACAAGTGCCATTTATTGTGATATGTGGATGGTGCAGCACTGCATCCTAAATAATGTGAATATAGAGAAGAATTACTTTTAGATAATGCTTGTGATCAGGGGAAAAAAATCCCAGGAGAAGGATAAGTATGGGTAAACGATATAAACTTGGAAAAGCAGCAGCAATGAAGACTTTTTAGGTACATGAGAATTATTCATGCAAAAGCACAGAGGCACAGCACAATGGAGCCCCCTCTCTGACCCCCAGTGTCATGTCTTCTTGGCTCATCTGTGATTTCTGCTACAGCTGTACAGTACTGTGCAAACTCAGAGCTAGCATCCCCTTCAAGCATTTCCCATTTCAAGGACTTCTCAGGAAGCCCATTTAGCTCCTGCATAAATGCAGCCAAAGGCATTCTTCAACCAACCAGTGGGGCACAGGAAATGGTGGATCAATGACTCAGCCTTCTGTCCTTCTGACAATTCTGGGAGTATTATAGGTTTCTCAGATGTTTCAAGGAATGAAGGCTTATTGCCCATTATAGGGACTTCAAAAACACATGCTAACAAAAACACACCCTGTATCTCTAGTCCTACTTCCTTACATACCCACCCAAATGTACTCCCTGCCACCAAGTCCTTGCCTCAGGCTCTGCATTCAGTAGAATCCAAATTAAGACAAAAAGTAATTTATCCAGTGTAACTAGAGTAAAATGTTTGGTAGTAACAAGAGAGGTCAGAGTGTATGAAAAAGGATAGTTATCCTTGAAACTAAAGAGAGCATTGTGTACAATATCATGCCAGAAAGTTCGCATTTTATCTAAAAATGTTATAACCACTGAATGGTTTACAACAGGAGAATAATACAATCAAGATTCTTATTTTAAAACAACCCCTGGTACCAGTGTAAGAAATATGAATTGCATCATCCTAGAGTGAGAACTGGGAGGCTGTTTAGAGACTGTACTGTGATCCAAGCAGGTGTTTAGAGTCTTCATTAAGGAATTAACTGTAGGGATGAATATGAGAGGCAAAAACCATTTGGTATTAATGCTTGGTTGGATATGTAATGTGTGAGTAGAAATGCCATTCATCCGATGATAGAATACAGGAGAGAGAGGTTTGGGAGGAAAATGAGTTAATTTTTCAGCATGTTGAAACCAAGAGCTTGGGGTAAAATTCACATGGAGCAATTCGAGTTTTTAAATTTCTTGGGAGAGATTTAGATTACAGATACAGACATATGTGGAACTAGTTTGTGTCAGGCCCTGTGATAGATTGTCCCGAATATTCCTTACTTTATTTAACCTTCATAGCAATCCCAAAACATGAGATTATGTGTTCATAACTTTTTATTTTAGAAAACAGATTTACAGGGTTTGTTTGGAAGCACACAGCAAGTAAATAGTGGTGAGGGAATTTGAACCCAGGTCTGATTGGCTAAACAATGTTCCTTAGAGTATATCACTCTGTCTCTGCCATACTACGTGTAACACCATCTTCATCTTAAAACAGCCGCTTATTGTAGAGCTATAGTTTTCAACTATAGCAAATAGTAACGTAACTAGTCCTATGGGGCTCACACCTGAACCACAAATAGCTTGACGTTATACTAAACAATTGAGCTAATCTATTACCCTACCTACAATGTAATTCACTCTTCATATTGGTGTATATATATACCTATATATAATATATATACCATATAATAACATGATGTTATTATAAATGGTTCTACCAGTTTCATCCCAAGTGAAATATAATTTTCATGAGTTTATAAACCACACCATCACTTACAATTTACAAGCAAATAAAGAACTAGAGTGCTCATCTTAAGTAATATACACAATACCAACAGGATGAAGGGGGAGGAGATAACTGTATAATAGCACAAAATAGTAGGTGATTATTGTCATTGGAAGACTTCACAGAACAGATGGGTGAGGTATCCTGTGGTGTGTTCAAGAAAAGGTGGTTCCGGGTATAGAGCAATGGCTTGGAAGAATACACATGGAGCTCTGAGTGGATGAAGATTCAAGGCCATGAGTGTACTGAAAAACCAAGATATAATTGTACTAAGAATCAAGATTTAATAAGCAATAGGGGGAATAAATACATGAAGCAAAATCAGTTATATACACGTGTGTGTGAGAGAGCGAGCTCTTTTATTAATAAACACAGACTTCCAAAGATAGAATAATAAAATATTCAGATTGGAAGAGACATGAGAGAGCATCCTATCTCCCAATGTTTAATTCCACTCTCATTTTGTAAAAGAAAAAATATAAGTGGAGAGGTTAAACAATCTTTTTCAGGGTTTAAATCCATATGTGGGCTGGGCATTTATGGAACATTTATCTGTCTAGCATTGTGGTAGACTGAGGATTGTAAAATAAATAGAACAGTGGTCCTTCCTTCAAGCATCTTATGCAATTCTATTTTAAGGATGGTTCTTTACTATTCATGAGACAATGGGTTCACTAAGGAGATGAAACAAAGACTCATGGAATTTGTCAGGGTTCCATTAGGAATATTTTTATTTCCTTAAGTTTTAGTAAATCATGTGTAGTTAGTCCATGGCCCATGTTTCTTGCCCAAAAACCTAAAGAATAAATATTTGTGGAACCTCTGAAAGAATTACAACTCTCTTAAATGAAAGTATCTTCTTTTATATTCATTTTGAACATTAAGCAAGATATTAGTTGAAAAGAGTTTAATTTCTCTGCTCAATTGGTGGTTCTCAAACACAGGACAGTGGGCCTCACCCCAGTGTGTCTGATGGAGCAGGTCCAGAATAGGCTCAGAAAACCTGCACTTCTCTCGAGCTCCCAGTGATGCCCATGCTGCTTGTCCAGTGATACCACTTTGCAAACCACAGCATAAATTAGACCACGAACAACTTGTAGGCAGGAACTACGTCTCACTTATTTCTGTATGTTTAGTGTCTACCATACACTAGAATCTCAACAAATGTTCATGGGAACATGTAAATGATTGACTAATTACATACATGATGTAGCAAAAAAACTTTGGCTAATTTGGATTGTTAAATCCCCAGTTCAAGAGTCTTCTTGTTACTCCCACTTATAAGGAAATTAATAAATCAAGAAAATATTAAGTAATTGCTGCCCCATTTGCTGAAAACGGAAAAGCTGAACTCTATGTTGTCATGGATACAGTATTCTATTTTCAGTACTAGTCGTGTCCTACTTGTTAATGACTGTTACAGTAACCAATAGGAAAATAACACTTCACTCACCACATTTCATTAAATTTAACACCTCATATTAAGCTTAATGGGACAATAAGAACAAAGTTCTGCTTGCCAATTGTTTACAGAATTCCACCATTTCCCTGTAGTTAGCGACTTACACAGCATCAATCTTTATGAACAGCTTCCAAAATAAAAAGGAGATAGGAAAATAAAAGTGTTCTATTTGACTTAGTAATAATGACCTCTGGGCCGGACATTTCCTGACATTTAACCAACAGTTGAATTAAAAGACTCAACTGTCTTTGATTCAGGGTCTCTGCTTCTACCAGAGATTATTACCTCTCAGGAAATACCCTTACTTTCCAACATTACAAATTTAATGAAAGAGAAAGTAGAATAATATGAATCCCAAGCACCAGAATCTTCAGATCCTTGCATTTTACAGTGGCAAATGCAAAATATGGATGGAGAGTAGACAAAATCAATTAACTTGAATAAGATTCTTCACGGTTTGATCTTGATGCCAATCACAATGAAATAATGACCTCCATCGTAGAAACCTGGAGTCGCATTACTTTTTTCAAGGAAAGTTGAACTGTGAGGGTAAAGAGCTTAATAATGCATAAGGCTAGAAGAGATTATAAACAAACAGTCCAGGCTTAGAAGAAAAGAAAAAAGATAATTAAATACATTTAATGATTCACACATCTGAGCAAAAGATCAAGGAAATACTGGAAAATATAACATCATTTCTAAGTCAAGGGAAATAAATGGGGAAGGAGAAAAGGACAGATAACTCAGAAGGACTGAATAAATCTCAGATAGGATATAAAAGACTGGAAACAGATGTTTATATTAAACTGCCAATGGAGTGGTGAAACCATACAGATTGTGGTACCAATTTAACTGGAAAGAGCTATGGCGAGCAGACAGAGATTTGAGTTGGAGCTCTATTTTCCACCAGTGAACTAAAAGAGGTGGCTGCTGCCGCTACTGCTAATGATGAACACCATATGCTAGCAAGAGACATAGCCAGTGTGCTCTGCTGTGTGTGTTGGTTAGGGAAGATATGTGTAATTTTCTTTATCTGATACAGAATTAGTGCAACTTCAAATAACTACATGCAGAATGCCTGAAGAGAAGACCATATTGCTTCTCATTGAAAAAGTCAAGAGTAAGTCATTAAAAAAAATTCACTTCAACAATTCAGTTACAGTAATTTTACCGTGATTTAGCCATGGTATTGCTCTAGTTGTCTATTTTATTTTCATAGCAGAAAGGAAGACTACAACAGAATATTAACCACGTAGTCAAACAGTCAAAGTGATATAAACAAAAAAGAAACTTGCTGCTTACAGTCCTTTTTAAATGAGCATTATGGTTCTCTGTACATATATTCAATAGTTTTGTCAGTATATCAGCAAAGAACGCATTCGAACCTTGTGTTCTAGATAAATTTAGTCTTACACTTTAAAATGTCAGTTCCTCAGTTTGAAAAAAACAATCTTTAAAAAAAATACTATAATAGAAGTGCCAATTTGGGTTTGTTGTTTGCTTACTGTTTTAACAGAACGTTGGGGTCCACATTCAAGATTAAAATAAACAAACAGTTAAGGTAAATGAAAAAAGGGCAACTAGAGAAGTGGCACGAAAGTCATCTTGTTTTCTTTTTGAAACCAGCTGTAACTGCCTCAATTCTGAGGCTGTTTGCCTAGGTGTTTCCTAGTTAATCTAATCAATTCAGCAGGAAAAAAGAAAATCCTGGTCATTTTCTTTCACATTCAAACAAACAAAATGACTGTTTATTGGAATTTTTATGCCCCCATCATTATATTAATGTTACATAGACTTTGTCGAAATGTTCTTTCTTTTTTTCTACATGTCTCATTAAAATACTGACAGGACAAAGGGAGAGCCACAGGATAACTTTAAAAATATTTTGGTAGTCCTCATTAAAAAGAGTTTAAGTACCTCAGATTTTATTTTATTACACGGTAATAAAACTCAGCCAGAGGAGAGATGTTCAATCTGGAACTCCAAGGCCAAAATATAAGCGCAGCTAACTCATAACCAATGAGCCTTTGACAGGGTGGACTTGCAGCTGAGGAAGCCTGTTGCCCACCCCCGCCGCCCCACCAAAAAAACCATCTGCACTATTTAAGTTACTACTTTTTTTGTGTGATCACTGCCTTACCAGCTGAAGTTCCTTTTACACCCATTAATATGAAAAGAAGAGGAAACAAAAAGAAACTTATGACAGAATGTGAACCTCTTAGCAATTATTACCAGATAAACTTTAATACGATATGTTTACTGATCTAGCTCTGCTCTGAAAATAATTTTTTAATGGGAAAAAAAACACGAAAAAACTGAGGCAAGGAGGGAAACACTGAGGAAATGTAACTGCCAGCAGAGACAGATTAACACTGCCTTACAAGCTGATGTCATTTTATTCTTTTCTAGGGGCCTGAGACTTCTTTCCACCGCTGAAATAGTCTTTTGGATCTCTGATATCAAGAGCAAACATGTATTACTTGACAGCATTCTAAACTCATCTGTGGGAGCAGATTTAAACCCCCTGATTCTGCCTCAAGCTCCTGGTTGAATGTCATGGCACATGGCAAGCCTAAATGTGCAACTCCTCCACGAGATTGTGCGTGACCAATCCCAGCACGCCGGTGAGTACCGTTCACCTTCAGACCCCTTTTGGGCCAGGAATCCCACTGAAATGCCTAGCAAAGCTTTTCATTCCCAGCTAAAAAGAGCAATTGCTCTCTCTGGAAAAACTTTTCCAAATGCTCTTTGAACAAACAAGAGACTTTGAAGCTTGCTTGAGGAAGGCAGACAGACACAGAGCTGTGCTCCATCCCCCTCTATCCTGCATAGGTTCCAAGAATGAACAATGAATGAGAGTGTGGAAAGAAATTGGAATTGCAGAAGTGCCAAAGGTATCCCTTGGAGCAGTGTGTATATTGTGTTGTCATGTAAAAGAGCCCTTGAAAGATAAAGGAACTGAGTCCAATTATATTACTGATTCCATGTTCATCTGAATCACTGTCTAACTTCAGACTTCCAAAGATATCACATTGCCTGCAATAATTAATTCACCTCTTACTTCCAAAAACACGTTAGAAAATTAATTCCCAATGCTAAAATGAATTTGGCAGCACAACACATTACAATTTTGCAGGTTACCTGGCAATCATTTTGAAATGTTATCTTGGGTAAAATGTACTCTAGTATCCGCCTCACAGACCCAGTCTGTCTGATTCGTGGACCTTACTTATCTTTACATTAAAGAAAATATATCCATTATAAAAGAATACAACATTTATATAGATATTAAAATATATTTTAACTGTGAGAACAGCAATACTAATTTTTACTACAAATAAGCTAGGACAAACATTTTGCTCATATGAAAACGAATGAAAAATCATGTAAATAAATAAGCTGGACGTAAATGTTGTCGTTATTGCATGGTTGTTACTGTGGTTCATCATGGGAGATACCTATGCAATAATTTAATCTCAGCTTAAGGGCAGCCAGGACTGCAATGAATTAATGTGCTTTAACCAGAATATAAATTTCTGGATTTGCATATCAGAACCTAGGAGTCACTAAACACCATCAAAATCTAACTCTAAAATTTGCAGGTGTGTCAACAAATGAGAAAACTACTTGGGACATGATAATAGTCACAATGGTTGAAATACCAGGTGTAATCAAGAAGAAGTGGTTTTTTTTTCATCATTTTAAGGGTTTTCTTTTTTGTTTTTCTGGATTTTTAGAAAATTTTTTACTAAGGACTGAGGCTTCAGAATGCACAAACTCAGAGGAAACTCAGACTCTTAGACGGGCTCTCATTTGGACTACTCCAGTCCCAAAAAATACCTATTTATATAAATATTGCAGTAGAAAAAAAAAAAACTGGACACAGCTGGCTACTCTTTCCCTTGGCAAAGAAAAGCAATGGCTTACCATCCTTCTGTTTATGGCAACACCAACTACTTTATTTGAAAAGTCACTCATTTCTATGATTGCAGTGGACATGTTTTCATCAACAGAGCAGTTCAGGAGGAAAAAATTATTTTATTAGCTAATTTTCCTTTCATGAATTAGGGATTTTTCTCTGCACAGACAGAAATTTCAAACCCCTCCAGAAATGGAAGCATGCCCATGGATTGACTACTACAGATCAAGTTTCCAGTGCACTAATAACCTGCTCCAGTGAAAACATATTTTTAATTTGCTTTTAGGGTTATTTATTTTTTTATTATTACGCTAAGGGTTTATAATTTAATGTCAAATATAATTTTGCATGAAGTATGTGACTGTACTATGATGCAGTAGATAAGCTTAGTGTGCATGGTTAACATGGTCTCAAACAATGTTTTGAGAAAATGGATCACCATTTGGCAGGGTGCCATTCCATAAACTGCTCAGTAGAACTTTAAAGGGAAAAAGTTGCAAAGAATTTTTCTGTTTTGCAAAAATATTCCTAGTAATATTAGAAGCAGAAAAAATAATTACTTTCTTATTGCTTTCTATTGGATGTAACATAAATTATAGGCAGCTAATTAAGAAATTAAAAGGTTTACGATTAGAAATTGCGAAGTCATATTTATTGTATATTGTCAACACAGCCAAGTGGAATATTTTTAAATGGGGATATTTGTTTTAAAATACAGTAGTCACCATAGTGTCTCCAAGCTTTATGATCAGTTTGGTAAACATTTAGCAGCATCTACAATGTGCCAAGCATTATGCTAGAAATGGGAGATACAAAAATAAAAACTATATTGCCACTGCTCTCAAGAAGCTCACTGTCTAATGGAGGAGACAGGCAGAGACAAATTCTGTCAATGTAATTTGGTAAGCACTATAATGCAGTTATGCAGAGGTTCTCTGGAACACAGATAAGGAGCATTTGGTCAAGATTTAGGCATAGGGTGAAAGGTCAGGAAATGTCTCCACAGGAGACTGGGGACAGACTTAGTGTTTCAAGTTGGAAGACAAAGAACCAAGAGAATAGGCTTGGCCAAATAAAACATTATTTGTTCATATATCTATCCATAAGTTTAAATAAATATATATAACATTGTGTGTCATTAAGCCATTTTCACATGCTTTTTAGCTCATCCGATTCTTATACCAATGCTTTAACCACTGAAAGGTATTGGTAACTTCACTCTACAGGTAAGAAAAGTAAAGCCCTAAATAGTTCTGTGACCAGCCCAGGGTCACTCAGGTAACCAATGCATTTGTAATAAAACCTTGAGTCAACCACAGAACTCCTGATTTCCAGCCAAACAGGCATTCTGGCCAGTCTTGCCATGATCCACTCATTTATCATGTAATCACTAACAAAACAACAACTACAGCTCCAGGCATAGCAATGCATGATTAAAGAATCATTTTTGAAATATCATTTTTTTGCCTTTCCAATTAAAACAAAAACTTTATCAATTTAACATTCAATAAGGATCTCATATATATTTTAAATATCAACTGCTCATTAACCAAAATGCTAAATCAAGTCATACAGATCATGAAATCAAAACTTCAGTTCACTTCTGTGTCTCCAAAGTGCCAAATACAAATATTTTTAGCAAATAAGTAAATGAAGTCTGTGGAGGTAAAGGCATTCCAGTCTGTAACTGGCCTATTTGTCATAATAGCCATGCAAGTTATCCAACCAATTACAGAACATTTACTAAGATACTGTGATGCTGATTGGATTGCAGGATCAATGATCTGATTTTGTCATTATATTAAGTAAAATAAGTGAATTGTGAAACTTCTATAGTTTTTTTTTATAAATTGAATTATCTTTACAGACAATTGTCATACAGTGAACAGTTCTACTCTGGAGTTTCCACTCTTGCTTCAAAATATTTATTTTTGATACAAGAGAGGTAAATCTTAGCTAAGATAGCATTAATTTAACCTAGTATGTCATGATTAGTTTTTTGTTTTTGTTGTTGTCATTCATATTGAAGGGTTTTATATTGTGCATAGGCTGGTCTGAATAAACATCTAATTCTCCAGGAAAATTGTCTGTGACAAAATGTTTGCTTTGAAAACGTTAGGAAAAATATTTTTCTCTATCTATAGAACCACAGAACTAGTTATTGGTAACAACGACACTTTTGATTAGGAGTCTACTTAGATTTAGGTGTCTGCTGCAACTCTTCTTAGTATTTTTTAGTTACCTATATCCTTACCAAGCAGAAACCACACACCTCCAAAGGCTACGTATATTAGTCAAGTTAGATTAGGCTATAATACAATAACAAACAAATCCCCCAAATCACAGCATAATTCATAAAGATTTAGTGATTGCTCATGCAAAGTCCTCTGTGGGTTTGCTGGCTTCCAAGTGATGTCACAGGGATTCAGACTACTTATATCTTCTAACTATTTCAACAGGAATATTCAACTTCAAGGTTGCTGCATTAGGGAAAAAGAGAGCTGAAGCAGCACACACCAGCTCATAAATGCATTTTGCCTGGAAGAGACTCACATTACTTCCCATCTCAGTCCACTGGCCAGAAGTAGTGAGACGGGATTGCCTAACTTCTAGAGGAGAGGGAAATGTGGGAGGGTACTTGAATTGTCTCTGAACTGAAAATTTCTCTGCCAAACTGGACATGGTTCTTACATTAGGCACTTAAATTTCTAACATCCTCAGAAACTGATAAATTCCCTGGTTCAAACACACCACAACACTGATTATGCATCTAGTGCTAGAAGTAATATAATATCAAATGTTAAATAGCGGAGGAGATAATATTTTTAAACTGATAAGAATAAAATTACAGAATTGCTTTAAGCCAATTAAGTAGAAAGAAAACTAACTTTCCCAATTATTTTGTTATATATTCCAACTAAATATTTATAGAAATCCTATAATCTGTGATAGGAAGACTCAGAAGAACTCTTCAAGTTTTCCTGAAGTGATGCTGCTGCAAGCACTGGATCCGGGATTTGGATCTACTGGATCTTACTCCATCAATACTCTTTCTACTTTATCATGCTGAGCCACCAAATGTAAATCAATCAAAAAAGGGATCAACATCCCTCCCCCATCCAGCTAAACCAAAATACCCTGCAAGAAGAAGGCACCTTCAACCTATGGTTCATGAGTCTTCTACCGGGAAGGGGTCAGAGCGAGGTTCAAAGGTAAGAAATCTACCTGCTATTTCAAGGAAGCTAAATTGTGAAAGTTTGCCCAAAATGTCCATTAGAAGTGAGAATAAAGGGAACCAATGAGATAGGAAGACTTTTAAATGGAGCAGGAGTTAAGTCTTGAAACCAATCAATTTAGTGCATTAAGAACAAGTTTTGGCATCAGGCTGGCCTAGTTTGGTTCCTGATCATGCCATTTACAAACCAAGTGATTCTGTGCAATTTGCTTAACCTTGTTATGTCTCAATTTCCTATTTCTATAAAATGGGCATAATGTCTACCTTGTTAGATTATTATGAGGATTATATTAAAGGAATTCATACAGGCATACCTGGTTTTATTGTATTGTGCTTTATTGAGCTTCACAGATAACCATGTGTTTTACAAATTGAAGGTTTTGTGCAACCCTGCATCAAGCCAAGTCTATCAGAACCATTTTTTTCAATAGCATGAGCTCTTGTCTTTGTGTCACATTTTGGTAGCTCTCACAATATTTCAAATTTTTCTTCATTATGATATCTGGTATGGTGATCTGATATCAGTGATCTCTAAAGTTACTATTTTAATTGTCGTGGGGCACCATGAACCACACCAATGTAAGACGGCAAACTTAATCTACAAATTTTGCATATATTCTGACTGGTCTACTAAACAGCCATTCCCCCACCTCTCTCCCTCTCCTTGGGCCTCCCTACTCCCCGAGACACAACATTATTAAAATTAGGCCAATTAATAATTCTACAGTTGCCTCTAAGTGTTCAAGTGAAAGGAAGAGTCACATATTTCTCACTTTAAATCAAAAGCTACAGATGTTTAAGCTTAGTGAGAAAGGTATGTCGAAAGCTGAGAGAGGCTAAACGGGTTTCTTGCACCAAACAGCCAAGTTGTATATTTAAAGGTAAAGCTCTTAAAGGCAATTAAAGTGCTATTCCAGTAAACAGGTGAATTACAAAAAAGCAAAACAGCCTTATTGGTGATATGGTGAAAGTTTTAGTGATCTGGGAAGATTAAACCAGCCCCAACATACTCATAAGCTAAAGCAAGCCCCTAACTCTCTTCAATTCTATGAGGCTCTCAAAGAAACAGCAGAAGAAAAGTCAGTACCTATCAGAGGTTGGTTCATGAGGTTGAAGGAAAGAAGCAGTCTCTATAACATAAAAGTGCAAGGTGAAGCAGCAAGAGCTGATAGAGAAGTTATCCAGAAGATCTAGCTAAGATTACTGATGAAGGTGGTTACCCTAAACAACAGGTTTCCAATGTAGATGAAATAGCCTTATATTAGAAGATGTCATCTAGGACTTTCATAGCTAGACACTCCTACCAACAATGTAAAAGCATTCCTATGTCCCCACATCCTCTCCAGTAACTGGCATAAATTGATATCTCATTGTGATTTTGATTTGCATTTCTCTAATGACCCGTGATGATGAGCTTTTAGTCATATGTTTGTTGACCACATAAACGTCTTCTTTTGATAAGAGTCTGTTCATATCCTTTGCCCACTTTTTGATGGTGTTGTTTTTTCCTTGTAAATTTGTTTAAGTTCCTTGTAGATTCTGGATATTAGCCCTTTGTCAGATGGATAAATTGCAAAAACTTTCTCCCATTCTTTAGGTTGCCTGTTCACTCAAATGATAGTTTCTTTTGCTGTGCAGAAGCTCTTTAGTTTAACTAGATCCTATTTGTCAATTTTGGCTTTGTTGCCATTGCTTTTGGTGTTTTAGTCATGAAGTCTTTGCCCATGCCTATGTCCTGAATGGTATTGCCTAGGTTTTCTTCTAGGGATTTTATGGTTTTAGGTCTTACATTTAAGTCTTTAATCCATCTTGAGTCAATTTTTGTATAAGGTGTAAGGAAGCGGTCCAGTTTCAGTTTTCTGCATAAGGCTAGCCAATTACTCAATGCCATTTATTAAATAGGGAATCCTTTCCTTGTTGCTAGTTTTTGTCAGGTTTGTGAAAAGTCAGATGGCTGTAGATGTGTGGTATTATTTTTGAGGCCTCTGCCCTGTTCCATTGGTCTATATGTTTTGGTCCCAGTACCATGCTGTTTTGATTACTGTAGCCTTGTAGTGTAGTTTGAAGTAAGGTAGCATGATGCCTCCAGCTTTGTTCTTTTGCTTAGGATTGTCTTGGCTATACAGGCTTTTTTTGGTTCCATATGAAATTTAAAGTAGATTTTTCTAATTCTGTGAAGAAAGTCAACGGTAGCTTGATGAGGATAGCATTGAATCTATAAATTACCTTGGGCAGTATGGCCATTTTCACAATACTGATTCTTCCCATACATGAGCATGGAATGTTTTTCAATTTGTTTGTGTCTTTTATTATTTCCTTGAGAAGTGGTGTGTAGTTCTCCTTGAAGAGGTCCTTCACATCCCTTGTAAGTTGTATTCCTAGATATTTTATTCTCTTTGTAGCAATTGTGAATGGGAGTTCACTCATGATTTGGCTGTTATTGGTGTAGAGGAATACTTGTAATTTTTGCACACTGATTTTGTATCCTGAGACTTTGCTGAAGTTGCTTATCAGCTTAAGGAGTTTTGGGGCTGAGATGATGGGGTTTTCTAAATACACAATCATGTCATCTGCAGAGACAATTTGACTTCCTTTCTTCCTATTTGAATACCCTTTATTTTTTTCTCTTGCCTGATTGCCCTGGCCAGAACTTCCAATACTATGTTGAATTGGAGGGGTGAGATAGGGCATCCTTGTCTTGTGCCAGTTGTCAAAGGGAATGCTTCCAGATTTTGCCCATTCAGTATGATATTGGCTGTGGGTCTGTCATAAACAGCTCTTATTATTTTGAGATATGTTCCATCAATACCTAGTCTATTGAGAGTTTTTAGCATGAAGGAGGTGCTGAATTTTATCGAAGGTCTTTTCTGCATCTATTGAGATAATCATGTGATTTTTGTCATTGGTTCTGTTTATATGATAGATTGTGTTTATTGATTTGCATATGTTGAACCAGCCTTGCATCCCGGGAATGAAGCTGACTTGATCGTGGTGGATAAACTTTTTGATCTGCTGCTGGATTCAGTTTGCCAGTATTTTATTGAGGATTTTCGCATTGATGTTCATCAGGGATATTGACCTGAAATTTTCTTTTTTTGTTGTATCTCTGCCAGCTTTTGGTTTCAGGATGATGCTGGGCTCATAAGATGAGTTAGGAAGGAGTCCCTCTTTTTCTATTGTTTGAATAGTTTCAGAAGGAATGGTACCAGCTCCTCTTTGTACCTCTGGTAGAATTTGGCTGTGAATCCATCTGGTCCTGGGCTTTTTTTGGTTGTTAGGCTATTAATTACTGCCTCAATTTCAGAACTTGTTATTGGTCTATTCAGGGATTCAACTTCTTCCTGGTTTAGTCTTAGGAGGGTGTATGTGTCCAGGAATTTATACATTTCTTCTGGATTTTCTAGTTTATTTGCATAGAGGTGTTTATAATAGTCTCTGATGGTAGTTTATATTTCTGTGGGATCAGTGGTGATATTCCCTTTATCATTCTATTTGATTCTTCTCTCTTTTCTTCTTTATTAATCTGCCTAGTGGTCTATATATATTGTTAATCTTTTCAAAAATCAGCTCCTGGATTCACTGATTTTTTAAGGGATTTTTGTGTCTCTATCTCATTCAGTTCTGCTCTGATTTTAGTTATTTCTTACCTTCTGCTTGCTTTTGAATTTGTTTGCTCTTGCTTCTCTAATTCTTTTAATTGTGATGTTAGGGTGTCAATTTTAGATCTTTCCTGCTTTCTCCTGTGGGCATTTAGTGCTATAAGGTTTCCCTTTAAACAGGGCTTTAGCTGTGTCTGGTACATTGTGTCTTTGTTCTCATTGGTTTCAAAGAACTTGTTTATTTCTCTCTTAATTTTGTTATTTACCCAGTAGTCATTCAGGAGCAGGTTGTTCAGTTTCCATGTAGTTGTGTGGTTTTGATTGAGTTTTTTAATCCTGAGTTCTAATTTGATTGCACTGTGGTCTGGGAGACTATTTGTTATGATTTACATTATTTTGCATTTGCTGAGTAGTGTTTTACTTCCAATTATGTGGTCAATTTTAGAATAAGTGCGATGTGGTGCTGAGAAAAATGTATATTCTGTTGATTTGGGGTAGAGAGTTCTGTAGATGTCCGCTTGGTCCAGAGCTGAGTTCAAGTCTTGAATATCCTTGTTAACCTTCTGTCTTGTTGATCTAATATTGACAGTTGAGTGTTAAAGTCTCCCACTATTATTGTGTGGAAGCCTAAGTCTCTTTGTAGGTCTCTAAGAACTTGCTTTATGAATCTGGGTGCTCCTGTAGTGGGTGCACATATATTTAGGATAGTTAGCTCTTCTTGTTGCATTGATCCCTTTACCATTATGTAATGCCCTTCTTTGTCTCTTTTGATCTTTGTTGGTTTAAAGTCTGTTTTATCTGAGACTAGGATTGCAACCCCTGCTTTTTTTTTCTTTTTTTTCTGCTTTCAATTTGCTTGGCAAATACTCCTCCAGCCCTTTATTTTGAGCCTATGTGTGTCTTTGCATGTAAGATGGGTCTCTCCTGAATACAGTACACTGATGGGTCTTGACTCTTTATCCAATTTTCCAGTCTGTGTCTTTTAATTGGGCCACTTAGCCCATTTACATTTAAGGTTAATACTGTTATGTGTAAATTCGATCCTGTCATTATGATGCTAGCTGGTTATTTTGTCCATTAGTTGATGCAGTTTCTTCATAGTGTCGATGGCCTATATAATTTGGTATGTTTTTGTAGTGGCTGGTACCAGTTGTTTCTTTCCATGTTTAGTGCTTCCTTCAGGAGCTCTTGTAAGGCAGGCCTGGTGGTGACAAAATCTCTCAGCATTTGCTTGTCTGTAAAGGATTTTATTTCTCCTTCACTTATGAAGCTTAGTTTGGCTGGATATGAAATTCTGGGTTGAAAATTCTTTCCTTTAAGAATGTTGAATATTGGCCCCCACTCTCTTCTGGCTTATAGGGTTCTGCAGAAAGATCCACTGTTAATCTGATGGGCTTCCCTTTGTGGGTAACTCGACCTTTCTCTCTTTCTGCCCTTAACATTTTTTCCTTCATTTCAACCTTGGTGAATCTGACAGTTATGTGTCTTGGGGTTGCTCTTCTCAAGGAGTATCTTGGTGGTGTTCTCTGTATTTCCTGAATTTGAATGTTGGCCTGTCATGCTAGGTTGGGGAAGTTCTCCTGGATAATATCCTGAAGACTGTTTTCCAACTTGGTTCCATTCTCCCCATCACTTTCAGGTACACCAATCAAACATAGGTTTGGTCTTTTCACACAATCCCATATTTCTTGGAGGCTCTGTTTGTTCCTCTTCATTCTTTTTTCTGTAATCTTGTCTTCACGCTTTATTTCATTAAGTTGATCTTCAATCTCTGATATCCTTTCTTCCACTTGATCGATTTGGCTATTGATACTTGCGTATGCTTCACGAAGTTCTTGTGCTATGTTTTTCAGCTCCATCAGGTCATTTATGTTCTTCTCTAAACTGGTTATTCTAGTTAGCAATTCCTCTAACCATTTTTCAAGGTTCTTAGCTTCCTTGCATCGGTTAGGACATGTTCCTCTAACTCAGAGGAGTCTGTTATTACCAACCTTCTGAAGCCTACTTCTGTCGATTCGTCAAACTCATTCTCCATCCAGTTTTGTTCCCTTGCTGGCAAGGAGTTGTGATCCTTTGGAGAAGAGGCATTCTGGTTTTTGTAATTTTCAGCCTTTTTGTGCTGGTTTTTCCTTATCTTTGTGGATTTACCTACCTTTGGTCTTTGATGTTGGTGACCTCAGATGGGGTTGTTGTGCGGACATCCTTTTTGTTGATGGTGATGCTATTCTTGTTTGTTAGTTTTCCTTCTAACAGTCGGGTCCCTCTGCTGCACGTCTCCTGGAGTTTGCTGGAGGTCCACTCCAGACCCTGTTTGCCTGAGTATCACCAGCAGTTGCTGCAGAACAGCAAAGATTGCTGCCTATTCCTTCCTCTGGAAGCTTCATCCCAGAGGGGCACTTGCCAGATGCCAACCAGAGCTCTCCTGTATGAGGTGTCTGTCAACCCTTGCTGGGAGGTGTCTCCCAGTCAGGAAGCATGGGAGTCAGAGACCCACTTGGGGAGGCAGTCTGTCCCTTAGCAGTGCTCGAGCACATGCTGGGAGATCCATGGCTCTGTTCAGAGCTGGCATACAGAAATGTTTAAGTCTGCTGAAGCTACGCCACATGCTGACCCTTTCCCCAGGTGCTCTGTCCTAGGGAGATGGGAGTTTTATCTATAAGCCCCGGATTGGGACTGCTGCCTTTCTTTCAGAGATGCCCTGCCCAGAGAGGAGGAATCTAGAGAGGAAGTCTGGGTACAGTGGCTTTGCGGAGTTTTGGTGGGCTCTGCCCAATTCAAACTTCCCAGCAGCTTTGTTTACACTGTGAGGGGAAAACTGCCTACTTAAGCCTCAGTAATGGTGGACGCCCCTCCCTCCAGCAAGCCTGAGCATCCCAGGTTAACTTCAGACTGCTATGCTGGCAGCAAGAATTTCAAGCCAGTGGATTTTCGCCTGCTGGGCTCCGTGGGGATTGGATCTGCTGAGCTAGACCACTTGGCTCCCTGGCTTCAGCCCCCTTTCCAGGGGAGCAAACAGTTCTGTCTCAATGGCATTCCAGGCACCACTGGGGTATGAACAAAAACTCCTGCAGCTAGCTCGGTGTTTGCCCAAATGGCCACCCAGTTTTATGCTTGAAACCCAGTGCCCTGGTGCCGTAGGCACCCCAGGGTATCTCCTGGTCTGGGGGTTGTGAAGACCGTGGAAAAAAACATATTATCTGGTCCAGAATGCACCATTCCTCACAGCACCATCCCTCATGGCTTCCCCTGGCTAGGGGAGGGAGTTCCCTGACCCCTTGTGCTTCCAGGGTGAGGCAACGTCCCACCCTGCTTCAGCTCACTCTCCCTGGACTGCACCCACTGTCTAACCAGTCCCAATAAGATGAGCCGGGTACCTCAGCTAGAAATGCAGAAATCACCCACCTTCTGCATTGATCTCTCTGGGAGCTGCAGACCCAAGCTGTTCCTATTCAGCCATCTTATCAGCCACCTCCTCAAGTCTTATTATTTAAGAAATATATTTTATAAGGCTATAGCTACCATAAATAGTGATTCCTCTGATGGATCTGAGCAAACTCGATTGAAAATCTTCTCAAAAGAATTCACCACTCTAGATGCCATTAACAACATTTGTAATTTGTGGGAGTAGGTCAAGATGTCAACATTAACAGGAGCTTGGAAGAAGTTGATTCCAACACTCATGAATGACTTGGGGGGTTCAAGTCCTCAGTGGGGGAAGTAATTGCATATGTGGTAGAAATAGTAGGAGAGATAGAATTAGAAGTGGAGCCTGAAGATGTGACTGAATTGCTGTAATCTCATAATCAAACTTGAACAGATTAGGGGTTACTTCTTATGGATGAGCAAAGAAAGTGGTTTCTTGAGATGGAATCTATTCCTACTGAAGATGCTGTGAGCACTGTTAAAATGAAAATAAAGGATTTAGAATATTTCATACACTTAGTTGATAAAGCAGAGCAGGGTTTGAAAGGATTGACTACAATTTTGAAAGAAGTTCTGCTGTGAGTAAAATACTGGCAAGCTGCATCATGTACTACAGAGACATCTTTGGTGAAAGGAAGAGTCAAATGATGTGCAAACTTCATTGTCTTATTTTAAGAAGTTGCCACAGCCATCCTAACCTTCAGCAACCACTACTCTGATCAGTCAGCAGCCATCTACATCAAGGCAAGACCCTCCACCAGCAAAAAAACGATTACTACTCACTGAAGGCTTGGATGATTATTAGCAGTTTTTTTGGCAATAAAGTATATTTTAATTAAGGTATGTACATTGTTTTTAGAGACAATGCTGTTGCACACTTAATAGACTACAGTATAGTGTAAACATAACTTTTATATGCATTGAGAAACCAAAACATTCATGACTGGCTTTATTGTGAAATTTGCTTTATTGCAGTGGTCTGGAACCAAACAAGCAATCGCTCCAAAAAGTATGCCTATATTTGAAGTGTTGATGACAATATATGACAGCGCCTTTTCCTGGAAGAAGTAAGGTCTTGAAGGGCCTCAAATAATAAAACTCAGTATCATGAATAATACCTAAGCCACTGTGAGACTGCTTACAACAGTTTTTTATATGAATAATGGAGCTTTTATGTGGACTTCTTGGTCCTGAAATGGAGGGACGCATTTTCATAGAATGCAATGTGCCATGTGAAACCTGTGCAGCACTGAAAACACATTCCAAAAAACTCAGCTAATACAAAGTAATGCAAACCTGCTTGACAATATACATAAAGACTCAAGTTATTTACATCAATAAAACTAAAATAATTTATCTCATTTTGTACAATCTTAACAAAGAAATGTTCCCATTTTACTGTCATAGTTGCTGATAATCTTGTAGATCACTAAGATGCACAAAATAATTCATCTTCCCACTATGTGACCAAAAAATGTAGTTTCAAGATATTAATCCAACTTAAATCATCTGTGTGGTTTCAACAGTTTTATATTACATAACCATTCAGCATGCTACTCACAGTTATATTCCCTGTGTAAATAGCCAGGTACACTGTTTTATATTTTTCACTTAATCAACCCAATCTTTTTGATATCACATCACCATGAAAGGATATAACTGAAGCCAAAATTGATTGCATAACTTCTAGCAAAATTCCAGAAATGTGTATCCACCCTAAGTATAGACCTCTCGTTTCCAGCATCTGACAACTTAATGTTTTTTCCATCACTTTTCAACTCTAGGAATAAGAAATGTGTCTTAATTCATTTTAGGCACTACACATCCAGTAACGGAAACTGAAGTTCACTATTTATGCTAGGGAGATAGAGCCTGGGCGATAATGTAATGGTATTTTCATAGTGAGCTGGGGTTTTGGACCACCTGTAGATATACTGCTGGAATCATACTTGAATGGTACCCTCAAGATATTTACCATGCCCTAAGTAATGAGTAACCAAGAATTATTTAAAAGGTAAGCTGAAACGAGACAAATAAGTCATGAAAAATCAAGATGGCAGCATCAAGGCTGTGAGAAAGACTCTTCATTATTATTCATTACTAAGCATTAAACCTCATCTGGATATGAATTTACAGAGTCTGAAACTTGTTTCCAATACCTGTGAACATTTTCTAAAGGGCCTCAAATAAAACTAGAGTGCATACACTATTTGAAAATAGTATTTGATATAAGAAAAATCTTATATGGGGCATATTTAAATAGATGTGCTAAGCATTCTTCAAATAAGTAAGAATTGTAAAGAGAAGCAGTGTACCACAGTACCAGAAGTCAAGAGTCTTGGGTTCCAGTTATGGCTCTAGCCATTTTAGCAAATCATTTTACTCCCCTGAACCTCAGTTATATCACCTACTAAACAAGAAGTTCGTACAAGCCGATCCTGTATGTCCCAAGTGAAAACATCCGACTCATCACTTATATTCAATCCTATTCTTACACCAGTATGTCTTTCTACCATGTACAATATGCTTTCTAAACTATGGTAAACACTGACTACCAAATACAGTAAACGCTGACTGCAAACAGCTTATTAAAAAAATCTAAAAAAGGATTATACCATATGAAAAACATAATTACACATTCTAAATGGATCACTATCTAATGTTGCACAATGATAGCCATTTTAAACCTACTATGTTTAACTATTCATGGTAAATTTAACCAACCACTTCAAATAGAGGTATACCAAATTGCCTCGACCTCACTAAGTGGTAAATTTGTGGTTAAAAAAAAAGACTTGGTGTAAACCATGGGGGGCCAGGATAATTTAAGACAATTCTAACTGTGATAGCTATTATTTGTTGAATATTTATGAAATGTCAGGTAGTGTGTCAATAAATGTATGGGTATTATCATGTGTAATTTTCTCAATAATCCTAGATATTAGATAACATTACTCATATTTTGCATGAGAAGATGACCATACACTTTTTTTTAAGGTCTCATTATTTGACCCAATTTCTGTCTAAATCTATAGCCTTAAATACTGCCTTATGTATAACACACCTGTTGAGGCCATATATTGGGTCCTCTACTAGCATACAGAAAGGCTATTTTTGAAGCATAAAGTAGGAAGGAATATGTGTAATTCTGGGTTTAGGCGTGGGTTATTTTAATAGCCATCACCCTGAAGCCAGGATTTTATCTGTCATGTTGAAAGTAAGAGTTTTATTATTTAATAAAAGGGGACTAATTCACTAAAAGACACTAAAAGGAAGATGAATAAAAGTGATATTATCTCCCTCCCAGAATTAGCATAACTATTCCAAACTTAGATTTGCATATATTTCAAGTTCCAGATTGTTGTCATAATCTTTGAAACTGCCTTGAATGGAGGTAGATTTAAATATAAGAATTCTGACAGATGTTTCTCTCTTGTTACATTTTGCCAGTAGTAAAGCACATATCTACATTGAGCTCCAAAAAAAGCTTTTAGAGCAAAAGTTTAGCAGTATGCCCCTTTACGCATTCTCATATAAAACCCACAAATCTAATTAAGAATGTTTAAGTCAGTAAAATAACTGTGCAAATGACTTTCTTTCCCAGTTTCCTCTCACAAACATAGACACTATTTCATTTGCTATATATTCAGATCATTCTTTTCCTTAAAAAAAAAAGTTTTGAATTCCAGAAATGTTTACAAACTAATTATACCCAGGCTTTCAATGAGCTCAACGAGGATTTCATCATCGCAGAAAACACAATTGTACCTCTTGTGGCTCATAATGGTAACGGTAGGCTTCTGCATCATTGCTTTGACAATCTGCCACTGATTCTTGTGGTCTTCATCTTGGTCTCCAAACACTTAAAAACAGCTGGCAATCTTGATGGAGAATTACATTCTCACTTGTTGGTCCTTGAGCTTCTTAACAACTTAAACTATTGTCATAATGATGTGGCCATGCCCCAGGGCTTCAATCTGATACATCCACCACAGTCAATGGTTACAGCCTCTTAGTATGGTCCTGAAACATTTCTTAGAGTTCTAATCACCTCTGAAAAGAAATAGTTTATTTTGAGATATTTGTCTTCACCTAGCAACAGACACTTATGAACAATGAGGGTAAAAATGTTAGCACCAGCAACCAATACAGTAGTAGACAAGTGATTTTTTATGCGTATTCTCTCGAATCCCTTTGAGAACCGCCCCATGATTACGGCATTCCTAGATCGGTATAAAATAAAATGTCATTAAAGAACATAATATGAGTAAACAGGGGTCAGAGAAATAGTTTTTTTTAAAAAAAAAAAAAAGAAAAAGAGACTTAAAAAGACGTAATTTGATAAGACTGTGGAGAAAACTGAAAAAAAGAAAATGAGAGAAAAACATCCCAATTAGATAAACAACCCTGAAACTGAAAAGGAAGGAAGAAAACTATTATATATGATATAAGATTATAGAATATTATAGCATCCTGTTGAATTGAATTATAGCATTATAATACTAGGATAAAATGTGAGTGGACCACAGTTTTATGATTCAGTGAAAAAGACCAAAGTCATTATGAGATTCTCAAAACATGAGATAAAACTTGTGGGCTGTAGGTCATTTTGGGCTGCATGAGGGTTTTAACCTTACTAGAAATTGAAATAGAAAGCATCATAAAACATACATTTCAAAAACTGAATAAAATGTTATTGCTATTTTTGAAATTTGCTGTAGATTACTGTTGCTTTTGAAAATCAGTGGTGGTCTCTTAATCTCTTTTTGCATATATCCAGAAGCAAATCCATATAGCATTGGTTGATATAGCTAAGATACTGCTGGTGATAAAGAAAGACAATAACATGAATGACCAAAGATTATAATCTTCATAATCCTGAGGTAACAAAGATACTGCTATATCTCTTACACAATAGCAGAGTTTTCTCTTGACACCAGATTTATGGATACTTTTCCTCTCAATTCCACGAGGGAATCTTCCATCACAGAGTCCCAGTAGTGCTACTGACAGTTGAACAACTAAATTACACTCATCAAGTCCAGAGCTTACTCCACTTAACACTGCTCTAAAGAAAGTTATAATTGTTTCTAGTAAATTAACAAACTTGTGATTATTGGTATTACAGACCATATGGCTATTATTGTATGGTTTAAAAAACAAACTGTTCAAGTATGTTCGCATTGTTACCAGAATTGAAATGATTTAAAAAACTTTTAGTGTTGAGAAGCAGAAATGATTTATTTAATATCTGCTGTGTCAAACATTAGCAGACACAGATCATTCTTTCTAGGTGCCTTTTTTGTATTAATACTAGGGTATTCACATCCATCTTTCCATTTTAAGCACATAATGGCATTTATTGCTCTAGCAAAACACACTATTAAATTTTATTTTCAGAACTACAGTTGCTAATAAGAAATAATAATGTATAAAATTATAGAGAGAGAAAGAGAGAGATGAGGATGGGGGCTGGGAGAGGCTACATCATCATAGATCATATCCTGAATTCTGCAAGAAAAATTGTAAATACATAGGAACATAGGGACATAGGAACATAGGGACATAGGGACATAGGAACATAGGAACATAGGGAAAGGACAGTACAACTCAAAAAGGCAAATAGCTTATAGGGAACACTATGAACACAAGATTTCTGGTTACTTTCTATTCCCATTAAACAATGAGATGACAACCATATCATTTAAGCAAAGCTGTTCTAATATAAGAACACAACATTTTCTTTTCCTCTTAGATGTTTCTGATGAGAAATAAGCACTGTTTTTTGGACAAAGTTTTTGTGGCCTCTAATCACAGTATTGAAATGTACTTTAATTATTTACCCTTTAAAATTAGAATGATTAAACAAAATAGATACTTCTATATAATTTGTGTATCTGTTTGTTTGCCTTATGTTTAAAAATTGGCCAGAATTTGAAACTCATATAATCATCTTTAGACTCTTCTATCTGCCCCAGATGTGGTTTCCAATTTTCGCTTCCTAAGCACAAATACATTAAAAGGACTTTTTCTACCTTGAACTTGACTGCTCAGAGTTTATGCCCACTATAAATGGAACACCAAGGGTGGCCAAAGGTGGCAGAGTAGCCTGCCTAACAAACAATATTGATCCAAAACAAAATATTAAGTTAATGTTCTCAGGTCAGTTTCTTTTCCACAGAATATGCAAAGATAGTAATGGGCATCTATTAAATATATCCATGAATATTATCAGATTATTCTCTTTTTTTCTCAAGTCTACTCTGCCCACCCTCCCAATCCCATACGTCCACCATTCTCCTCTTATCTGCTCTTATTTTAACATCTTCACTGGCCCCTCCACCAATGCACTATCCAATCAATCTACAAACATCTTCAAGTTCACATTATCTTAAAAAGGTAAAAACTCTTTATTCTGCTTTTTATTAAATTTTTATTCTGTTTCTTCAAAGGACAAACTGTGCTCTCAAAGCAGACACCATATTATATTGAAATGATCTATGTGTTTGTTTTGTCCCTCCCAAATTTCATACTCCTTGAGAGCAAGGACTCAGCTCTATTGGTTTTTGGATTTCCAGTAGCTGGAAAATTTCCTCATTACACATCAGATGCCCAATAAACAGTATGTGAACTAAATTGAATCCATCACCCATTTATCTCTTATTATTGTGAAATATGGCTTCTGCTCTCACAACTCTCCTGAGGCAAACCAGTCAAACAACCCTTTCTCTTCTCTTAGATGCTTCAACCTGTTGGCAGCATTTAACAGTGCAAAAGCATAGACTTTGGAATCAAACAAACCTGAGCATAAATCGCAGTTCATCTACTTGCTACTTGGTGGCTTTGGACATGTAACCTAACCCCTCTGAACATCAATTTCTTCCTTTGTAAAATTAGGGTAAGAATATATCTCTAATAGAATGCATGGAAAGATTAAATAACATTGCATACATCTGGATCTGGATATAGAGTTGATACTCAATGTGTGTTCGTTCTTTGCTCCTTCCTCCTCTATTCTTCCTTTTCTACAACACTGCAGTCTATGTTCCTCCTTCCTAATTGTTATACTCTCTATATATAACTTCTCGGACTCCTCCATTACTGTTCTAATAGAGATTCCAAGGATCTGTCATTCCTTGTTCTTTCATTATTTACATTCTTTCCCTCAATAATCTCATCTGATTTTTTAATTTAACTATTGCTTTTAGCCCCTACTTAGTTGACTCCAAATCTCTCTCCAGCCTCTCTTGTGATCCCCCACAATGGGCTAGTCATCTGCTGACTGCTCCTAAGTTCAAGTAGTACATTGCCCACTCTACTGTCTCCACTCTCCCAATATACTTGTCCCAACCCTGGCAAAACAACCCTAGCATCCCAACTCCCCTGATAAATGCTTTCAGTAGCTCTAATGGCCTACAGTGAAGTCTGAAAACTTGAGTTTGGCATTCAGAAGTCTCCATAGCCTGGTCTTTATTTCTACTTCAGCCATATTTTCCATGACTCTCATAGATTCACCTTATGCTTCAAGCAAATTTTCAGCATTTCATTAATGATTCCTAATATTATTATCCCCGGGTCATTACCCCAAGGCTTCTCGAATGTCCATCTCCCAGTTCCCACCTTTTTCGATCCTAGATAACCCCTAGGCCTGACAATAATGTCCCCTCTCCATGAAGACTTCCTTGGATTCCACAGCTAAGAGCTGTCTTTCCTTCTTCTAAGTATCAAGACAATTGAGCAATCTCTCTCTTGAATACTCATTGTCTGCAAAATAATAATTATTCATGTCTATTTTATTTATTTTATAGCCTGCTAACCTGCACGTCCTTCCCCCATGCCCAATGCATTTTACCCCCTCCCTATTTCCACTTCCCTCCATAACCTGGAGAAGAACTTAAAGGGGCTTTAAAAACCCAGACAAACAGATATATTAAATAAGCAATCTTAAATGTACATGCATAATCAATTTAATAAACCTTCCAGGGAATAGCTGAATGCAACCAGAAAAGAAAGTTGTTCCTATGCGGCCAAGGCTATGAGAGATACAATTCCAGGATCTCATCTGTGTTCTGAGTGGTAAAGATTGCTGGAAATCTGACCACCAGATAACTGGAGAGTTACTGTATAGCTAAGGCTTCTTGCCAAAGATTTATAATTAGCAACAGAATCAGCTGGCATTACTAAACTATTTTTCGTTTCTTTAATCTCCTTTTCCTCCTTTTTGTTTTCTTCTTCCCTGTTTGTGACTGATAGAGCCAGATGATCAATAATCTTTCTTTCACCAACTCTGATCATCATCTTTGCTACTGCCTGGATGCTATTATTCAGTTTAATACATTAATCCTTTGGTTGAAACTCTTAAACCACAATTCTTTATTAAAGGACCATCTTGGCATCCATGTGCTGATAGCAGCTTGCCTGGTGTCTCAAAAAAATAAATCTAAATGAAGCATCTCTTTCCCCCAAAAGACCTGAACCAAAGAAAGAAAGAGAAAGATACATAGGGAGAAAGATTTCAGCTCATAGACACAATCAAAGATACAGAAAGAAAATTGAATCTCATTACATAAATTAGAGAACAGGAAAGTTTCACCTTACGATTACAATTAGATATCAACATGTCATTTAATGACAGTGCTGAGAAATATTGGGGCATTTTACTGAATCTTACTCTCGTTATTATTTCAATGAGAAATAGAACACACACTGTACTGGTTAGCAGACCAAACCTTTGTACGATGCTGTAACCTTTGGTGGAGCCCAGTGATTTTTGTTGCTTTTCAGAAAGATATTAAAGTGACAATGTGGCAGGCCATTTTTTCCACCACACACACTAAAACTAGTGTGCATGCAGCAGAACCCTGCCAAAGCACGTTGCATTCATACAAAGATCCATACAGATCTTAATCATAAAATAATCCATTCTGTACTCTGTTTTTATGACATTTATATGAATCTGGCCACAGCCTCATCAAGCAGTTCACAGAGGAAAATTGTTCTATTTATGTGGTCGAGACAGGGTGGACTTGATTTTCAAGCAAAGGGAGAAAGAAAGAAATGCCTAATTTTTGTAGTCGCAAATCTGAAACTCAAAAGGACTATTCTACAACACTTTGTAACTATATTTGTAACAGAGCAGTCAAAGAGATGAGCTTCTCTTTCTCTGTTCCCTGTCAGTAGTAAAGTCATATATCAATATTTCTGAAACTGAGAGACTGAGTGAAGACACCTGGAAATAGTTTTCTCCTTCTTTTCTATTCATTGGCAAAACACACACAAAAAATGGATGTGTGGGTAAAGTAGAAAGGAAACTTCCCAATGTGCATCTGCTTTAATTTATTCTTGCCTCTGCATTTTAAGAATTAATAATTTTTCAATTAATTTCCCCAACTTTTACTCTTTACTCCTTTGGATATCTCACATTCATACACACACACAAGTGACCTCAGAAAATTTGTTCAGACTCATCTGCCCTTTCTTTCTGGCTTGTGATGATGGCAAAAATGAATCTATGTGCTTGCTTAACACTAAGCAATAATAATTATCTGGACTGTATTAAGACACATGAAAATGAAGACAACTCTTTTATTTCCTATAACTTCTCTAAGGAAGCTAAGTTTTTGGACAAACTATGTGAATAAGTAATCTGGGCAAAAATATCTCCCTGGTATGCTGACAATAATATTTCACCCATTTATACCACCTTTTGCTCATCAATAATAGGCTACACTATGTTCCCCTATGCACTTTTAATATTATGTCATCACTTATAGCTTAGATGCTTCAGCCCTTTCCTCAAGGTCAGAAACTAGACTCTGGTAACATTAATCCTGCATTCACGACAAAGATATGAGTTCAAGTTTCCTGGTTCCTTTAAAGATACCATTATTATTGAGTCTGAAATAATTACAGAAAGATCCAGGATCATGTTGAACATTCAGACACCATGTGACCCCAGGAGCCACATCAAATGTGGACATTTTTGTAAATGCTTTATCAGAAAATAAAACCACTTTCCTTTTCCCTTTCAAATAATAAAGAACAATCCTCCCTTCTTTTAGAACAAAGAAGGAAAAAAGAGGAAGTGCCAATAAATGTAACACTGTTGTAAGAAACTGAATTAATATGAATAATTATGTAATGATTGCTTCTAATTAAATGAGGATAATGTTCAGGGTGTTTTTTTACTTTTTTCAGAAACCACTGGTATTTAGGTAATATGCTATACACTGCTTTCTTTCTCTAGCCACCCCTCCCCGAAATAAATGACAATATAAATAGACACATAAACTCCATATGAATCATTAGTGTGTGAGATACTGTTACCCTGAGGCTGCTGTAATTCACATATAGCCCCTTCCCTCTATTTCAAATCTTTAAAATATTTTCTTTTCAAATACTTATAAAAGCACGTATGGTTGAAATAAAAATAAAGCACATACAGATGATATTTTTAAGCACAGCATTCTCATACCAGAAGGAGAGTAGTCAGGCATGTTCTGTTTCTCTGGGTCCAATACACATTCAGGGAAAATACAAGCTTAAAAGTAGTGAGGACCAAGAAGAGATTGTAGAACTACTTTAAGGTGTTGCAACTGTCATTTAGAAAAGAAATAACATCTTTTATGCAGTGCTTCCTAATATGAAAGTTTATGACAGCATGTGCATTCCACTGTTAAAAGTGTATATGTTTCACATCCAATCACTATGTGAGGATGAGAGGTTGTAGACAAATCTCAACCATCTGAAACTATGCCATGATAAAAAATCCCCTTTTTCAAAAAAAAGTACTGAATAGTTTGACCTGTTTATTAATATCAATATAATCTTATGTTTAAGCCAACCCTGTTATAGGAAATGATCTTCAAGGTAAAGAGTGCCATAAATTCTGCAAATCTAACCTGAAAGTCCATTTTCTAAAGATAAGGAACTGCCAAGTAAGGACTAATAGCCCCTCCCACTGTAAGTCTTTTCCAAACTTTTAAGATGTCAGCTTTCTAATGAAAAGTTAAGGCAAATCATAACAGCAAAGCTGAAAGTTCAGCATGCAACAAGGAGGTTGAGCACATACCTGGCTCGTGTGTGTGTGTGTGTGTGTGTGTGTGTGTGTGTGTGTGTCCTGCAGAACAATGAGAAAATCCTACAGGATTCAGTGGGGGCAGCAAGAAAGCTTATTAATGGTTTTTTCCAATCTGGCAGATATTCATCTCCCTAAAGTGCGCTTTCCTTGACAACACTGGAATTTAAAGGAGTGACATCCTTTCCTTATAAAGCATTATATGTCAGATGTGTCTTGACCAACACATGAAACTAGTCATAATGAAGACAAAAGAGTGCAAAGTAGGTGCCAGGTTAAAAGAAGAGCCCCAAGGCTGCATTTACAAGTGAAGTTCATGCAATGAATACATCTTGTTCAAAATGTAGCAGAGAGAATTTTCCTGGAACAAGAAGCAATTGCACAATGAAGACATGTCATAATGTACATTTAAGTTATATGATCACAACTATACATAACTTGGCCAAAAAGATAAATAAATAAACAGAAAAAATACTATGTATGTACCAAGGCAATTCTGCCAGATATTTCTACAGAATTAGCCTGAAATAAGAGACATGAAGCCACTCTTCATTCAGTCAGTCCCAGTTCTCATGTACCTCTCATATATTAAACAGCTTCCAGCACTGAGGATGAGTCTAGTGTATAGAGGTAACCATTCTTTTCTACCGCATGACCCTAATTACTTTATTTACATTAAAGCAAAAAACACCAATCTATTCCAATATTGGGAGAAAACCTTGCTGTTTTGGGCGTATTAAGGAAATAGAATCCATGGTCTCCAATGTGACAGCTTTCTAAGGAAGGATTCTTAAGATAATTTTGTCTAAATACAATTTTCTTCTTGTATCCAGACTTTAGAAATTAGGTCCCAGCCATATATAAGTGCCTCTATACATCTTTTTTTTTTACACAAACATTTAACATTGCCAAGAGAACCGATCCCTGGTACCCATTAAAGCAAGCAATTGGCAAAACAAAAAGACTTTAATGAGTATCTACAGTATGCCAAGCTAGATGCTATGGGCAATAAAAGAAAACTAACTACATGATATCAATCCTCAAGTAATTAAAAGATCATGCATGAATAAAATTGCAGAGACCAGACCAAGATTTTTTAGTACATAACAATCATGAATCTTTCTATTCCATGAATCAAATTCTAGAAGGATGAAGGGAAAATGTTATGAGTGTGATATGAAATAATCTGAGAAAAATTTATGTGGGTGGTGCTTGAGATGAATATTTAAAGAGGAGGTATGGATTACATAGAATGAATGAAGTTCCAGGTTAAAGTTACAGCTGCATGGTTAAATGACCAATGAGCACAAAATAGACAATCCTAGCTTAGAACAATGTTTAGCACCCAAATAATGATTTTTAAAAAGCAGAGTGACATATTCAAATATAACAAATTGGATGTCCATTATGTTTTGGAATTCAAACAGGACATTTTGAAAATGACATTAGAATAGACTCCAGAGAGCTTTCAGGGAAATCATTGGTTTGACACTTTGCATATATCAACAATGGCCCTTGAATTTTTCACCAGTGAATTGGGTTCTAGTCCAACCTATACACAGGGAAAGGATTTCTGATCATAGTGGAAAGATTGAAATTCAACCTGGAAGTTTCAAAGCAGATCAAGGTCATGCATTTGTATATACTATGAAAATCTCAGAAAAAAACAAAGATCCTAACAGAATATCCAAAACAACCACTAATTCCTATTACATTGAAAGGAAACTCAGAAATCAATGAAACACACACAAAAACAACCACATTATGAGGTTTTTCCATTTTGAATCGCAAAACAAAAATTATGACCAACTTGATGATCTACATAAGAAGTTTGACATAGCACAATTGACAACACTTTTTACATCTTTTTTTAGAAACAGATTTGTCACTCATATTAATACATCAATAAATATACTCAACTTCACATTGTTACAGATATAAGTTAGTCTAAACTCTATTAACTGCGAACATATGGAACTTCGAAAACAGCATAACCAACTAATTCACTAATTTGGGATAACTACAGTTATCCCCCCCAAAAAAACAGTAGAAGAAACTCAGCAAACAACAACTGAAGAATCTCTAGTTGTTGTGAACTAACACTATCTGGGAAGCAACAGGCCATTAGTGACGTTGCAGAACGTAGAAATGAAGGTATCTTGTTTTGATCAAAGCTACCATGATATCTAAAAACTCTATAAACAGCAACAAATCACAGAAAGTCTACGGAAGCAAATAGTCATGCAAGGATTTACTGCAGAAGCCTCCATCTCTCTTTCTGGGATTAATGCCCATAAAGATAGCAACACCATCATCAGTGTCATCTTCAAACAAAGGACCACAGTATAGAGAGAACAATATTAATTATTGTCAAAATCACTTGTGCACTCAGCGATTTGAATAGGAACAATCAGTTTAAGTGGCAGTGGCAACTTCTCAACATAAAACACACTTGCTGCAATCCAAACTGGATTTAAAGAGAGGTGAGCAACTACTTTAGTTGTTTAATCTGGTTATATTTGAGCTAAAGTAGTTCACATTTTTAGAATGAACGAATGAAAGGCGTAATTGTTTTTGTCATCTGCACAGCAATTTTACTCCTGAATGCATTGTTTTAGGCAGGAATTAATAAAAATTGCATGCGCTTCAGGTGCTGGGTAGATCACCCTTTTCCACATAGCCCAGCCTGAAGCTGTGAATGCTCCTTTTCTTATTATCAGTTAATAATTCTCTCTCATTGAGGCAAATTAGGAACTTGACTGTGTTAGAGAGTCCAGAACACTGCTAGAGGCAAAAGGGGGCTAAATGGCAGAAATTCCTCTCTGAGCAAGATGCATGAAGCACGACATTGTGTCCACCACAAAAGCCGCTCTGTATTTTTGATCCTTTCTAATTTAATTAGCCCAAGAGGTAGCGCATTAATTTGCCAAGAATTCTTCTGATGCGAAAGCTGCCCTTATTGCAGTGAAGGGAAAAAATAACCTGCGTGCTACAGTGGCATGCCAGTAATGAAAGGGGGTTATTTTTGTGTTACAAATGGCATTGCAGGGTTACAAGAGACCTTTAAACCTTTTTATCTCTGGTTAGGTCATATGTAACACAGTGCAACACAAAGCACTAATTAACCAATTCTGGTCCAGAAATCTTTTAGAACACTTAAGAGAGTTACCCAGTTAGAACCCGGGTCAACTGCATTGCTTTGTTTTGCATTTAAAAACTGAAAACATCTTCTGGTGTGTATATTTAAAAAATAAAGCAAAAAAAATCATCAATCGACAGTTCTGTTACTCGATGGACTCAGCATACGAGATATTTACTCTGGTCTTTGCTTTCTTTCTGTTTAATGATATTCTTTATGTGGGCAAGCTGGAGCCTTGAAGTCCCTTAGAAGGTCTCTTGGCTCTTTATGCCGTATTTGTTTGGTAAATTGTCTCCATGTTAATCTTCTTCATCAAATACTTGGAGTCAGTTTTGAAAACCTTTGATCAGATCTACCACCACCACACTTCTTCATCGCCATGTGCTTCTGATATGTGCTCATGCACTCAAATGGGTCATTTACTCATTAAAGAACGAGAAACTTACCATGATAAGTCCTCCCCAATACTTTGAACTGTTAATTAAGCCTACGTAATCATGTCTCCTGTTTGCAGAACTATTTCTTTTCTAGAAATTACAGGATCTCGTTTAGGGACTTTCAACACCCTTGTCGTTTTCCCTTATCACTTTCCAACCCTACTGCCTGAACGTGGCTTGTTAAAACATTCAGGAAAACCTGAAGATTATTACATTTTACATATAATTCTCCTGTCCCCTTAATGAAAACCAGTGGAAGACAATGGCTTTAAAGTAAAGCACTGATATTTTTCCTCCCTCCCTGCTTCTGGCTAGAAATCAGTGAACTGAGGAGTGGTGGCACTTAGCGTATTTTTGGCTATGCATTATGAATAACCAGAGGCATCACAAGTAGCCTGTTTATGGCATGGTGTAAAATTTAGTAGCCAAACTGAGAAGAGGAAATTAGCATTGTCAGGAGGTAGGACCGGATGGACCCAGACAGGAGGGCGTGGCCAGGGTGAGAGGGCAGAGAAAAGAGGAAAGAAGAGCATCCAGGAAAAGAGAGGGATCTTTTTAAAAAGCAACTCTGCACACGTATGTTTATTGTGGCACTATTCACAATAGCAAAGACTTGGAACCAACCCAAATGTCCAACAATGATAGACTGGATTAAGAGAATGTGGCACATATACACCATGGAATACTATGCAGCCATAAAAAAATGATGAGTTCATGTCCTTTGCAGGGACATGGATGAAACTGGAAATCATCATTCTCAGTAAACTATCGCAAGAACAAAAAACCAAACACCGCATATTCTCACTCATAGGTGGGAATTGAACAATGAGAACACAATGACACAGGAAGGGGAACATCACACTCTGGGGACTGTTGTTGGGTGGGGGGAGGGGGGAGGGACAGCATTAGGAGATATACCTAATGTTAAATGACGAGTTAAGGGGTGCAGCACACCAGCATGGTACATGTATACATATGTAACTAACCTGCACATTGTGCACATGTACCCTAAAACTTAAAGTATAATAATAAAATAAAATAAAATAAAATAAAAAAGCAACTCTGTGGGCAAGAGAGAGGTTTTTAAATAGTGAGAAAAAAAGTAACAGTGATTGGGCGTTCATTGCAAGGGAAGGATGGCGTTGGAGGGAGAATTAAATAAGAAGAATCTCTCAGTCTAGTAATATTTTCCCATGGACAACAATATGAAATAATCTCATTTCTTAAAACAGAGATTGTCCTATAAAAAAGGCTTTATTTTTAAAGGCAACATCCTTCCAGATATTTTTGTCTGAACCTGGAAATACCTTTCAGATTTATATTGTATTAAAAAAACCTTTAATTTTTTATTGAACTAAAAGCTTTCAGCATATAGATATATATTTACAGATTCTGTTTAAAAATCAGCAGCTACTTAGTCAAATGACAGCCTTCTTACTTGATTTTAAAAAGTTCATACGTAATATGATTAATATCACCACATAGGAACAAGATAACTCAGCTGAGAATGTGCTTTTATGGATAGATGTTAAACTGTTCTCAATTTTTCCAGGTTGCCCAAAAGATTTGAAAGGGTAAAAAGATTTTTTAATACACAGTAAATACTTCTGAAACAGTGAATTAAAATGAAAAACAGATGACACATTTATACAGCTTTTGGCTTCTGTAACATCAAACAGCACATTTTCTTCAAATGGTTTCATCAGTGGACTGGGAACCTCTTAAATTGATTGACTCAAACATGTCACTTATTTGATGATTGGAGGTTTATAAAACAGTCCCTACTTTTTCCATCTGCTGACATGTTACATATATCTCACAATAGATTAAAAGGTATCATCTAGTCTTACGCTGTCTCTACAGATAATTTTAACTTTTCAACTAAAATGAAGATACAAAGTATCTATGTATTAAAGAGATGCCTTGCAATTTAGAGTTATTTTTAGTAGGTTTCTTATTTTAAGATTGATAAAGGTGATCTAAATACTATCTACAAAAAGAAAAAACTGAACACTACTTTTTCAAGGGTGAAATACAGGCATGCAAACTTAGTCAAAGCAATAGATAAGCATTTGCAATGTGACAGAAAAAAATGGCAAAATCATTATTTTAAGCCAATGTTTAATAAATGGTAAGAAACTACATTCAGTGATGTGATAAAATAGATGTTTTTTCTCCTGAGTTCCAGATACCTTCATAATCTTAGAGATCACAGCAGAGCCGAGACAATTTACCTACATCTGCTTTCAAGATAAACCTAGTGCCCTCAGATCTCAATTCATGCTTCCTAAAATACCACCAAGCCCACACCAGGGTACTCAGGTCTGAGAACGCATATTTCTGAGAGTGCATATGTCCCTAGAAATCTGTTGATATTTAAATCACAGCACTCTATAGCACTCTCAGTTGGGTAAAGTTTGAGAGGAACAAACAAAGTATAATCCTCCTGGAGAAAAACAAAGAGTGAAAGACCAAATGCAAAAAACAGATGTCTCTCCAAACATACCAGAAATGAAGTACGGTATTTAGTCAACTGTACCTTGACCACTTAGAAGGAGCCTGAAATGAATGCCCTGAGGTAATGTACCAGGTGGGTCATAGTCCTAACAGATGACACACTGAAGCTTGGAGAATGGACTCTCTACAAAGATGTGGGCAGGGAAACTTCCAGGGATGGAACGTCCCAAGGCAAAGGAGAGCAGAGAGCTGGTACACGTGAGGCCTGAAAGGTCAAAGGAAAGAATGGTTACCATATCCCTGACAGTGTGTGTGCAGAGGATGACTTACTCAATAGAGACTGTGGCTTTGCTAGAGCACCCCAGCCACCCCACAGCCACTCACCAGAGAGGGAATCGAGGAATCAACATCCCAATCCCACTCTCTTCCCAGAACCCTCTGCTCTACCATTGTCAGTCTTGACAGAGACCAGTCAGAAAGCAGAGGGCAGCACCTGGAGTCAGTCTCCCTGGCAGAGAGTGGACTGGAAGTGCAGTCATAAGATAACCAGTACAGAGCTTTTAATATTTAATAGTGGAGAAGACACATTGATTAACATTTTATAAAATGTTAATAACCTTATCAGAAAACAAACAAACAATAAAAGGTGTATTTTTCAGAAAGAACATTTGACAATACTCTGGGATTTTAAAAAATGCATATGTATACACCCATACACTGAATTATTTTCAAAAGAAAAATAGAAGTCAAATTATAAAACTATTAAGATATACAAAATTATAAAATATAAGAATACATGAAATTATAGATAACTTTGAACACTGTGCAATCAGCCTCAATTTCTCTACTATTGAGAAATAGAATCTATCCAGTTAAGGTATTATAACATATGAAGAAAAGTAAGAGAATGAGGAGAAAAAAGGGGGGAGAGGGGGAGAGGAGAGACAGGTAACCAAGGGGAAAAAAAGGATTGAGGCACGGTTCTTTTTATTTTCCTATTGTACTCTGCAATGCAGCCCTGGAAAATGTGTTAACCCTTAGAAGCTGGAATCCACGGATCCCCTGAATCTAATTGCTCTCTGGACCATTTTAGAGACAAAGCCTTTTTCTTCAGACAAACTGCTATTTCTCACCCTACCTTCTAAACAATCTTAGGAAGAAGACGCCTAGAAACACAGAAGTACCATTTTCTAGTTGGTGGGGAGTGAGAGACACTGAAAACCTATTTCCACAACAGTGAGGCTGAGATCTAGATTTCTATTCTCCATTCATGATTCAGCCTTCCTTGCCTCCTATGTCAATGGGCGAGGCTCCTTTGGAGACACAAGGGATCCCAGGTCATGGGTCATATAGAGATAGGCTTTACGTATGCAACCTCAACGGCCAGTTTCTGTTGAACTGCTTCCTTTCTCACTTTCCTGACCCTGCCAAGCATTCCCCTACCTGTGCAGAGGATAGTTACTAGCACAACTGAAAACATCTGAACTACTTCCTCTCTGTCCTGTCATGTGGAAAACCAACTTAATTACATCTTTCTACCTTTCTTCATCCTTTACTCTTTTTAACATGCATTTGTTTTATTGACATTTACTGAGCATCAATATGCTGCCATTGTGTGAAGATGAGTATACAAAACAAGAGATCAAGATCCCTAATCTTAAGCAGCACGCAGTGCAGTGTTCTTTCCCACATTCCTGGAACACAACAGAACATACATGGTATGCATGTGTACCATAAGCATAAATATATATGCATGCTTATAGATATACATAGTCTAATCCTGAAATACCTCCAATCCCTTGGGGAAAGATTCTCCCCCACTTAACCACGCTGTCTTCTGGCATCCCTCCTATGTCTCCTGATCTTTTATTTCAACAGGTTTTTAAGAATTGAACATATGCAAGGATGCTGAAGCCCACTCAGAATGTTAAAGACATAAGCTTGTTCCTGGATGAGGGTTAACAGTGGTAGGAGTTGGTAATCAGCTCTAGAAGAGACGGAAGGAAGTAAATAAAAGATGATATATGAAGACAAAATTGTGAAGATGTGGTAAAAACTAAGGAACAAGATTCCCTTCAAAGTTATCTTCTTTCTAATATTTCTTTCACTAAAACTCAATCCTCTAGAAACAAACACACCTAAAATTTAATCTTTAGAATGAAATTTCATAAGGACAAATAATACATAAGAAAGCTGTTTCATTGTAGTTACTTTTTTCCCAAAGCACCTGCTTTAAGATAGAACATGTATATTTGCGGGGTCATTAGAATCACCTGGGGAGCTTTAAAAAACTATCAGGTACAGGCCCAAAGCAGACCAATTAAACTAAAATCTCTGGGGTGAGCCCAAGCATCAGTATGGTTTCAAACTCCCCATTTGATACTAACACGCAGCCATGGTCATAAGTAATAAATATATATTTAGACATATGATTACGAGTTATGTGCCAATCATCCCTTAGTAAAAATAAATTCTCAGCAATGTTTTGTTTTTGATAAATCATTGTCAATAATTTATTATAATAATCTATAGCTATAGCTTTAAAGTCTTTTAAAAATAAAGGTAGATATTTAAGGTTTGATAATATCTATTTTTGAATAAAATACAGAAGATTTTTTAATGCTTAATAATAAAATGAGCCACCTAGAAATATAGCAAGGTCTTTATAGGCAGATAGAGCTTGGATCTGAATAACGAGGCAAAATTTTTATTCCAGCTGCTCTCTCCCACCCACATTTTCTTTTTTCTCTTCTAGCCCATGCTTGGGGTCTATTGTAGAGAACTTAGATAGTCTAGGAATTTGAAATACAAGCAATGTTGACTTAAAGGAACTCTAAAGTCTCCTTCACCTAAATTGTCAATAATTTCATGACTATGTTTCCTTTTCAGTCATTTTAGTAAGCAGCACAAGTCACTGTCTTTGAGTGCATTCACACAATTTAGGCAGCAGTGGCTAAGCTAGGCTTGTGCTGTGTGCAGGACAGTTACCGAAAGAAGGAAGGGCTGGGCTTAGTCTTTAGAGGTATGCTTACAAGGTATGGAAACCCGGATTAGCTCTGGCATATAAACTACAAAAATGTTCTTGTTAACTGGGCAACATGTTTTCTAAAGGTGCAGAATCCACTTTGTTTGTATCACTTGTCAGAGTTAAGCATAAACAATGTACAAACAAACAAATTGTGCCAGTACAAAATGTAATACTTGTTTATGAGACACTTCCAGAATCTGACAGTGGCCCTCTGTTAACAATATTTAGGCCATAACTATATTGGCCAAATTTTACAAAAAAAAAAAAAAAATCTGAAGCTTCGGGTAACGTTAAATAGCTTTATAACTTCCCTTGTATCTGGTTTCTAATCTCAGATTAAATCAGGCCAGAGTTATCAATTTTAATGATTATAATGTCACATTAAGCAAAAAGATTAATAAGAACCTGTGTATACTGTAGGCTAACATTCTTTTAATCCCGGACTCTCTATGTTTTGGGATTTTACGAACCAGTAAAACATCTCCAAAAATGTTAGAAAGTAAAACAAAAGTTACCATTTAAAAAAAAAATTGCCAAGGAAGGACATTAAACGGTAAGAATAAAACCAGATCCACTATTGCCATTACATCATTATATCATATAACACTAAAAGAGTAGGAAGTATAGAATCTGTCAATAAAGGATAATTCAGTAAAAATAGTATACTTAATGAAATTTTTATCATTTTCTTGAATATCTCACTTCACTTCAATCCAGTGAAAATGTCATCACAGATCGGCCTGTGTCCACTGACTGGTACTCTGGAGCCACTGTTCTGAGGGTATTTATCTAGACTCTTGCCTAGTTTCCCAGAAAATTCTGCCTGTAATCTCATTCATACCTGGGCAGAGGTTCCCTTCCGCTGCTTTTAAAGGGCAACTAGCATATTCATGACAAATCTGGAAGGAGTATTTCTCCATCCAGTTTAGAACTCACAGTTCTACCAGAGCTTGCAATAACACTGGCAAACAGTAAAATAGTTGCTTTTCTCAAATATTACAATGTATATGAAGTCACAGTTATGTTCCTTTGTTTCAAGTAAAAGCTTAGGCAGCAACTCAAAGAATCTGATTCCTGTGAATCAGAAAAAGAACTTACGGCCTGCCAGTCTTGTAAGCTTACAGTTTTCCATATCATATGTGATTTTATAGATTTAGTATGGCAAGATTCTTTTATCTTATAAAAACATTTATTACTTGATATTCAGGACAATAGGAATAAAAATTATCTTGTTCATTTTCTAAAGTCACTACATTGTAAGACTGATCTACCATGATTGAGATAAATTTAGTACTACATAAAGAAATTTTCTTCCCAAACTGGGCAGGATATCTGTAAAATTACCCAATGATCCTGTTTTCTGTTATTACAATGACATTCAGATTGTTTATTCCAAAGCAAATACTTTATTTCAAAAGTCTGGAAACCAGTCATCTGATTTCATTTAAAAAATTGGGAACATCCAACTACAGATTTTAAGTTAACTGTAAATTAACTAACTTAATTATAAATCAACTTTTTATTTATTTTAGTTTTTCATTTATTTCCTTTTTTAATTTATTTCCATTTTTTATTAACAGTACTCTCATCTTTGGTAAAGAGAAAATATAGCTTTATTGGTCTGTTACTAAATATTTCTTTCTTAATTGATCTCTTTCTGCTCTTTTTCAATCATAATCACAAACTCATAGATGCATTTCAGAGGATGACGGTGCAAACACACAAGAGAATGTCCCCGAATTTTCAATGCCCCATATTCATGGTGATCTTGAACTTTAACTTCTCTGAAACCACTTACAAAGAATTGAAGGACCTCAGAATGGTTCATACTGAAAGAAAATCTTGCAAGTTGTTTTTCTCTCCAATGTTAAAGACACAACTCAAACTGATGAGAAGGTAAGAACATAAAATGGAAGTTCTTACGAGGACTCTGAATAGGCAAAAGAAAGAACTATGCAATCAAAAATAAATAATATTTGAATTTAAGGTGCTTTAGCTAGCTGCAACACAAAAATTATGAATACATAATTAAAATTAAAATTGAATCAGTCAATTTAAAATTTTGTATTTGAAATCCAAATCAAAGGCTTTGTAGTAAGATACTTCACCTGGAAAAAGAGTAGCCCAGGTTTAAAATTTTTTAGTAAACAAAGACTTTGTCTTTGTCCATTTGTGCTGCTATAAAAAAGTATCTGAGACTGGGTAATTTATGAAAAACAAAACTTTATTTTTCACAGTTCTGAAGGCTAGGAAATCCAAGATCAAGGTAACAGCAGGTTTGGAGTCTGGTAAGGGCTTGCTCTCTGCTTCCACAATGGCACCTTGTTACTGGGTCCTCTGGAAGGGACAAACTCTGCTCCATACCTTGTGGAAAGTTGGAAGGGCAAAAAGGGCTAATTCCTTCTAACCCTTTTATAAGGCACCAATTCCATCCATGAGGGCAGAGCCCTCAGGGTCTAATTATATCCCAAAGACCCCACCTCTTAATACTACTGCATAGGGGATTTAAGTTTTATTGTGAATTTTGGATAGGGCACAAACGTTCAAATAATTGCAGACCCTCTCTACTGTCCACACTAAATAGGAATCAAGCCAACAAGCATCAATGTGCCTCAAATAGAGGCACCTTCAGAATGGTATTTATGTTTAGAGTTCTCTCTACTCTTTTTCTTCTATCCCAGTTGTTACTCCCAACATTCCTTAATTCTGTGATTGGCTGAAATGCAATTTTAGCAAACTAGCCTACAAAGAATAATTGAATGTTGATTCATGCAGTATTTTTAAGCAAATTATTTTCAATATTTGAAATGCAGATTTAGTTTTGAGAAATTTAATTAATCACACAGTGTATCAGAGAAGACATATATAGTCACCTAAAAGAAGAAATGTTCTTCCAAGTTCTGCAAGATTTGATTGTCTTCAAATAACTGTATTAACAGAAATAAATTTAAAAAAACATGCGTGCATTCAAAAATCAGCCATTGAATGATTTAAAGAAAAAAGTCACGAAGACACATATTAGTAGAGCTAATCGACTCTGCCCCTACTAGAGGGTGCCTCCCAGTTAGGCTACTCGGGGGTCAGGGACCCACTTGAGGAGGCAGTCTGTCTGTTCTCAGATCTCAAACTCCGTGCTGGAAGAACCACTACTCTCTTCAAAGCTCAGTTGCAAATATAGAAATCACCCATCTTCTGCGTCGCTCACGCTGGGAGCTGTAGACTGGAGCTGTTCCTATTCAGCCATCTTGGAACCACAATCTTATCTTTGTTTTTACTGCATTAGCTTTTGGGTTTTTGGTCATGAAATCCTTGCCTAAGGCAATGTCAAAAAAAGTTTTTCCAACGTAATCTTCTAGAATTTTTATAGTTTCAGGTCTTAGGTTTAAGTCCTTAATTCATCTTGAGTTGACTTTTGTATAAGGTGAGGGATGAGGATCCAGTTTCATTCTCCTACATGTGGCTAGCCAGTTATCCCAGTACCATTTTTTGAAAAGGGTGTTCTTTCCCCATTTTATGTTTTTGTTTGCTTTGTTGAAGATCAGTTGGCTGTAAGTATTTGGGTTTATTTCTGGGTTCTCTACTGTGTTCTACTGGTCTATGTGCCTATTTTTATATCAATAGCACACTGTTTTGGTGACTATGGCCTTATAGCATAGTTTGAAATCAGGTAAAGTGATGCCTCCAGGTTTGTTCTTTTTGCTTGGTCTTGCTTTGTCTATGCTAGTCTTTTTTGGTTCCATATGAATTTTAGAACTTTTTTCTTATTCTATGAAGAATGATGGTGGTATTCTGATGGATTCTGATGGGGATAGTATTGAATTTGTAGGTTGCTTTTGGCAGTATGGTCATTTTCACAATATTGATTCTACCCATCCGTGAGCATGAGATGTGTTTCCATTTGTTTGTGTTATCTATGACTTCTTTCAGCAGTGCTTTGTAGTTTTCCTTGTAGATTCCTTTGTTTGATATATTTCTAAGTGTTTTATTTTTTTGCAGCTATTGTAAAACAGGTTGAGTTCTTGATTTGATTCTCTGCTTGGCTGCTGTTGATTTATAGAAGAGCTACTGATTTGTGTACATTAAACTTGTATTTGGAAACTTTGCTGAATTATTTTATCAGCTCTAGGAGCTTTCTAGAGGAGTCCTTATGGTTTTCAAGGTAAATGATCATACTGTCAGCAAGCAGTGACAGTTTCACTTCCTACTGTTTTGGATGCCCTTCATTTCTTTCTCTTGTCTGATTGCTCTGGCTACCAGTTCCAGTATTATGCTGGAGAGGGGTGGTGAGACTGGGCATCCTTGTCTTGTTCCAGTTCTCAGAGGGAATGCTTTCAACTTTTCCCCATTCAGTATAATTCTGGCTATGGGTTTGTCATAGATGGCTTTTATTACATTAAGGTATGTCCCTTGTATGCCTATTTTGCTGAGAGTTTTAATCATAAAGGAATGCTGGATTTTGTTGAATGCTTTTTCTGCATCTATTGAGATGATAATGTGATTTTTGTTTTTAATTCTGTTTATGTGGTGATCACATTTCTATTGTGAAGGTGGATACAACAACCTCAACCCATTTACTATTTGATTCATCATACTCCTCTTCTTATTTTAGGATCACCAAGCATACTTCTGTTAACAAATTAGGTGCCTGTGTATGATCTGGCCAGAGTGAGTGAATGTGTTTATCAGACTATGAGTTGCATTTTTTACTCTAAATTAATAAAATGGCATTACGACTGTCCACATCAGTCACACTGAAAAATGGATTCACTCTTGGTATACAATTGAAATCAAACTATCAAACTTCTGAGAGCGGGAAGATGAGGACCCAGCTAGACTATGTTCAATTCACCAAGGACTTACTTATTGTTGAGACAACTTGGGGAAAAAGACACTATTAATCATAAGCATTATTTTTCTCATTCTGAAACTTTTAGTGATATAAGATTTTAATACAACTTTTACAAAGATAGAAAAATTTTTCCTAAAAAGTAAAGCTCAACTCTCTCCTTCTGCCAAGGCACTTGGAAAGACATGTTTTGTTTCACTTTTCTTGGATCAGCATTATATTTTAATGCCTATCACATGGTGCCTAGAACAGAGTTGGTCTTTAATAAAGCTCAGAGGAAGAGCAGGAGGAAAAAAAAATTCTAGAGAGGAGAGATGTAAGAAGGTTCTAACGCAGGCAAAAACTCAGCCCAGTCAAGGAACTTAGTATAGGCCATCAGGGAATTAAAAGACAAGCAGGATGGATGAGGTGTAGTCATTGATGAGAGTGGTCAAGATGTAGTAGGAGGATCTGGATAGGTGTCACAGCATAAAAGGCCATATGGGCCATGGCAAGGGGCTTAGATTTTACTGTCTGCGTGATAGGAAACCACTGAAAGAATTTAAGCAGGAGACGAACATGATTTAATCACTGTGGCTGCTATGTGAGGAATGAATTTATGAGGAGACAATAAACAGGAAGACCAATAGGAATTTATCCCAGTGGTGATAAACTCCACAGGAGAAAAAAAAAAAAAAAAGATAACTGATTAGCATAGAGTAATAGTGGTGATGATGGAGAGATACAGATGGGTTCCAAAGCTCTTTTGAAGATAGAATTAACAGGAGTTGGTTATTCAATTAGGTGTAAGGATGAGGAAGTCAGCAATGGCAGGAATAACCCCCCTAGGTATCAGACTTGAACCATGCAAGGGTTGAAGGGACATCCTGCAGGTCTTTGCTTAGATAGACCCAAACACATTGTACTTGATTGAGCAAACCAGTAAAAAGCTGGTTTCTCTTAATAGAAATATTCCTAGTTTGAGTTCCTGTCACCTTCAGAAATAGGCCACAAATAGTCCATAAACTTGAAGAGCAGATTGGGGTAGTATTGGCATTGTCTAGTTCTTTAAGGACTCTTTCCCATTCTTACCATGCTTAAATAATATTAATTTGAGGTTTCTATACAGTTAAATAAGCAGTTGCTCTTTCTCCCCCTTGGTTTAGAACCAATTAAAAAATAAACCCCAGCACCACGACCACCACCTCCCAAAAAAGACAGCTATCCAGGAATAGGTAAGGTTGATTTGAAAACAAGGCCTCAGATCTGTGGTCAAAGGCTACCTAGCATACCCTACCCACTACCTTGCCTGCCTCCCCCATTCTAGCCTTAGCAACATCCAGTGGAGGAAAAGTATAGGTTTTAAAATGAGACCAGCCTACCCAGGATTCTTGCACTAGCCCAAGGGGAACAAGGAAGCAGAGAATTCCTGCTGCTGATCATCTTATAATTTTGTTCCATTCAGTTGGGAAAAAAGTACCAATGAAGGTCAGATCCTTGTGACATCACAGAAGGGAGCTTGCTCCTGCTCCAGGGATAGCTGTGAATATGCTGCACTCTGCTTACTGGGAGCAGCAATGAATGAGAACCAAGATTCACAATAACTCTAACCCTAACCCTAACTTAAGATGGATTAAAGACTTAAATGTAAAACAATAAAACCCTGGAAGATAACTTATGAAATATCATCTGGACATAGGGCCTGGCAAAGATTTCATGATGAAGATCCCAAAAGCAATTACAATAGCAATCATAATTGACAAATGGGACCTAATTCAACTACAGAACTTCTGCACAGCAAAATAAACTATCAACAAAGTAAACAGACAGCCTACAGAATGGGAGAAAATATTTGCAAACAATGCATCTGACAAAGGTCTAATATCCAGAGTCTATAAGGAACTTAAGCAATTACACAAGCAAAAAAGATACAGTCCCATTAAAAAGTGGCCAAAGGACATGTACAGACACTTTTCAAAAGAAGACATACATGTGGCCAACAAGCATATGGAAAAATGCTCAACATCACTAATCATTAAAGAAATGCAAACCAAAACCACAAAGAGATACCATCTCACACCAGTCAGAATGCCCATTGCTAACAAGTCAAAAAATAACAGATGCTGGAGAGGTTGTGGAGAAAAGAGAATGCTTATACACTGCTGGTGGGAATGTAAATAGGTTCAGACATTGTGGAAAGCAGTTTGGCGATTTCTCAAAGAACTCACAGCAAAATTTCCATTCAACCCAGCAATCCCATTACTTGGTATATACCCAAAGGAATACAAATCATTCTATCATAAAGACACAGGCACACAAGACATAGCTTCATCACAGCACTATTTACAATAGCAAAGACGTAGAATCAACCTAAATGCCCATCAACAGTAGACTGGATAAAGAAAATGTGGTACATATACACCACGGAATACTATGCAGCCATAAACAAGAATGAGAGCTGTCCTTTGCAGCAATGTGGATAAAGCTGGAGGCCATTATCCTAAGTGAACTGACACAGGAACAGAAAACCAAATACCACATGTTCTCACTCATAAGTGGGAGCAAACATTGAGTATATATGGACACAATGAAGGGAACAACAGACACCAGAGCTGACTTGAGGGTGTGGGGAAGAAGGAGGGTGATTATCAAAAAACTACCTATCAGGTACTGTGTTTATTACCTGATGGTAAAATAATCTGCACATCAAACCCCCATGGCAGGTACTTTACTTATATAACAAACTTGCACCTGCACATGTACCCCTGAACCAAAAATAAAAGTTAAAATTAAACTTTAAAATGACCAGAAATCTCTTCTGATCCCATCACTCATGTGTTGTGTGATTGTGGGGAATGGCTGAATCCCTGCTAGGGATCACTAATGAACATTAAAAGGAAACGTGATGGAAACTGTAAAAGGTATGAGTTGTATTCTTCCTAAAGAGTTTACCAGTGCTGCTTCACACTTTGTGTACCTTGGGAAAGTCTGAGGCACTTGAGCATCTTGCTGCCCCTCCCTAGGTCATTCAAACTTCCAGGCACTATTTCTTCAGTTAGATATCTTCAGTCTTTTTCTCAGAAGTGACATCCTTTCTCCAGATGCTATCTGAGTTGGAAGGTCAATATGTAAAACCTACTCACACCGAGATACCTATTGGGAAGCCTGGAGTTCCAAGGACCCTCAGAGAGTATCTTAAGACTCCAAGCAACACAGTCTCTTCCTTTCCAACATTGTAAGACGCTGTGGCTGCTAGACAATCACTTCTGGGGAACAAAGTGACTGTGTGCCCAAAGACCTAGATGGTGGTTTTTCCCTTTGACAGGGTATTAAAAGGAACACACCCATTGTTCATCCATGTCAGGTGAAAAAGTCAAAATGCAAACAGGTGGGGGGAGGGTGACCCCCCAAGAGACAAAAAGATGAGGACTATCAAGGATATATTTGATTGATAGTAAAAGCTCTAACAGAGCTAAATTTGCTTCATTTCATTCCTTAGCTGTATGGATGGTTTCTGTACAACTTTGTGCTATTTTTTCACATTTACTTGCTTTTTTGACTTCTATGATTAGTAAAATCCACTTTAATCTAAAGTCTTTTGCTATTTCACAGGAATAGTTAGGGAAGAAACCCACATAAACACAAAGAGATATGTAAACAGCATGCAGAGTATGGAGCTTTCTGAGGACTGAGGCTTCTGGCTTCCAGAGTTCTCATTTTTTTCCAATCTTCGTTTAGTCCTGCATTGAATTAGGCTGTAATATCCCATTATATGATAAAGCATCATTTAACAGGAAGTCATACTCTTTTATGTTATATTTGCATTTCATTTCCATGCTACTTTTTAGAAAATAAGTGATAAGTAGAAGCAGAACAGGTATTTGTAATTACTCATGAGTCATTTGCTCTCACGTAATTTAATAGCCATAGATCTTTAATATTTATAGCACATGTTGAAAGGATTTAACATATGTAGTGATCTTTACCAAGTAACTCTATACTCTTCTTGAATACAAAGATGTAAATTTTGTCACCATTTATGCAACCTGCTAAACATGTTGCTATTAATTCATGTGAATGAGTTTTTCCTCTAAGATTTTAATTAAAACACAAATGCTTTGCACACTTCAATCTGCAATATCCTCCACATGCATTTTTTTCATACTGACTGATCAGTTGGATAACAGGGTATTTCTTTGTAACACGTTTTCTCATACCTGAAAATTTCCACAAAACAGTAATTTTTGTGTGAAAGCCCATTCAAAAGTTAAATAAGCATCACACTACAAAGTTCTCAGTGGCAACTGTGTTCTCTTTGCATTTCTGTGTACAACAAAATGTGCTCTAATAAGAAGAGTAGAACTAGCCAAGCTGCAAGGAAAGAAGAAAGGGAGGCGAGGGGAGAATTGAGGACTACTGGCCTAGTCAGTCCAATAATGCAATTGCCCTGGTGATGGGATCCTGCAGACCCCTGTGCTTGCATAGGACAAGTTCAGGGGACATGCGGGATGAGACTGTGATGGTTGTCACATTCTTGATGGCAGTATTCATTATTTTCTCCAAGGTACACTCTGATCAGAATGCATACCCATCTGTAAGTGTCCTTTTGGATTATGCTTTGGAACGACTATTTTAGGAGAAATCTCCACCTCACCAAAACCTGGTGAGGTTAGTGATGATCTCAAAGCATTTAAAACAAATTGAAAGGATTATTCAGAAAGACCTGGATGGCTCCTATTCATCCAAAGAACACCATATAGTGAGAGAGTCCTTATGGCCCTCCAACAACTGAAAATGTGGGGAAACCAACTACCATTGATATAATTGCCTATAACAGGTGCACCTTTGAGATTGCAAGGCATAATTGGATAATATAATGTCAACAGAGGACTTCCTGTTGCCATATCAAGCAGAAATCTTCATTAAAAATATAAATGTGTAAGAAATATTGGCCAGGAAGGTTCTTGGAAACTCTGTCAGGGTGGAGAAAAATGTGCTGTGGCCAGAGGACTGAATGCCATAAACATCACATTGGCCCTAGATAGGGGCAGCATGGTTCTGCTTCCTATTAATGGCCTAAAGGGGGGCATTTTCATCAAGATTGGTGCCGATGTCCCATTTTCTTCTTGATTACAAGATGTTGAAAATCCACAGAATTAATTGAGATGCAGTTAAGAAATGGAGCCTGTAATAACATGTGCTAAAAAATTTTATACTCCATTTTACATTGACTGGTGCAAAAATTCATTTGGTTGACAAACAAAGCAAGTGGCCACCTATCCAGAAGTGATTCGTGGAGGGGGAATTTTAGTGATGAAGGAGAGTACAAACTCTTTTCAAAATGACTGTCTGAAAAGCAGACAAGTACATGGATTTCTTAATTATACTGGCTGTGTCCTCAGCAGTAGCTACTGGTCCTCTTTCTGGTACTTCCTTACATCATGCACTGTCGACAGGAAGGAGTAGAAAAGAGAAACATGCAAACATCAGACATCCAACTGGTCCATCACAGTGTTATTCAGAAATTTGCCAAGGAGCTTCAAGACACATCCAAGAGTAGAAAGACAGCATGGCCCCCATCAACACTTCCTGTGTCTCACTCGTAACTGGTGAAATCATACCTTCCCTGTACACAGACAACCATGATAGCACTAACACGCAAATGCAGCAGAATTTGTAACATCCAATTCAGGTTCCTCAACAACAAAGTACAAGTAAATGTCATCCCTGAAGAAGAGAACTGACCAAAGCATGAATTTATAATCAGACAATATAGCAGTTATATCATACTTCTTTTCACTTCCAATAATGCATGAGCTTTTCTGGTATATGGTGTGTATGTTCATGGTATTAACTGTAGCAGATATTATAATACAATATAACTTACATTTTACTAATGTATTTTTTACTTAAAGAATTATTGACAATTTGGAAAACACTGATGACTTTATATTTGTTACAATTAAAAGTGATCTTTAAAATAAATATTATTAATGAAAAACAGGATGTAGAAATCTATTGAGCTAAACAGGTAATTCTAGCTGAGACAACTAGAATTTGAGAGAAAACCATGTCACAAGTGGGAAAGTCAATAATAATCAAGAACCAGCATCATCAGAAAATGTATTATCACAATCAAAGCCATGTATAAGTCTGGATTTCTACAAGAGTTGTTATTCAGTGCAGAATACTTTGCCCATTAATTATAATGATAAAAAGTAACTCCTATTCAATCTTAAATCTAAATTATGCCAGAGCTTTCTAGAATAATACAACTACTTCAGAATGTTATCGTGTATTTTAAAATTCTACGTTCTAATAATTTTTTAAAATCTATTAAAGGTACTTCTTTAAGTGGCTAAACTTTCTTTCCAGAACAATAGCACAAATAGAGTAATACAATATTATAATATCACTATATTCTTCAGAATCTTAAAAACAGCAATGACAAAGCACATCCTTTGTTCTTTTGAAACATTCTTCACAGGCAACTTTTCAGCTGTGTCATTTTTGCTATTATGTTATTATTATGCTATATACTCTTTCACCAATCAGTTTTCTAATACCAGTAAGAGTTCATCAATAATTGTGGGCCATTCCAAAGCAAAAGTAAAGATTTTTCTAGATCCATTTTTCAAAACAGAAGTGTGCATTTTCTTAAAGGGATGAAAGAGAAATGTTTGATTAACTGACACTCCGAAATCATTCCTGAGCAATCTGTTAGAATTTCTTTCCCTTTACAATGTTTTCTATTCTATGCTATCAAGAACTATGAATCATAATTTCTGGCAGCTAAAACCAAAAAGGGTGAGAGGCTCTATTAGCATCCTAAAATATGCATGTCCTAATGCTCTCTTAAAATATGTCTGCTCAGAGAAGTTTCAGATTTTCTCAGCCAAGCAAAATGACATTAACTAAGACCCTGGCATGAAGATTTGCTTATTTTAGTTTGCTTAACATTGTAACCACAGCACAAAAATACTGCTACTCAATGGCAGATAAGTTATTCTCTCGCATTTTCGCTTATTGTTTATTAACATCACATGATAAACTATCAAATCACTTATGATCACTAATTACTTCAATAATTCAGTTATAAAGACAATAAACTAAAAGAGTATTAGAACTAGTTCTTCTCAAGATAAAGCATTCTTTCTGTTTTAAAGGAGTCTGGTTAAAATTATTCAGCTCAAACTAGGAATAATTGAAGACAATTGACAATTTAAATCAAGACAGCATCATCTGTCTACATCAGTTGCTGATAAACTTCTGAAAAAAAGTCAAAAGTGATACTAACTTTTTTTTTATATTCAGCATTCCTCAAGGAAATTTAACTTTATTTGCCTTTTTCCTCTGAAAGTTTACTACAGGATTCCAGGAAGAATTTCCTAAAGGGGAACAATATCCAGTAGCGTATTTAGCTGACTCGCCATAAAGGATGAGTAGAATGCAGAGAAGGTCAGAGCTAAGTCAAAAAAGGATGTCATGTTATTCTGACGGTACACCTTTGAGGCAAAGGCCTAATACCTTTACAGAAAATAAAATGCAACAAACTTAATATTTTTCTTTGCTAGAGACAGGAGGACAAGGGTCATGTAACTGCATATCTTGTTGCGTTGTTTCACTCATTTTCTCTTTTTTAATAGAAAACAACAAATTAGTCAGGGAAACACTGCCAACTGCTTTATTTCATATGTTAACTAGTATATTTATATGCTTCCAAAAATATAGTAGACTTTAAGCAAGATAAAATGGAAATGTTTAATGGATTCACAAGGAAAACCTGAAGAAATTTTTTAGTAGCAAAAGTACCCAAAAAATCTAACAAAAAGCACAATGAATTCTGGAAACAACTCTAACTTTTTTTTTTAATGGCGGAATAGTACTCCATTGTGTCTCATGTACTGGGATTTGATAAATTATTTTTTTCAATTTGGTCAAATCCCCTTTTTATTTTTATTGTTTCACTTAAAATTGTGTTAAATTTCACTTTTATTTGAAGAGTTGCCTACCCATGCTATGATTTCAGCAACTTGATGAAAAAATCAATCTATCATTTGATTTTTAAGGCTATTACTTTGTGTGCTTATTTTTTGCTCTATTTCATTTTTTAAATTAATATAAATTAAAATTGACTTTTTAGAGATGTATATTGCTATGAATATTAAGACATGAACAGATTATAGTGTAAACACCATCACAATCAGGATACAGAACAGTTCCATCTCTTAAAAAAAACTCCCATGCTACCTAACTTTGTAGTCCCCTCCCGTGACTCCTAATCCCTGACAACTGCAGTTCTGTTCTTATTATTCTTTTGCTTTTTGAGAACGTCACATAGTTCTGTTCTTCGTTATTATTCTTTTGCTTTTTGAGAATGTCATGTAAAGGGAATCAAACAATATGTAAACTGTTGAGACTGAAATTTTAACATGGCATAATACTTTTGAGAATTATCCAAATTGTTCTGTTATCAATAATTTATTTCTTTGTGTTACTGAATAATATTTCATTGTATAGTTATACCATGATTTGTTTTTCCATTCACTTACGGAAAAACACTGGGTTATTTCCAGTTTGGGGCCAATGTAATTAAAGATGCTATAAACATTCATGTACAGGTTTTGTGAAAACACAGGTTTTCACTTTACTAAAAATAAATAAATAAATAAATACCATGAGAGGAATTGCTGGGTCATGTAATAAGGACATGTTTAGCTTTACAATAAACTGCCAAACTGTTTTCAAAATGGCTGTCATATTTGGTATTGCCATCAGTGATGTATGAGCGTTCCAGTTGCTCCACTTTCTTGTCAGCACTTGATATTGTCAATATAGCCATTCTAATAAATGTATATTAGTATCTTTCACTATTAAGTATATTAGCTTGTAGATGTCCTTTATCAGGCTGAAGAACTTTCCTTCAATTCCTAATTTGCTGAGAGTTTTCATTATGTATGAATATTAAATATTTTTAAATACTTTTTGTTTTTGTATGAATAGATTTGATTATATAATTTTTATTCTTTAGACTATCAGTTATATTTTATCGATTGATTGTCAAATACTAAGCCAACCTTTCACTCATTAGATGAATACTACTTGGTCACATTATACTATTCTTTTATACATTGCTAGATTTGATTTGCTAGTATTTTGATGATTCTGCATTTATGTTCATGAGTGATATTGATCTGAAGTTTTGGGGTATTTTCTTCTTGTCACAGTAATGCTCATCTCATAAAATGATGTAGGAAATGTTCTCTCCTTTTCAACAGATGGTGTAGACTTCGGTTTATTTGTTCTTTACATATATGGTAAATTTTAGCACTAAGGTCACCTAGTCCCAGAAATTTCTTTTTCACAAGATTTCAATAATAGGTTAGGAAGTTTATCATTACTAAACTATTAAGGTTATTTATTTCACTCTAAAAGAGTTTTTAGAGGTTTTTGGTTTTGGAATAATCGTTCATTTCACCTAACCTACCGAATTATGTATTATACATAGATTTATTCATAATATCCATCTTATCCTTTTTATATCTATAATGGGGTGATACCCATTTTTTATCCTTGATATTGATCACCATATCTGCCCTCTTTTTCTGCCATAGGTATATCAATTTTACTTATCTTTTTGATAATTTTGCCTTTTGGTTTTATTGATTTTTTTCTCTGTTTTCTGTTTTCAGTTTCATTGATTTGTGCTCTTATATTTATTGCTTTTTATTTCTATTTGGTTCAGTCTACTTTGCACTTTTTCTATTTTCTTAAGATGGAAACTCACTTTGTTGATTTGAAACCTTTGTTTTCCAATATAGGCATTTAATGCTATAAATCTTCCTCCGAGCATTACATTAAGTGCATCCCACACATTTCAACATTATATATTTATTTTCCTTGAGTTCAAAATATTTACAAATTTCTCTTGAGACTTTCTCTTCAACATAAAGATTTTATGGGCATGTATTGTTTAATTTCCAAGTGTTGAGATTTTGTTATTTTTATGTTATTAATTTTCTAATTTAATCCCATTGTTTTCAGAGAATATACTTCGTGTGATTTCAATTAGTTCAAATTTGTTAAAGTTTGTCTTATGACTTGGGATATGCCTATCTTTGTGAATTTTATATGTTATACTTGAAGAGAAAGTGTGCTCTTCTGTTGTTTGGGGGAGTGCTCTGTTTATGTCAATTAGATTCAGTTAATTCATGATAAAAATCCTTGCTGATTCTATTAGTGTTGCTGATTCTATCACTACTTCTGATTCTAAGAAAGGAGTGTTGAAGTCTCCACTACAAGTGTGGATCTGTCTATCTCTTTCAGTTCTGTCAAATTTATTTTATCTTTTGAAGTGCTGTTGTTTGCCGATACATTTTAAGATGGTTGTGTCTTCTAAGTTGATTTACCCCTCTATAATCATGTACTGTGCCTCTTTATTCCAGATAATTTTCTTTGCCCTGAAGTCTACTTTTTGTGACATTAACGTAGTAACTCCCGGTTTCTTTCTTTTGATTAGTGTTTGCATAGTGTATCTGTTTTTACCCTCTTATTTTTCTCATACCAACATTATTATATTTGACATGAATTTTTCATATGCAACATATATTTGTGTCATTTTTAATTAATTCTGAAAATCTGTCTTTCAATTGATATGAGAGCTTTTACATTTGTTATTGATATATTTAGGTTTAGGTTCTACCATTACATTATTTGCCTTCTGTTTTCTTCCCTTTGTTTTTTTAATTCTCAGTTGTCCTTTTTCTGTTTTCTTAATTATTATTTGATTTTTTAGTATTTCACTGCAATTGATTTTTTGAACTATTACTCTTTGTATGTTTTGCTTGTTTGGTGTTTAGTGGTTGCTCTAGGCATTATAATACATATTTAACTTTTAACTGCTTAGACTCAATATTTTACCACTTGGCCTCCATGATTTTGGGTGAGAAAACTGCAGTTATTTGAATATCCTATTAAAAACTTATTTTTTTCTGGTTGTTTTTAAGGTTATTTTCTTTGTTGTTAGTGTTTGCAATTTGATTATGACATTTCTGAGTTGGGATTTAAGTGTTTATCCTTTTAGGGCCTACCAAACTTCTTGAATTTGTAGGTTTATATCTTTCATCATATTTGAGAAATTTTCAGCTATTATTTCCTCAATTTTTTTTTTCTGTACTACACTCTTGTTGTGACCTTCTGGGACTCCCATGGCATGAAAATTAGACCTGTTGGTATAGCCCAAGAAGTTTCTAAAGCTGTTTTTCTCTTTTTTCTCTGTTCTTTAGATTAACTTCCATTGATTTATCCTCAGATTCATTGACCCTTTTCTCTTTCATCTCCAATATACTATTGCGTCCATCCAGTAGTAAAGGTTGTGTTTGTTTGCTTAGAGTTTTTCTTTTTGTTTGCTTATTTTTGGAGAGTGTAGAAGTTATATTTTTAGTTATAGAATTTCCACTTAATACTTCTTTATATCTTTTAATTATTTGCTTAGATTTTCTTTACATTTGTTTCAAGACTGTGCATACCTTCAAACATTTTTACAATAGCTGCTTTAAGTCTTTGTCAGATAATTCCAGCATTTCAATATCGGAGTTTATTTTTTTTCTTTACCCATGTGAGTTGAGGTTTTCCTTGGTTCTTGTTTGTCAATTAACTATGTATTGTCTTCTGGATGCTCTGAATACTTTCTTATGAGACAATGAATCCTGTTTAAACCCTATAGAAAATGTCGATATTTTGCTTTAGCAATCAGCCCAGTTGGATTCAGTCCCCGCATCCTGACCAGCCTTCTGTGGTTGTGGTTTCAATGTACATTTCAGTATTCAATGCCTTTACAGTGCTATTCACATCTGCTTTGTGTGTTTGTCACCTAGTGGGTAGTCCAGGAAGTGGGCAGAAGCCCATCTCAAAGTTTCATTCTCAAAATACATGGTATACGTTTAGGATTAGATCAAAGCACTTGCAGCTCAAGGGTGAATCCAGGAGTTTATCAACAATTATATGGAATTGGTTTCTCAAGTTCCTATGCCTCCATTATCTCCCTTTCTGGTTTCCTTTTCAGTTCCCCAGAAAGTATGGTCTTTAGCTATGCTATCCTGACACACACTTCCCATGAATGCATATGCATCCAGGACCAAGCAAAAGGAGTACATAGAAAGAAAAAAAAAGCCATTAGATGTCCTTATTTCTCAAAGTTTAAAGCACATTGTAGGTTCCTGCTGCCACAACTGTTGCTACCAGAAGTTCTGTATACGACTGCTCATTATCGGGGGAAACCAGCCCCCGATATTCAACGTGGGTCCTTTTCTATTTTCCCTAAGTGTCAGCCAGTCTGAGAAATAAAGGGAAAGAGTACAAAAGAGAAATTTTAAAGCTGGGTGTCCAGGGGAGACGTCACATATCAGCAGGTTCCGTGATGCCCCCCAAGCCGCAAAACCAGCAAGTTTTTAATTAGGGATTTTCAAAAAGGGAGAGTATGAATAGCATGTGGGTCACAGAGATCACATGCTTCACATGGTAATAAAATATCACAAGGTAAATGGAGGCAGGGGAGATCACAGGACCAGGAAGAAATTAAAATTGCTAATGAAGTTTCAGGCACACATTGTCATTGATAACGTCTTATCAGGAGACAGGGTTTGAGAGCAGACAACCAGTCTGACCAAAATTTATTAGACGGGAATTTCCTCATCCTAATAAGCCTGGGAGCCCTACGGGAGACCAGGGCTTGTTTCATCCCTTATCTACAACTGTAAAAGACAGACGTTCCCTAAGCGGCCATTTTAGAGACCTACCCTTGGGAATGCATTCTCCTTCTCAGTGATGTTCCTTGGTGAGAAAAAGAATTCAGCCATATTTCTATTTGCTTTTGAAAGAAGAGAAATATGGCTCTGTTCTGCCCAACCCACAGGCAGCCAGACTTTAAGCTTATCTCCCTTGTTCCCTGAACATCACTGTTATCCTGTTCTTTTTTCAAAGTATCCAGATTTCATATTGTTTAAACAATTTGTGCAGTTAATGCAATTATCACAGGGTCCTGAGGCGACATTCATCCTCAGCTTATGAAGATGATGGGATTAAGAGATTAAAGTAAAGACAGGCATAGGAAATAACAAGAGTATTGATTGGGGCAGGGATAAGTGTCCATGAAATCTTCACAATTTATGTTCAGAGATTGCAGTAAAGACAGGCATAAGAAATTATAAAAGTATTAATTTGGGGAACTAATAAATGTCCATGAAATCTTCACAATTTATGTTCTTCTGCCATGACTTCAGCCAATCCCTCTGTTTGGGGTCCCTGACTTCCTCCAACAGCTCATGGAACAAGAACTAAAAGGCTTTTCTCCAAGTTGTCTCTCTGTGTTGATGCTTACTTCCATATTTTGCACTACTTGAACCCAGGCTGGGGTAGACACCAGAAAATGGTAAATGCACTGTCCATTCAGTGATACTTCAAATTCTACTCAGAGTCCTCAAATAACTCTTCCATCATTCTGATTAGGTTTTATAGCTGCATTCAGTGAGAATGACAGATTGGAGTGTACTTACCCCATTTTACCCAGAACTGGAATCTTTGAGTGGGTTGTTTTTTTTTAATTAAGCTTATAAATAGCACTGTTACTTTATAATTAGTCTACATAAAAAGCTTGTCTGGATAAGTGTTAAAAACAGATGAATAAAGAAAAGAAGAAAAGAGACAGGAAGAAAGGGATGGAGTGAAGGAGAGAAAGAAGGAAAGACAGAAAGGAAAGAAGAAAAAAAAGGTAGAGGAGAAAAGAAAGGAAGAAGGAGAGGAGAGAGGTGAAAGAGAAATAAAGAAAGAGTAATAAAAAATAAGAAGCGGCTGGGTGCTTTGTCTCAGGCCTGTAGTCCCAGCATTTTGGGAGGCTGAAGCAGATGGATCACTTGAACCCAGGAGTTTGAGACCAGCCTGGGCAACATGGCAAAAACCCATCTCTACAAAAAATACAAAAATTAGCTGGGCATGGTGGCTTCTGCCTATAGTCCCAGCCACTCAGGAGGCTGAGGTGGGAGGATCACTTGAACCCAGGAGGTGGAGGCTGCAGTGAGCTGTGTTCACACCACTGCATATCAGGTGGGTGGCAAAGTGACACTCCGCCTCTAAAAATGAAAAGAAAAGAAGGAAGACAGAAAAGGAAGGAATCAAGAAAGAAAGGGAAGAAGGAGAGAGAAGGAAAGAGGTGAAAAAGAAAAATGAAAGAGTGAAAAAAACAAGAAAGAAGACGAAACTGGAAAGGAAGGAAGGAAGGTAGGAAAAAAGGAAGATAGGATCCAAGAGGGAGAGAAGAAGAGAGAAATAATAGAAAATCAGACATTAATATCAAACACCTGACTGAAGGGAGATAAAGTTGAAACAGGAAAGGTTCCCTTGTCCCCCTCCCAGGGTGTGTGATGGGGGTGTGGCTCACTTCCTCCATGCCTCCCTGCTCAAACCTCTAAGGAAGCATACAGGCAGGCAGGCTGTGGGGCTCCAACTCCATGGCAGTGTCTAGGGGTAAATGTTTACAGCTTCTGAAGCCCTAGTGGGCATGAGTTACAGAGTGCTCTGTTAGTTTGCCATCTATAAGCAGCTTGTGTTAACCAGATAAATTAGGTTCTCTACCGTGCCACAAGGACAGAGGGCTTTCTGTATCCCAGGTGCTTGCCTTGGTTTACTGGAAGAATCAGACCACACGTGGGCTTTGGGAATGAGTGCAAAGTTTTATTGAGTGGGAAGTAGCTGTCTGCTGATGGGGGAGCCAGAAGCGAGATGGTTTTCCCCTGGAGTTGGGCCGCTTGGAGGCCCCTACTGTCCTCCAACTGCCCCACCAAAGTCCGCCTCATCCCGACCGATGGCCTGCCAGCATGCCAGTGTCTGTTGGTGCCTGTCAGTGTGCTCTTCCTCCCACAAGCTCTGGATGACCAGCCACTTGTGTCTTCTTCCACTTATGCGTTCCTCACGATGTCCAGCCACTTGTGTGTGTGTGCCTGCTAGGGTCTCGGGTTTTTATAGGCAGAGGATGAGGGTGTGGTGGGCCAGGGTGGTCTTGGAAAATGCAAAATTTGCAAAGGCAGAAGTGCCTGTCCTCACCTAGGTCCGTGGGGATGGAGCCCTAGCCAGAAACTATGCCTTCCTCTACCCAGCACTTCCCTCCCCTCCTTCCACATCATTTAAAGGGACCATGCTATTCCCCTCTCAGCACTCTCGTATCAAAGTCACCTTCTTTAAATTGGACAAATTGTTTCTTTTGTCTGGGAAAAAGACCATTGTGAGCAAGCCAAAATGTAGAAGTCATTTCCTCTTCATATAACTTTTGCCACCAAGTGGAGAAGAAATGGTACTCCTAAGTTCACAGGTAGAAGTCACAATCTTCACCATAGTTTTTGCCACCAAGTAGGGCGGAAATATAACTTTCGTTTTTAAAAAGTAAAAAGGCTAAAATGTAATGAAATGTTTATGCTGAAAACCCTGAGGTTTGGGGTGGGAAAATCCTTCCTTGAAAAAGTTTTCGACAAGTAAATTTCAAATACAAATCAAAACTACAGTGAGATATCATCTCACCCCAGTTAAAATGGTTTTTATCCAAAAGATAGGCAATAACAAATGCTGGTGAGGATGTGGAGAAAAGGGAACCCTTGTCCACTATTGGTGGAAATGTAAATTAGCACAAACACTACGGAGGATAGTTTGGAGGTTTCTCAAAAAATTAAAAATAGAACCACTATATAATCCAGTAATCCCAGTGCTAGCTATATACCCAAATAAATCAGTATATCAAAGACATATTTGCACTCCCATTTCTACTGCAGCACTATTCACAATAGCCAAGATTTGTAAACAACCGAAGTGTCCATCAACAGACAAACAGATAAAGAAAATGTGGTACATATACACAATGGAGTACTACGCCGCCATAAAAAAGAACACCCTGTCATTTTCAACAACATGAATGGAACTAGAGGCCATTATGTAAAGTGAAATAAGCCAGGCACAGAAAGACAAGCTTCACATGTTCTCACTTATTTGTGGAAGCTAAAAATGGAAACAATTGAACTCACGGACATAAGAGAGTAGAAGGATGGTTACCAGAGGCTGGGAAGGGTAGTGCGGGCAAGGAGTAGGGATGATTAATGCATACAAAAACATAGAAAGAAAGAATGAGATCTAGTACTTGATATTACAACAGGGTGACTATAGTCAATGATAATTTAATTGTACATTTTAAAATAAGTAAAAGAGTATAATTGGATTGGTTGTAACAAAAAGGATAAATGCTTGAAGTAATGGATACCCCATTTACCCTGATGTGATTATTTTGATATTCTGATGTGATTATTTTGATACCTCAATCCCATAAATATAAAGAGCTGCTATGTGCCCACAAAAATTAAAAGAAAGAAATTATCAGGGGTTACTAAATTGAATAACAAAGCATAACATAACCTTGGGGCAAGGGTGCAGCTTGCATTTATTAAATGTCACCCTAGATTTTTGTGTTCAATTCCAATAGGCTGAGAGCAGAGGAGTTTTAACTTTAAGAAAAGTTTTGCTGGGCGCAGTGGCTCACACCTGTAATCCCAGCACTTTGGGAGGCCGAGGAGGGCAGATCACGAGGTCAGGAGATCGAGACCATCCTGGCTAACACGGTGAAACCCCGTCTCTACTAAAAATACAAAAAATTAGCCGGGTACGGTGGCAGGTGCCTCTAGTCCCAGTTACTTGGGAGGCTGAGGCAGGAGAATGGCGTGAACCCAGGAGGTGGAGCTTGCAGTGAGCAGAGATCATGCCACTGCACTCCATCCTGGGCGACAGAGGGAGACTCTGTCTCAAAAAAAAAGAAAAAAATAGTTTTCACCTGAATATGAATGAGAAGCTATCAAATGTACCTAGATGTTTATATATCTACATCTCATAATTTTATATAACAGAAATAATGATTAGAAATACCTATTCATTATGAATTAATCTTAGAAGCATATTTAAGTGGTAAACCAACTAAAGCCCCATTCATGTCTATGGGACTATTTTCAATAAATGACTCGATTTGCAAATTTGAAAGTTATCTCATGTTTGTGCACATGGTTTCTCTTTCATCATCTCTTTCTTAAAATGGGCAAGCTAGAATCAAGTCCATAGTACTCCCATTAGATACTAAGGATAAAGTAAAACTTTTATTTTGTATACCATCTCTAGATGTTGTGGAGAGGAGGGTTTTTAAGAGACAGTATTAAGAGACAGTATATGTAAATCTTGTCTTGGCCAAGCCACCTCTCATCTCTACAACATCCTCGTGGAAATATAAGTATAAATAAAAATGTCCGAGTAAGGCAAATTAACCATCATTATTAACTTGGACTTTGGTCCCAAAACCTAAGCAGAACCAGAACTGTAGTTGGCTGGACCAGTAAAAAAAAACTCTTTGTCCTAATTAAAAGCAAAATAGAGGCATAAACAAAGCATACTGAGTGACCTACAATTTTTTCTAAACCCATACTAATATCTCAGATTTTACCCCTGAGTACACCAGCTGGTTCAGAGCCCCGCTTTCTTTTCTGAAAGCAAAAGTGAGAGTATTTGTCCCAAGATTTAGCTGCCCACCTAAATATTCCTAGGCCAAATAAAATCCAGAGAGCTGTCTGTTTTGTGGAAGAAAAGAAGGTTTCCAACTGCAAAAACAGCTGCAAAATGGGAGAAGTAAAACGACAGAGATATGCCCAGGGATGGCCTTAGGGTTCTGTCTTAGAATCAGTTTTGACTTCTTGAAACTGACTAATCTTTTGGGAGAAGTAAGGATTGATAAAAAAATAAAATAAAATAAATAAAAAATTAAAAAAGCAGAAAAGAGGACACCCTTCCCCTAGTGGACCACACTATTTTCTATGAATCAGAGCAGCCCTTTTTTTAAACTTTTTTTTTTTTTCCGAGACGGAGTCTTGCTCTGTCACCCAGGTTTGAGTGCAGTGGCATGATCTTGGCTCACTACAAGCTCTACCTCCTGGGTTCACGCCATTCTCCTGCCTCAGCCTCCCGAGTAGCTGGGACTACAGGCACCCGCCACCACGCTCAGCTAAGTTTTTTGTATTTTTTAGTAGAGACGGGGTTTCACCATGTTAGCCAGGATGGTCTCGATCTCCTGACCTCGTGATCCACCGCCTCAGCCTCCCAAAGTGCTGGGATTACAGGCACGAGCCACTGCGCACGGCCTTTTTAAGCTTTTTATAGCACAGACAGCTTACACTCATCTTTCAGAGAAGTGGCAATAGAGCAATTCTCAATTCCTATCCTTAGTTATAAATGAATGCTCAAATTTCATCTTTTAAGGTAGAGATTTTGTAGTTTTAAATGATATGTACACCCTTGTATTTGTTGGCAGTGAAATTAATCAGTCACTTTTCTGCCAACTTAAACAGCCAAGCAAGGCCTCTCACCCATTTCCTTTACAGCTTTGCATTTTGCCACTGTGTGGTCCTACTGCTCCTGTAACAAACTGCCACACCCTTAATGGCCTCACATAATGCCAATTTGTTATCTTAAAGTTCTGGAGTTCAGAAGTCCAAAATCAGTCTCACTGGGCTAAAATCAAAATGTCATCAGGGCTGGTTGGTTCCTTCTGGAAGCTCCAGGGGGAACCCCATTTCCTTTCTTTTTCTCACTTCTAGAGGCTGCCTGCACTCCTTGATTCATGGGCCATACCTCCATCTTCAAAGTACATGACCCTAATTTCTGCTTCCATGGACTCATCTTTTCTGCCCTTCTGCCTTCTTCCTACGAGAAACCTCGTGATTACATTGGGTCCACCAGATATTCCAAGATAATATCCCTATCTCAAGATTTTTAACTCAATCATCCTTCCTTTGCATATAATATAACATATTCACAGGTTCCAATAATTAGGATGTGAACATCTTTGGGGGGGCCATTAGTCAGCCTGCTACAGTTTAAAAGGTTCCTATCGGCCGCGTGTGGTGGCTCACACCTGTAATCCCAGCACTTTGGGAGGCCGAGGCAGGCAGATCATGAGATCAGGAGACTGAGACCGTCCTGGCTAACACAGTGAAACCCCATCTCTACTAAAAATACAAAAAATTAGCCAGGCATGGTGGTGGGCACCTGTAGTCCCAGCTACTTGGGAGGCTGAGGCAGGAGAATGGCGTGAAGCCAAGAGGCGGAGCTTGCAGTGAGCCGAGATCGCACCGCTGCACTCCAGCCTGGGTGACAGAGCAAGACTCTGTCTCAAATAAAATAAAATAAAATAAAATAAAATAAAATAAAATAAAATAAAAAAGTTCCTATCATCAGCATATTTGGAGAACTTTATTATGTGTACCCTTTACCAGAAAAATTCTGAAAAGTTTAATTAAGATTGATTCTACTTGTATGCATCAGTTACATTACAAAGAGTAACTGAAGAGAGTTTGACAGGGATTATTTACAAATATATGAGCAAGTTTCCCACAAAGGATAGAGAAACACTTGTAGAGTCATAATAGTCCAAAACCCTGAGACTAAATCGTTAAAAGGAAGAAGTGGCTACTAGAATTCCAAAAGAACCATTGCTTTAAGAGAAGTTCTCCCTCTACATGACACTGTAGAGAGGAATATATCCATTGTTCACGATCAGCAAGGAAGGAACAGGGGAAGCGAATATTTTCCCAGCCTCTCTCCCCCTGGCCATAAATTGGCTGAACCCAGCCAGAAGTCACATAGCAAGAGAGTGAGCCTTATTCATGCAACTCACTGAGTTTAGCCTTCTGGGACACAAAGGCGGGTGAAAAAGGGTGAAGAGCAAATATGAAGGGACAAATAAATAATATCCTACAGGATAGGTCTTCTTGTTTGCCCTTCACCATCCACTATTGTCCTTTGTGCAAATGAAAAACATTTCATTAACATAGGAGACCCACACACAAAGTGCTATCTATTGCCATACTATTAGAGGATTATGTTAATTCAGCCATATGCCCAACAAAAACCTAAAACTTATATAGCAGAAGAGAAAAAGTTGGGGATAAACAAATAATTAATATAAAACATAGCTGCTGGTACTATTCACAAGAGCAAAGACATGGAATCAACCCAAATGCCTATCAATGATAGACTGGATAAAGAAAATGTGGTACATATACACATGGAATACTATCCAGCCATAAAAAGGAATGAGATCACATCCTTTGCAGGGACATGGATGGAGCTGGAAGCCATTATCCTCAGCAAACTAATGCAGGAACAGAAAACCAAACACTGCATATTCTCACTTACAAGTGGGAACTGAACAATGAGAAGACATGGACACAGGGAGGCGAAAAACACACACTGGGTCCTGTCAGGGTGGGAGGGTTGTGGGGAGAGGGAGAGCACCAGGATAAATAGCTAATGCTTGCAGGGCTTAATACCTAAGTGATGGGTTGATAGGTGCAGCAAACCACCAAGGCATACATTTACCCATGTAACACACCTGCACGTCCTGCAAGTGTATCCTGGAACTTAAAATTAAATTAAATTAAATTTTAAAAACTAAAAACTAAAAAATAAATTTTAAAAAATACAGCTGCTGCCAGAGCCTTGTGACAAAGTTGATAATCACAGCTTCCTTCATTTGCCACCATTGTTCCTTCTGCCAGCAACTGGACTACTCCAGAATTTTCCTGATGGAGGACCCAACCCTTAATTCTGACATGATCTGTGTTCTTGGTATGGTTTTCTTTACTGAATTGCCACAGTCTCCCATTGAACACTATTATTGGACATGGAAGGTTCATAAAGTATCCCAGTGAATTATCTAAGTTGCAGACATGATGCTCTTTTCCCTCCCTTGTGCAGCAGCAACCCAATTTTCTCTGGGTAACCAGGACCAATCTTCCCTGATAGTAAAGTGAACACATTCTTTGCCAAAATGCCAGTGAGAAATCTTTTTCTAACTTGACAAAACCATGACTGTGGTGCCTGGAAGAAGTATTTATTTCATAAGGATTGGGACTTCCAAAGCTACCTAGCTCAAGTTTATGGATCATGAACAAAAATTTCTCAAATGACTTTATTAGGTACGAGAGAGAGAGAGAGAGACCACTTCCACTTCTGCTCCTTGGCTCCTGGAAGCACACATTTTGGCTATGAGAAAGACAGCACCATATATTCATTGAAACATTTAAGCATATGCCACATGTTGTAGTATAGCACTCCCACTTCCCAGAGTAAAGAAAATACAGAGGCAGATTCACCATATATCCTTATATCAGCATTGCAGGTTACTTCTTCAAGGGATCCGCTGCCCCACTCTCAATAAGGGACTCTGGATCTGTAAGTTGGATTAGGTCTAGGAATTGAATATGAGCCCATTAATGCTCACTTTGGCAACTCAAGTAAGATTTCTGCCCACTAAACATAGACTTTTTCCACACATAAGAAGCAACACCTCACTAAACTGCACATCCATTTTCATCTGTAGGGATTCCATGATCAATGAGTCATTGCCACAAGTCCCTGTGGGTCAAACACTCTGATTACCACTCCATCATTGTAGCTTATTAAGATAATTGCACTCATCTTGTTTCTGCTGGTTAAGCAGTGACATGTGGCCTCTACCACTCTGTGATCCCATTATTCCATTGAAATCTAGGACTCCAGTGCCAATGCATTATCTCCTACTATCATCTCAGCATGCAAAGAACAGCCATTGCAAATGCTGTTGTTTTTCCCAACTAATACATTTCTGAATGCTCAGGTGAAGGGAGTTTCTTCTCAGGGACATGTGTAGTGGGTGGCCGAATGAATTATATGTAATAGATGCATCCCAACCTTATATTTCTCTGATCTTAGGACTTCTTTCACTAAAATAGTCCAGGGATGCTCCAGCATTTATTCATCATTGACTCTAGATGACCATTGAGTCTAGTCTTCCATTCACTATTTTTACATCATTCCCAGATGGTTGACCCAACACATTATATCTAAAACTCAAGTAAATGCAACATATAGATAAATTTATCCCAATATAATCTTACATTTTTCCTCCTTGACTCAATACTTTTTGAAGCTACTTATATGTGCTACATAATCTCCTACTGGTAAAACCTGGCAAGGTCATGAATTCTTTGAGTACAGTCTATTTCCTTCCTAACCAGGTATTTTGCAGACCCTGTCTGTGCTTTCTTGTGTACCCCATTCTATTATTGAATGACTGTGTGGCTTTGGACAAGTCACTCCATGTTTTTGAGATTCTTCTTTAAAATGAAGATAATAATATCTACCCATAGGGTTGGTGCAGAGAATAAATAGGCAAAGTTAACAGCACACAGCCTACGACAAAAGAAACTAGCTTTTTACCCCCTTTAAGGAAAACTTTGAACCATATTCCCAGATACAGTTAAAAAAAAATCAACAAAAATTCAACCAGTGTAAATTGCAAAGACTCCTGTTTACCTAGGACTAAGAAAATCTAAAATATTGTAAAATGATTTCAGTTTAATTTAGACTATCTCACACATAGTAGGTACTCCAAAGTATTATTTCTGGAATTGGATTCTGATCCAAAGTTTGAAGCTGTATTAACTGTCCTTGGAATTTATTCTCCTTCAAGCATCTATGTCTGAAGAAAAAAAAAATCCATAGGATTTCCAGATTTACCAGTAAAAGACAAATGCATCATAAATTGATATTTTAATTACTCATGAGTGGGATTGATGCTGAGCCTTGAGTATACTTAACAGGTTTTGTTTTTCATGAAAGCTTTCATTTCCGTTGACACTGGCAATCAGCTTATGAATCTTAGCTCCAGTGCGGTAATTATGTCAAACTCAGCTTGGGAGGGTAAAATGTTCAGTGGAGAGCAGTTGCCCTTGTTCAGAAGGAAAAGCACAAAAAGGATAAATGATTACTTATCAAATTTATTCTACTTGGAAAATGACAAAGTTCTTATAGAGGCATAGAAATAAAACTACTCTTAGAAACCTGATTTCCACCTGGTATGAAAGAAGTATATAGAGGAATAATAAAATTCCATAGAAAATTCACTTACTCGCTAGCATACTTGACTCTCTATCGCCTTGGAAGAAAATGTAAACATACTGCCTCTCCACATGCTTTAATTTATACTAATACTTTCCAATTAAGTTGTTGGGAAACGCCCTTTTAAAAGCTGATGCATTCAGTGCTTGCTTGCCATCTACTTGTGATGTCAACGCTAATTGCTTTAAGAATCTAAAGTTTGGAAAAATGACCATATTTCTGTATTGCAGAGGCCATATCCATTCTTTTGGGAAGCAACTTTTTTAATAGCAAAAAGGTGCAATGTATAAACACATAATCTAGACTCATCTATTAGAAATTCATTTGTTCCAAATACTTCTCCCAATGTGTAACACTGAGATACAAAATAACCATTCTGTGATGTGCTTCAAAAATGTACCAGATGTATTCCTCCATTCTTGTGGGAACCTGTGGATTAGCCTTCCCACATGAGCTATCCCTATGCAAGAAGATAATTTCCTCCTACTTTTCCCATGGCTCTGCTGCAATTTGCAGGACATTATGGGAAATTTGCCACAATATGTGGGACATTTTGGTCTTCTGCTGGAATTTTGCAAGTATGCATTGCCACGGTTTGAAGTACAGATCAAGATATTTGTTTCATATGGTGAGATCTAACATAACACTTCATGAGAGGACTAAGAGCTTGCCTGTGTTTTCCAAAACTCATTAGAACTGACAGTATAACCCATTTACTTAGGCAAAATGTAGAAGAAAGCTTAACCATTAGCTACAGATTATCCCTGCTGATTTAACGATGTTGAAGACTGCAACATCATATTTTAGCACTGCCAGGGAGGGGAAGGAGCTGGAGAGAACCCATTCAAAAATGGGTTCTACTCTTAAGTTTAAACTCTGCCATCCTGTTTGCTCTGAGCACCACAGAAGTTTGAGCAGCAAATCATTGTTCTTGTATTTTATTCCTCTTGTAAGCCTGGTAGACCAGAAGCAGAACATTAATTACTTTTAAACAAGAACGTGAATTGTTTATATAACCTAGGTTTCTAGTTAGTCAAGGTAGAAACCTATTTTTAAATCAAATGTCTCTTGAAAACAATGACTCAGTTTAGGAGGAGAAATGTGTTATGAACTTGAAAATATAGAAATCTCAATTTCATAAAGCCCAAAATTTGAAAAAAAAATAGGTTATAGAAGTTTTAAGAAACATTCATCATTCATTTCAAGTGTTTCTATAATTTTTGTTTGTTGTTTGATTTTTGCAAAATATAAAAACTATATCAACATGTAAGAAAGTCTCTTGTGTTTGTCTAAAACAAAGTACCCAGTAAAGATACTATAACTGATTTGACCAATTCCAAGTCATTACCCTGGGCCAGTCATTACATTGCCAGTACAGTAGCAACCCTAAAGACATCTATTATTAGAGACAATCACAATTTTAAAAAAATGAAAATCCTGCCAAATTATCACAGTGGGCTTCACAATAGGAATGTCTTTGAAAAGAGGGAGAAAAACTAATCAAATTCCAACTCAGATTTTTTTTTTAAATCTCAAAGGTAAAGAAACAAAAACTTATACACATTGAAGGCAGCTCTAAATTTCTCTAAACCATTGTATAAAATAGTTATTTCTTTTTTCTGACCTCACTCTCCTCAGCTATCAACCCAGCCCAGTCTGTCTTTTGCAGCCCCTCTTCCCCTTCCCAACACACACACAAACACACATAGTATGTGGAAGCAGTTTCCACTGAGGTTACCAATGATAAAAATGACACTAAATATAATTGGCAACATTTTTAGTCCTCATCTTACTTGGCCTCTAAAAATACGGTAGGCAACTTTTTACTACTCTCTTCTTGAAACATTCGCTTCCCTTGGATTCCCTAACATGTCACTTTCTTGGTTTCCCTTCTACTCTCGCCACTCTTTGCTGGCTGATTCTCTTCTCCCTGGGCATTAGTGTCGAAGTTACATCACCTTCTCTTTTTACTATATATTCTCTTCCTAGACAATCTCTTCAAAGCTCTTGCAATTTTTAAAAAGATAAATCAAAAACTTTACTTTTCAGTCCAGACCTCCCATTTCAGGTCACCAACTGCCTTGAAATTGTCACGTGGCTGTCTTACAGAATTACATGTTTAAGATATGCAGAACTGATCTCATATTCTCAATCCTGAATTTGGTTTTTTCCAAATGCTTCCTGATGGCACCATATTGACCCAGTTGGGCAAGCTAGAAATGTAGGAGCCATTTTTAACAGTTCTCTTCACCAGTTTTTCCCTACTTAATCAATCAGAAACTCCTATAAGATTTCCCCCAATTTTTCACTGAATTCATCCATTTCAGTTCATCTCTGATGTCACTACCCTCATTCAAGCTACTATTTTATCTTATCTGGACCATTAAAATAGTCTCAAAATTGAGCTTTTCACTTCGAAACTTGCAACATCCAAACTAAAGCCCCACTAAAACCACAGTAAAGTAAGTAAATAAGTAAATAAATAAATAAATGTGCTAATATCACCCAGTGCATAAAACACTTCAGCAGTCTGGCTCTTAGATGAAGACCAAGGCTCTTCATGGTTTCTCCTCTACACACTTCATTAGTATGTCTCCTGCATGTTCCCTCTCCTACTGTCTGCTTCTGCCATGCCTGCCTTTTTTTTAGTTCCTCTAACATGCCATGTTCCCTCTTGCTTCACATGATGCTCCCTCTGTTGAACTGTTTTTCCCTCCTGCCTCTGTCAGTTCTTCCTAATCTCACCTCCAATGTCACTTCCTCAGAGAAGCCTTCCGTGAATTTTCTGACTAGGCCAAATTCCCCATAACATGATCTCATAACTCCCTGTACCTCTAATTTTGACACTTATTACAGTTATAATATGAAAGTTATCTATGCAGTCATCAGATTTGTATACACAAGCAATAAGTTCCACTGAAGGGTCTATTTTACTCACCATGGTATTCCTGCTTCAGTTTATTATAGGTGTTAAATCAACAGTAGAATGAATGAATTAATTAATGGCATATTCTGGAAACTCTTACTAAATGTAGATACTCACTGAAAATATTGATCAGCCAAGGAACTACTACTTAGATGACTATAGACCCTGACATTCATAAACAATGAGGCTAATGATGTTGATAACAATTAAAGTGAAGACAGGGACAATGATAACGCTTATGATAATGGTGATATTAGCTAATACTCAATGAGCTTTGCTTGACACATGGACTAAGTGCCAGTGTAATCTTCATAATAGCCTAAAAAGTAAGTATTTCTGTCCCCTTTAAAATTCAGAGATGAAGGTGATGTGTGCAATTACTATCATTAAAATGTAATGACCCTCTCAAGTATGTTTTTATTATTTTTATCTGTGAAGTAGAAATGTATTTCTTTCTTTCAATCCAATAATGCTAAACTTTATATATTTAGTGCCCTTGGGGAAAATTGCCAGCCTTATAACAACAAGCTTATTAACAAACATTTCCATAATTTAAGTCCATTATTGCTCATAATCAGTAAGTGAAACTTTGTTTTTTGGAATTGCAAACGTATTAATTTAGAATGTAATGTGTCCAGAAAACTAAAGTAGTCAGTTGACTTAAATTTTTGCTTTCTTACTACAGTGTTCTCTCTAAAAACATTACTTACTTCTTGCTCAGGTTAAACAAAACAAAAAATGAAAAACAACAACAAATAAAAGAGGTTTAATTTTTTAACAACATTAAAATAGAAATTGTACTCCTGGTGTAGAAAATAGGACTGCACAAACTTTCATAATAGATCTTCTACAAAGGAAAGGAATTTATCATGACTATTTTACATATCTCTAATAAATGTTTTCATATTTATTCCAAAATAAACTAAAAATATAAATGCAAAACATCCTGCAACAATATAGAATGTACCAATAAAATAAACCACCACAAACAATAATTATTATTTTCTTATACACTCACCTTTGTAGACTTCTTACACTTTCTATGGCAGAGCTACCATACAGTAAAGCTGTATAAGTACTAATAAACTGAAGCCATGATTTCTTGATATAAAATAAACTCTAATAGTTATTACGCTTTTTCCATGTCAGAAAAGATTTCTCCAACTCTGACCAATAGTCCATTATAATATTCATTTCTCTGAGATATTAGGCTCAAAATTGGGCTCAGGTATATAAATTATCTTACCTTCTGTCACCTACATTTTTAGAATACATAATTTACCATATAAACTATTTGGATAAACCTGTGAAAATGACAGCTGATCCTGTTTTAAGAAATGTGTCACTGTGTCTCAGAAGAAGTCATGCAATACTGAGACCTAATGATGGTTTTACAACTGTTTTCCAGCATATTTTTACATTGCATGCATTTTCACTTCCAGCCATGAATCCAGTACTTAACAAGACATAAAATTAATAATTCAGCTGAACATGTTTAACCAGGTAATACAATCGCATGCTAACTCCTCAGATGAATGAGCTGTATTTTATTTTGTAGGCAGAGCTTTTTAAGTCATCTGATACTATGACTAAGGCAACTGGGATTATAATGCACCAGAAAATACAATAGATATACACCTCAGAAGCGCTTTTTCTTCTGTGTGTTTGCACTAAATGGAGGAAAGGGAGGAATCTGGGAGAGGGGAGATGGCAAGCTGACACTCCATACACAACTTGTTCCATTGTATCTCATTATTACAGCACATATGGCTTGTACCATACTGATCTGAGATCCCTCCAACACATAGGAATAAGCAGAAAAAGTGTGGAATTAAGTGTTAGCCTTCACTTTTAGTTTCCCAGCTTTGGAGGTTTCTCTTAAGAGTATTATTTAGAAGTTGTTAATTTCCTTTTATAACAGATTTCTTTTAATGGAAGAAATTCCCCATAGAAGTGTAAAGAAGATGGGATGATAGAATGTAAATGTTCTAAAGATATGTAAATACTTATTTGTGGACTTTTTGAAATCCAGATCATACAAATACTCATCGAGGACTTTGAAACATTATTGATCCCAAAATATACTTATATATTTTATTTTGGAATATTAGAATCTGCCTTTAAAATACAAATTGGATATTCTAAGTAATGCTATTTACCTAGTAGGTTATAATGATTTCACCAATCTAAATATCTGTGTAATTTGTGTACAGATATTTAGAATATATTTTGAAATTTTGGCATAACAAAAATCTTTATGCAAAGCCCTTCCTCAGTGCAGGCAGAAATCAAATTTGCAATTTCAAAATCAGATATACCTTTAGTGACTCATCATCATATTTAGCACCTTTAGATATTCTCTAATTTTCTATAGTAAAAGGTCACTAGTCATTCATGGCAAAAAGGTCTGGGATGCTCTCTTCCTTGGAAAAGTTCTAAATAACAGGTCTCCCTATAGGCCACTAGTCAGCTGTCAGTTGTCTTCTGAGATAGTTTTGAGCTTAAAGAGCAAGTTCTGACCAAGTTTAACAAGTTCCACAATCTTGAAATGCAAAAACCACTACATGTATAATTTCAGGCCTTTTATTATATTAATATAAATGTCAAAAGAAAAATGCATTTTCAATATTTAGAAGATGAAAAAGATAAAAATGATTTCATTCACCTAGAATAATTTAAGTGGGTAACTAAGCCTTATCTATCATGAACATGAACTACTTAACTTTTTCTCCTTTGACATATTTAAATAAATTTATAATTTTAAAACAGACATATTTCACAGTAAAAACCTCTTCCTTTTACATTTCACACAATAACTACTTAATAGATATAGTTTAACAGTTCAAATAAAAGAATATTTTAGAGTTCCAACTCTAGAGTAACAACTTTAAATAATTTACTTACATTCACTATGTGTTTCTCATGCATTCTATATAATATATTGGCCTAACTCTGCATAGGGACTTTCAGGGAACTTAAAGGCACAGGAATAAGGACAATATAAGGAGTACATTAGGAGAATGTTTACTCCAGTTGTAATTGACCTCGTAACTGGTCTGTGAAAGAGTGAAATAATCAGGAGTGGGTTACTTAAGGCCATTCCTAATCTGAACATGTTTCTAGTTTTATACTTATATATATCCAGATGGAAATGACACAGAGGAACACAGAGGAATAAAGAAGAAACTCAAAGCTAATTCAGAAGTGCTAGTTTTGACTATAACCCAAACTTTGGTTTACAAGGGAGATTACCCCGAATAGAAATTAACTTCCCATTTAACAGGGGAAAATCATTTTAAAAGCATATTTGGGGCCCTTCTTTTGAAAAGGGACAATATTATATGAACCTTACAAATAATAATTGACCCAATAAATATATTGAAAGCAAGTACATATGGATAAAATTTACTTGACATCATTTAAAAATAATTAAGGGAGGAGAAATACTTGAGATAGAAAGCATTTGGGATTTTATTGAAAACAAACCGTTTGTAAAATAACTGGAGATTCTTAATGAGCTTAAAACGTGGGTGTGTTGGCACATCTTCCTTTTGGATTAATAAACTGTTCATTACTAGAGCCTTGTGGGTATACATTCCTCAGATCTAGTGTCACTATGATTCAAGAAAGAACTCTGGGATCAACCATGGACTGCATCCACAATGTCCCTAGGTACTGAAATCCTGGGAATACAGGAGTTGCAGGAATGAATGATCATAGCAAAAGCATCTTAATATAAAGATATGGTTTTTCTTACGAGTTGGTTTGCCCTTAGAAATAATCAGTTGACAGAAATGACTTTGCACTTCGGACTTATAATCAAAGTTAAATTCTTTCTCTAGTGTTCCAAATGATTTTAAATGTACCTATCCTGCTAGAATAATCTGTAATTATTAGAAAATAGTTTCAGGAGTTTAAAAACAGTGATACAGAAACAAAAGGCCACGGACTCTTGCCTACTTCTGTGCCAATCATTCTACAAAATGCTTGTGACTGCAGGAATTCTTTTCATGAACATGGGGTCCAAAGAGTTTACCCAGCAAAAACTGATATAAAAAACAATAACCAAAGAAAATATAATAACTTCCCAGCACAAAAGACTAGTAATACAAACCTTCACTTAGAACACACTTGGATATCAAATTTTCCATGCACAAAAAGCATTTTGTAGGTCAGAAGGTATGTCTGCAATAATAATTGTTTGGGGTAACCCTTAGAAATAATTTGGCATTTTACCTAATCTGACACCATTAAAATATTTTAAAACAACTAACTGTCAAATCCCAAAACAAATACTAAATGCATTTGTAGTTGATAAAGTAAAGGGTCAGTGCAAGTGGGATAAGGAAAATGTACAGCAAGAAGAGTAGGCCTTGAGAGACGGGTAGGATTTGGAGAGGCAAAAAGATGAAAAAGAAAATAAGACACAGGACAAAGCATGAAGAACAAGAATCAAAGCACAAGCTTGAGCTTGCTGTGGGGAGAGAGATTAACCTGACCAGGGTGAAGGGTGCTTTTGGGGAATCTGTGAGATACAAGGATGAGCAAATTGTAAGCAGACTATATAAGGTCTTTGAAGCTGAGTCGATTACTCGCTGTTGGTGGGAATGTAAATTAGTTCAGCCACTGAGGAAAGTAGTTGCCACATTTATCAAAGAACTTAAAACAGAACTATCATTTGACCCAGCAATCCCATTACTGGGCATATAACCAAAGGAAAATAAAGTCCTTCTACTAAAAAGGTATATGCACACATATGATCATCAGAGCACTATTCACAACAGCAAAGATATGAAGTCAACCTAGGTGCCCATTAACAGTAGATTGAACAGAGAAAATGTAGTAGTAGTACACATACACCACAGAATACTATGTAGCCATTAAAAAAATGAAATCATGTCCCTTGCAACAACATGGATGTAGCTAGAGGCCATTATCCTAAGCGAATTAATGCAGAAACAGAAAACCAAATACCATGTGTTCTCACTTACAAGTGGGAACTAAACACTGGGTACACAGGGACATAAAGATGGGCACAACAGATACTTGGGACAACTAGAGGGAGAAGAGAGAGAGGAGAGCAAGGGCTGAAAAACGATCTATTGGGTGTTATACTCATCACCTGATAGAATCATTTATACCCCTAATCTCAGCACCATGCAATATACTCAGGTAGCAAAGTTGCACATGTACCCCCTGAATCTAAAATAAAAGGTGAAATTACAGAAAAGAAAGCTGAGTAGAAAAGGTACGAAACAAGGTAACAGAAGAAGATGACAGGTTTTGAGTTCAGAAATGTTATGATGGAATGATGTTTTAGAATAGTGTAGAGGTACAAGTATGTGGAACAGATTACAGTAAAGAAACACCTGAAGAAGGATAATGAACTAGGGTGTTATTGCAGAATTACAAGCAGAAGGTGATTAGGAACTGGGATGGTATGCTAGCAGTCACCAAAGCCAATGGAGCAGGACATGTCACCAGAGTATCAAAGGTCAACATAGTCAATGAACAGGGATTGATCAAAGCATTATATAATGGAAAAAACATAAATTGTGGATTTAGTTAAAAGTCACATCATCCCTTTGAAGTCTTTATTTCCTCATCTGTAAAATAGGCTAGAAATACCTACTATGTAGAGTAGTTGTGAGAAATAAGATAATGTGAACAAAGCACCTGACAAGAAATAATAGAGTTTTATTATTAATAGTCTATAGATTAACAAAATGTAGGTTTTTTTTAATTTCCCATCTTGGCCAGAAGTGATGGTAATGATCCTCTTTTGCTGACCCTAACAGGTATACTCCAGTAGAAAGAACTGAATTATGGGGTCCCATTTGATGAATACCTTTAATTGTCACTTGCAAAAATGCACATTATTTTCTGTTTTCTTGTTACCCCTTTCAAATCAATGGCTGCAAAGAAAGTGAGAAGTTGGCAGAATGAACCAAACAGATGCAATTTCAAGGACATCTGGACACTGACAATTGAAGAAAACTAAATTTCTAAAATTGATTAGTTTTTGTTTGAACTCCAGGTATTCTTGCTGTTTTATGTATTTCTTATAATAGATACTGCTGCTTTTCTGCTATCACTAAATTCTTTATGTTCATGAAAGTAGGCTGTGAACCACATATAGAAAACAGCCCACTAAAAAGTCAAGTTCAAGCTAATCTTTATTGTTGGAGAGCTCTGATCTCCCATTTTGTGGGTGGACCAATCCTTCAACAGTTAGTATACAGATGTTTACTTTTACCTGAAATGCACACAGCTGAACCCCTAGTTCTGTCAGTGTTTCAGAAACCAATGTGATTGTCCTCCAAAAAATTTAAATGGAAAATATGGATTTCTCTATGTGTCAACATCTCTATCAGAAAGGCATACTAAAGTTGTCTCTTACAAAACTGGCACTTCATTACCATCTGAATTTCAAGGAAGAGAGGAGAGAGAAGAGATGATATTGTAGATATGACAGTGCCTTAAAATTTGCTTAGGTTCATTTGGTTTTAAAATTTGCAACTGTGTTGTGTTTTTCAACAAGGTTTTTAGGTGTAACTTTTATGAGTTACACTTATGTTAACTACAAGGGAATTGAAAATATAAAATATTTCCACTATCCCATAAGTTTCCTTGTGCCTCCTTCATAATCAACATCTTCCTCTGTTCCCAACCCCAAGCATACCCGTCAGTGATATTTGTCTCAACAGATTTTTCTTTCCTGAATATTATGTTAGTGTAATAATACGGTATGTTTGCTTTTGGATCTGGCTTTTTTCACTGGACATGATGCTTTTGAGATTCATCCACGTTGTTGCATGAATTGGCAGTTTGTTCTCTTTTTCGCTGTGCAATATTTCCTTATATAGTTGTACCACAGTTTATTCATACTTTCAGCAGTTAATAGATATTTAGGTTGTTTACAGTTTGGGAGAGTTACGAATGAAGCTACTCTAAATATTCACATAGAGTTTTGTGTAAACATATATTTCTGTTTCTTTGGGGTAAATACCTTGGAGTGGGATTGCTGAGTCAAGTAACAGGCAGAGGTTTAACATTATAAGAAAATGCAAAAATTTTATAAGAAGCTCCAAAGTGGGTATAACATTTTGCATTCCTACAAGCCATGTATTAGAGTTCCAATTGTTCTACATCCTTGTAAGCATCAGTATAATTTTTTTAAACTCTTATCCTTCTTTAATAGGCATATAGTGGTATATCACTGTGGTCTTATTTTGCATTTGCCTATTGACTAATGATGCTGAACATCTATTCATTATGTGTATTTACCATCTGTATTGCTTCTTTGGTGAATTGTTCAAATCATTTGCCTGTTTTTATTTGGTTGATTTTTAAATTATTGAGTTGTGAGAGTTCTTGTACATGAGAGTTCTGGATACAAACCCATTACTAAATAAGAGTTTTACAAGTACCTTTTTCTCAATGTGTGACTTGTCTTTTCATTTTCTTAACATCATTTTAACATATACCCATTTAACATATACCCACTTTGGAGCTTCTTATAAAATTTTTGCATTTTCTTATAATGTTAAACCTCCGCCTTAACATCATTTTTTGAGCAGCAAAAGTTTTTAGTTTTTATGATTTCTGCCTTTTGGGTATTGTCTAAGAAATATTTGGTTGGGTTCAGTGGTTCACGTCTGTAATCCCAAGCACTTTGGGAGACCAAGGTGGAAGAAGTTCAAGACCAGCCTGGGCAACATAGCGAGACCCCATTTATAAATATAAAATATACATATATATAATATATATATGTACAAAAGATACATTTACTTTGCCCAGCATCACAAAGATTTTTTTTCTATGTTTTCTTCTAGAAATTTGGATTGTGCTCTTAGGTCTAGAATCATGTCTAGTTAATTTCTATAAATGAGGTAAGGAATGGGTTAACATTAATTTCCAGCACTTTATGGGGTGTTCCAGTGCCATATATTAAAAAGACTATCCTTTCTCCATTGCATTGTCTTGGCATCTATGTCTACAAACAATTGACATATATATATATGAGCCTATTTCTGGAGTCTCCATGGTGTTCTATTAATCTATGTGTCTGACTTTTCCACAAAACCATACTTGCTAATTTCTATAGCATTATAGTTAGATTTTAAGTGAGGAAGTAAGAGTTATTCAGCTTTTAGGTTTATTGGCTTTCTTTATTGTTTCTCTGTTCTTATCTTTACTATTATATTTCTTCTGTTAACATGGGTTTGATTTGCTCTTCTTTTCCTAGTTCCTTTAGGTGAAGCTTACATTTTTGTTTTGAAACATCTCTTGATTTCTAATTCAAGCATTTAAGGCTACAAATTTCCCTCTTATCACTGCTTTGGTTCTGTCCCATAAATGCTGATATGTTGTTTTCATTTTCATTCAATTCATAACTTATTCAAAACTGCTTTGACTATTCTAAGTCCTTTACCTTTTCATATACATTTTAGAATCAACCTGTTATCTTTATACAAATTCCTGTTAAGGTTTTTATTAGGATTGCACTGAGCCCTCAGAGCAAGTTGGGGAGAACGACATGATAACAATGTGAAGTCTTCCATCTATGAGCATGCTATAACTCTCCATTTATTTCTATCTTGTTTAAATTTTCTCAACTGTATTGTAATTTTCAGCATGCAAATAAATGTGTTTTAGTTTTATTCATAAGTTTTCATGGTTGTCAACATTACTGTAAATGGTACTGCTTTTTAAAATTTGTAATTTCTAACTTTTTCTTGAGAATATAAAGAAATACAATAAATTTTTGTATTCTGACACCTTGCTAAACTCACAGATTAGCTTTCATGGTTGAAAGTGTTTTTGGTAGACTAATTGAGAACTGAGTTTTTTTACCTGAACAATATTTTCAAGTAGAAATGATTTTATTTCTTCTTATTTAATCTACATGTTATTTCTTTTACTTGCTTTATTGCACTGACTAGGAATTCCAGTATCATGTTGAATATGAGTAATAAAAATAGGTATCCTTAACTTATTTCTGAACTTCAGGGTAAAGAATTCAGTCTTTCATTATTAGGTATTATATTAACTGTAGTTTTTCATAGATGTCCATTAAGAGACTGAAGACATGTCATTCTATTCCCAGTTTCCTGAGGGTTTTATAATGTGTGAAATGTTGAATTTAGTAAAACACTTTTTCTGTATCTATTGAGATGATCAGGCTGCTTCTATTTTTCAGGCTGTTGATATGGTAAATTGATTGATGTTTGAAATGTGAAATGAACTTGCTTCCTACTGGATCATGATATATTATCTTTTTATATGTGGCTAGATTTAATTTCCAAGTTTTGTTAAGGACTTCTGTGTTTATGTTGATATAAGATATATTCTGTAGTCATGTGTTTTCTTGTTTTGTCCTTTTCAAGTATTATTGTCAAAGATAATGCTGGCCCCACAAAATGAGTTGGGAAGTCTTCCCATTCTTAAATTTTCTCAAAATTTTTAAGTAAACATTGTATTATGTCTTCCTAAAATGTTTAGAAGATGATAGTTTGGCTGTGTCCACACCCAAATCTCATCTTGAACTGTAGTTCCCATAATCCCCACATGTCATGGGAGGGACACGGTGGGAGGTATTTGAATTGAATCATGGAGGCAGGTTTTTCCCATGCTGTTTTCATGACAGTGAATAAGTCTCATGAGATCCATGCTTTATAAAGGGGAGTTCCCCTGCACATGCTATCTTGCCTCCCACCATGTAAGACGTGCCTTTGCTCCTCCTTTGTCTTCCACCATGATTATGAGGCCTCCCCAGCCATGTGGAACTGTGAGTCCATTAAAACTCTTTTTCTTTATAAATTACCCAGTCTTGGATATTTCTTCATAGCAGAATAAAAATGGACTAATATAGTAGACTTCACCAACAAAACTATCAGAAATTGACATTTTCTTTTTGGGGCACTTTTAGCAATAAATTTAATTTCTTTAATAGTTACAGACACATCAAAATTATCTCTTTCTTCTCAAGTAAACTTTGGCAGTTAATGTCTTTGAAAAATTTGTACATTTTATCATTTTATTTAAATTAACAAACTTCTTGACATAAAATTGTTCATAATATCCCTTGCTGTCCTCTTAAAGTCTAAATCATCTATAGTGATGTTCTCTCATTCCTATTATTGGTAATTTTTGTCTTCTCTCTATATTTCTTGATAAGTCTGCCTACAGGTTTATAATATTTGTTCACCTTTTCAGAAAACCAGCTCTTCAGTTTACTGGCATTCTTTATTACTTTTCTGTTCTTATCTTTATTATTTTCTTTATTCTGTTAATTTTAGGTTTAATTTGCTCTTCTCTTCCTAGTTTCTTTAGGTCAAGCTTACATTATTGTTATGAAACTTCTCTTTTAGTCTCTAATCCAAGCCTTTAAAAACCATGTTTCCTTCTTATCACTGCTTTGGTTCTGTCCCACAGATTTTGACATGTTCTGTTTTAATTTTCATTCAATTCATAATAGTTTCTAATTTCCCTTGTGAGTTCCTCTTTAAGACATTTATTTAGACATGTGGTGTTTAATTTTCAAATACTAGGGGAATGTTCTATCTAACATTCTCTTGCTGATTTCTAGTTTAATTCCACTGTGGTCAGAGAATCTACTCTGTGTAATTTCAGCTCTTTTAAATGGATTAAAATTTGTTTTATGGCCCACAATATGGTCTATACATCCAGTTGTAAATAATGCATATTCTGCTGTTATTAGGTACGATGTTCAAAAATGACTATTAAGCCAAATTGGTTGATAGTGTTCCTAATGTCTTCTCTTTATTGATACCCTATTTTTCTATCAATTATTGGGGAAAGAGTACTGACATCTCCAAATGAATTGAGTATTTTTTTATTTCTCCTTTCAAGTCTATCAGTTTTTGCTTCATATATTTAGAAGCTCTACTATTAGGTAAATGTTTATAGAGAATGGTGACGTCTTCTTAATGAATTGACCCCTTTACCATTATACAATGTTTCTTTTAATCCCTGATAATATTCCCTGCCTTGAAAAATACTTTATCTGATATTATTATAGCCACTGCAGCTTTCTTTTGATTGGGTTTTTCATAGTATTTTTCAATTCTTTAACTTTTAAATTATTTGTGTCTTTATAATTAAAGTGAGTTTCTAATAGACAGCATATAACTGAGTCCTGCTGTTTTAACAATGTATTTTAAGGGAGTGCTTAGAGGATTTTCTTTTGATGTGATTATTGATATGGTTAGTTTAAAAACTGTCATTTTGTTAGTTGCATTGTTTTTCCAAATTGTTCTTTGTTTCCTTTTTCTCTCTCTTCCTGCTTTTTTGTATTAGCAAATTATTTTTCATAATTTTATTTAATCTCCATTAAATTATTTGTCATGCCTTTTTTAGGAGTTGCCATAGAATATCAATATGAATTTCTAACTTATCACTATCTACCTTTAAGTAATAATATACCATTTTCTTTTTAGTGTAAGAAACTTATAGCAATATACTTTCAATTCCTCCTTCCCATTCTTTGTGTTACATTTGTCAAACATTTGATTTTTACATAATTTATGCATCCACAGTACATTTTTAAATCATTACTTCAGGCAGTCAATTATCTTCTAAAGTGAACAGATATTTTAAAAATCTTTTAAATTTACCTGGGTTTCTATCATTGCATCTGCTCTTTATTTTTTTGTGTAGACACAAGTTTCCATTTGGTATCATACTCTTAGAGAACTTCTATACATTTCTGGTAGTACTGGCATGTTGGCAATGAATTCCTGAACTTCATCTTATCTGACAGTGTCTTTATTTCACCTCCATTTTTGAATGATACCTTCTCTGGGTATAAAATTCTGGGTTGACAGTTTTGTGGGGGGTTTTTAAATCAGTACTTTAAAGATGTTAATCCATTGGCTTTTGGTTTCCATAGTTTCTGACAGACATTCTGGTGTGATCCTTATCTTTGTTCCTCTGAATGTAATATTTCTTTTCTCTCTAGCTTCTGTAAAGATTTACTCTTTGGCTTTAGGCACATTCCCTATAATGTGTCTGGATGTGGTTTGGTTTAGTTTCATTCTATTTTGGTATGTACCCTCCTGGGCATTATTTAAGCTTTTCTATTTGTGGTTTGATCTCTTACTTTTTTAAAAAAGAATTCTTAGCCATTGTCTTTTCAAATATACCTCCTTCCTCATTCCTTCTCTGTTCTCCAAGATTACAATTACACATACATTACACCACTTGATGTTGTGCAGACTTTAGATGCTAAGTTTATTATTCATTCTTTTTTCTCTTTATGCTTCATTTTGAATACCTTCTGTTGTCCTTTCTTCAACTTCAGTGTGTCTTCCCTTAGCTAGGTCCATTCTAAAGATAAGTCCATCAAAGCCACTTTTCATCTTCAATACCATGTGTCTGGTTTGTTTTTTTGTTTTCTTTTGCTCTCATTTTTTAGCATTCTCATTTGACCTTATTTTCGATAGTTTCATTTTCTCTGCTAAAGTTCTCAACTATTCATGCATATTCTCCATGTTTTCTACGAGGCTTCTGACATATTGTCATTATTTTAAAATCCCTTTCTGATAGTTCAAACATCTGTGTTATATCTAATTCCGGTTCTGTCAATTGTTTTCTCTCTTGACAATCGGTTGATTTTTCTTGTTTTTTTTTTTTTTGTGTGCCCTGTAATTTTTTTTTATTGAATGTCAAACATTGTATCAAGAAGAATAGTAAAGAGTGTAGTTAATAAGATTTGTGTTTGGAAGTGTGCATCCTTCTTCTGCTACAAAGTGATTAGTGTGGGGAATTTCAGCCAATCTAGTCAAGATGTGACCAGAATTTGGGTGATTCTGTTCTCTCATTAACTTTCAGCCTATGGTGAAGACCTATACCACATATGGGTTTCTCTCCCTGCCCTTGTTCCCTCCCTCAGTAGTAAACTGTTTTGTCCCTTGTTATTCAGCATCAAGCTGTGATGGGTATAAGGAAGTTCTCTCTTGTCCCAGTCCAGCCTCAGTCTTAGGCCCATGCCTGGGCCCTCTCAGCATTACTGCCCCACCTATTCATGGCAGCAATACTCTGTCTTTTATCTGTAGTTGGGTGGGAGTTTTTCATCTCTCCCCTAAAAGTAGCAGATCTCTGATTGTTATATATACCGGATTCTGAGCCCAAGGCGGGTTTCTGCTGCTCTCCTGGGGATAGGATGTTTTATGTTTGTTTGTTTCCATCAACTCATCATTTCTAAGAGCAATGGAATTTTGCTTGTTTCCTAAGAGATCATCTCCTATCCCTCCCTTCTCCTGCCCCCTCCCCAAGAAGCAGACAAATTTTGCTTCCTCTTCTCCTCAGAACAAATACTTGAACCTGAAAGAGGGGCTTTACTGCTTTTCCCTTGACAGGTTCTTTTCTTCATAGCAGAAAATTGTCCAGGAAAGCAGATTTATATCTCCCTACCCCTGGCAGCCAATTACCTCCTTCACACCTAAAGCATTGAGGGGACTCTCTCCAGTTCTCTTCCTTTTTCCCAAATATTCTCCGAGCACCTAGCAGAGACCTATGCAGAAATGCTTCTGAATAAGTCAAATTCCCTCTGCGTGTCTGGGGCTCTATTGATTCCTAGATAAGGTTTTTCCAATGTGATGGTTTTTCTGACGGGTCAGTTTGGCAAGCATAGTGTCTCCAGTTATTTAACCAACACTAATCTAGATCCAACACTAATTTAGATGCTCATGTAAAGGGAGTTTGCAGATATAAGTAAAATTCATAATCACTTAATTTAGATAAGAAAAAGCATCTCAGATAATCTGGGTGGCCAATGTGGTTCACTGGAAAGCCTTAAAAGCAAAACTGAGCTTCCCTGGAAAAAAAAGAAATTCTGCCTGTGGGCAGCAGCATAGGCCTGTGCCTGTGAGTTTCAGCCAGACCATAATCTTCTCTTTCAGAAGGGCTGCCCTTTGGATTTTAGACTTGCTTAACTAGCTTCCTCAATCATACAATTCAGTTCTTATATAGATGCATAGATAGATAGATAGACAGATAGATACATACATACATACATACATAGGCAGACTCCTATTGATTCTGTTTCTTTGGTTGAACCCTCAGTGAGATAGTCCCTGATTTCAATAATCTTACATTAGAGACAGATAATGAATAGTAAATATGTCAAGAGGTGATAAATAATATAAGGAAAAGCTAAGTAAAGTGAAAGCACAGAGCAAGACATGGACTGCCATTTTACACAGGGTGTCAAGGGAGGCTTCTGATGATGTGATCTTTGGGCAGAAACATGGACGAAGTGAGTAAGCAATGTCATACATGTATTTGAGAGAAAAGCATTCCTAGTCTAGAGGACAGCAAGTACAAACTCATGAAGTGATAAAATACTTAGTGCATTTGGGGAAGAGAAGAAAGAGGATGATAATAGCATGGTTCAGATAAGACAAGCTCCTGGGGTGGATCATGAAGGGTTGAGAAGATCAGAGAAGGCTCTGGGTCTTCTTGTGAAATTCTGCAGGACTGTGAGAAGGCACAGGTTATAAGTACCTGGTGGCTGTGTCAAAAACAGAATAGTTTGGTAGAATGGAAGCAGGGAGACCAAATGGGAAGCTATAACAATGTTCCAGGAGAAGAGTGAGGGCAGTTTGGGCGGAATAATAGGACTAAAGAATGCAGAAGTGGTGGTTGTGTCAAAAAAAGAATAGTTTGGAAGAATGGAAGCAGGAGACCAAGTGGGAAGCTATAACAATGATCCAGGAGAGGGGTGACGGCAGCTTGGGCAGAATAATAGGACTAAAGAATGCAAAAGTGGTCAGACTCTCGGTGTATCTCAGAAGTAGTTATGAGAAGTCTGCTGAGGGATTTGGATGAGGGTTGTGGGAAAAAGCAGAGACAAGGATGATGCTAATCATTTGGGCCCATGTCTTCCTTCCCTTGAGAGGCCTTTACTGACTCCCCAAGTCTGGACTGGGTGTAAAGTGATCATCACACCATCCTGTATTTGCCTGTTAACTTTCTGTAATCCAACTAGAGATTCAAGCTTCTCCAGGCTGTGTACTGTTTACATCTTGCTCACAGCTATATCCTCAGAACCCAGTACAGTGCCTGGCAGAGACTCAAAAACATGTACCTAATAAATGACGGCCTTCTTTAAATGTTTACCGTTTCTAATTAAGAAATTTTATAATTATATTAATCTCAATCTATTCATTTTATATTAAATACAGTCCATTTCATTATATCTTATTTTCATAAATTTAACTATTTTTATTTTCACCATCCATTTTTTACCCCTTCCTCTTTATCTACTAAGGTGTTAATTCTTTTATATATATTTAGATAAGATATTTTTATATTATAGATATTAACTCAGCTGTGATATCTATAGAAATATTTCTTACTTATTGTTTGTATTTCAATTTTGGTATTTTTGATGTACAGAAGTGGCTTTTTCTCTTCACTGCTTTGAAATCAAATGTATTGATCATTTCTCTTAGAATTTTTAAATTAAAAATATTTTTACACCTACACAACAAACACATATATCATGCTTCAAGTTTTATGTTTCAGGGTGTTTTTAATTATCCCTTTTGTTCTTCCTGTGATCTATTTTATATGTGATAGAAAAAGATATACTAAGCTGATCTTTCTAGAAAACTGCAAAGCAATTGAAAAGGACAGTGAGTTTTAACCTAAGAAACCTCCTTAACAGTCTCTCAAGGCCAAGGGTTGTGTATTCTGTGTGCTATTTTTTTTAATGGTAACTCATGTTCTTATTGTTTCAGAAACTATAACGGCTATCTCTGCAGGCAATACTAAAATGGAATAATGGCATTCTTTATTTTTAAAGTCATATCAATACATACAAGATGTTTACTTGAATCGGTCTACTGAACTAACACTCCTGAAAGATTTAGAGTTTAAGCACAAACAGTTTGTTAGTCTTTCCAAGTAACCTTTCCCATTTCCAAGGACTTCCAAACTGATAGAGCTAAAAGCACAAACTTCGTTTTGGTGTCACTATGTTTTGGGAGTAGGCAATTTCCAGGCATTCTTCTGTGTTCAGCAAAGATTATACTCATTCTACCTGTGACCTAAATAAAGATTAATTCAATTATTTAATAGCATAACACTAGTCCACTGACATGTTCTTAATTTAGCACAGCCACAAATAATTGAACAAGCTCGCCTAGATTGTTTTTCTGCCTGTCAAAATTCAGCACAAACGAGCAAAGTAACAGTGGAGACTAAAAATACATAAACATAAGAAAATTTTTCAAACTTTAAAAACTAATAATAAATTGGAGGGCAAAGGTTGACTGCTATACCAAATGTGGAATTTTACATAGTTCACAGCCCTAAATCCCCAGGGTTACAGAAATCCCAAATACAACATAGTTCTATTATTAGCATTTTCTATTTCTAATCCTGTTAAATTTCTGCCCTATTAAAAATATGGAGATTTATAAAGCTAGTTTATAAGATCAGATGGTTTTCATGTGCCAGAATACTTCAAACTCCAACTCCAGGTTTTGGTTAAAAAAAATAAAATCTATAATCAACTTATCCTAATTTTTATCAAAATGAAAACATTTACTGAGGAAGGGAAGTGACTGAGAAATGTGCTGGAATTTCACCTTTGTCACTTTCATTTAAATCAAGTAAAAGAGCATCCATGTGGCTTTCAAAGGTACAAATAAAACATGTTAAGAATTTTAGCTGACTTCTTAATGACTGGATTTCTTCTTATATAATATTAACTTTGAATCATAAATCTACCTTACATGTTAGAATCTTGGCATCAGGGCACTCAGCAAAAGTTTAAATGTTCCCGCTCCCGCTCAGAGAATATCCTTTGGTAAAAGATCTAAGGAATGTTAAGTGACCATCAAGTGACCAAGTAAATCATCTGAGTATTCTATCTTGTACATTTCATAAGTAAGTACCTTTGTGCTTGGTTCAACATCCACCAAAGCAAACAGAAGGCTTAAGAAACGAACACATATATTTCATCTAAGAGAGGATAAAATATACATTTTTAAGTTTAATAACCTTTAATAAAAGCACTTTATTTGGAATATTTAAATAAAAAAACTAATTTAGCCATGTATTAGAAGTGATCATTTATGTAGTAGTTCAAAAGACCCTTGTCCTTTAAAGCAAAAAATGGTATAATTTATGAGGACAGACTACAGGCTCTACGTGTTGTCACCAGAACACGTCAGGTATTTTTACTGAATACATATCTTTTTCATGCTTGGGCTAGAAGACAACACTTCTTTTTCTTGCCAAATTTGAGCATTTGGCTTTAAAATCATGTTCCTATTCAGGTCATCAATAGGGAATATGTCAGAGAAAGTAAAATTCTGTTATGGTGCATTTTAGGTGGTTTATTTAAATGCATCTTCTGGTGGGCTAATACTATCTTTTGCAACTAAAAAAGGAGTCATTTTAACAGTGAGCTTTAAAATGTACACAAGTGTCCAGAATTCTGATCACCTCTATAACATCAGAGTGTAATGATAATTTTTAAATTATTTTTAGTTGCCAAAGTCCAGGTTCCCCTATCACTTAGAAGCTGAAACACTCATGATAAATTTGAGAGACTCTAATAACCTTAAATCATTGTGTACTGCACATGCTCAGAACCAATCACTTCCAAATTTGAGAGCATATAAAAATTTGAAGAGCTTCAATTATTTTAAATCACCATGTGCAGCGTAGAGAGAGATTTAAAATAGTTGTAGTGCCTCACATTTTTTAAGCACTTCAGTTTGGAAGAGAGTCAAGCAGCATTCCAGCATGGAAGCTCAAGACACATTGGACTAGTTTAACACATCAGAACTAGAAATATATACCTAAAAACCAAGGAACTAGTTTTTTAAAATTAAGTTCTTGAAAGGTGGCGGGGCTGCAGGGGTTGGGGGAGTGGTCTTTGAAAAGCCAAATAAACACCTCATTCCAATTAGAAAACACTATAGTGATTACTAGGCCAAGCCAGGGGAGAAAGATTCAAATGATGTTTACAAAGCAAAGAGTGGTTTTCTTAAAACTAAAAGCAGTGTGATAGATAAAAGAGACACAAAGCTAAAGAAATGCAAGAAGGTTCTGAAAGCACAGCAGGCAAATTCATGTACTCCTACAGCTGAATTTTAACAGTAGTGGCATTTCCCTCACCATGGTTTTCCTTGCCTCAATCTTCCCAGCAAAGCTTACTTTCTGGTTCCCTCTTGGATGAATGATTGTACGGCCTTGTGTTTTACCAACACTCTTGCGCCACTTTCTCTATATTCTCTTTGTTTGATTGTGGGAGAGGGTGAGCACTTTGACATTTTACACAGCTCAGAGTTCACTTTCGACATCCAAATCCTTAAAGAACTCAAAAATTATATCAGCACAATCAAGCTATTTAAAGATGGCCTTTCTTCAGCATTTTCCATCTTTTCATCTAAGTAAAAAGTGACGGTCTCCTCTGTTGCCTTTGGGTTTTCACGTATTTTAGGCTTGGCACTGCCCAGAAAGCAGCATGCTCTTCATAATTCTGCGTCAGTGAAAACATAATGTCCTATAGTTAGTAAGGGAAAAAAGGGTAAAGGAAAAAAAATGAAAGAAAAAGAGCCTGAAGGCACTGGAATAATTAAGCAAATGCAGTGACAGCTGTGGCAGGTCCTGGGCAGAACTGGCTCCACTGAGCTGAATTAATGACATCAACAGCCCAGTATCTCCATTAACAGTTGATCATTAATTATTACTCTCTGACAGTAAGAGCCTAAACCTTCTCAGGAGTGGCCTGTTATTAATCTACTTTACCTGCCCCGAACACTGGCACCTCAGTGCAGTTAGTGGGGCCGGTTTTTGTTTTTTTTTTTAACTTCAACAATTGCTTAATTTACTTGGATAAACAGTGATAACCATCAGATTATACAGTCTGTTTTGGATTACAGGGAGTTTCATGTTCTTTCATCTACGATAGGAGGTAATCTACTGGAATCTGCAGCATTGACTTTTCTTTGTCATGTTTAGAAGGGTCAGGAGACACCAGCTACCTGAAGAAATATGCAAGGCAGCAAGAAGTACATCATCCACCATTGCCCCCTTACCTAGCTCTATGGGGACAAGAACTCAGATTTTCTCAAAATCCCATTCTTGGTTCTGTGATCAGTGGGCATAATTGTCTTGTCCGTTCTAAAAGTTGTGCAATCAAAATGCTAACCCAAAACATAGAGAAGTTCAATTTTATGTATGTAGCATCAAATATTTGTCTCTCCAGCTTCCAATCATCCTCCATTCTTTCTGTTTTACAATGAAAATTACTTGGAGTTTATCTTTTAAAAAGTAAAGATTAATCCTATTTGATATCTAAATATTTTTGGTGAACGTTTAAAACTTGTCAGAGCCTAGGCCATTTAATAAACACACACACAGAGATAACCTATAAAATTTCAGGAGAAGGATTAGACTTTTTTTTTAAATTTAAATGGCTCTTAATGTCTAACAATGCCTCAATTTCCTCTCCAACAAAGATCTGTCCTTTCCATGTGGCAGTATGTCTCACTCACAGGTGAGGAAAAAAAACTGGGACATGCAAACACAGCTCATGTGTTAAGTACTCTCCTCACGGCAGCAGACCTTACAGTATCAGAGTGATAATTAACCTTTAACAAAGAAGACTTCATAGAAGTCCAATACATTAATTTGCTGATTGTTCTTTTCCTGCTAGAGACATAATCCAGAGTTCACTTCCTAGTCATAAACATAGACACAATATAACTTAATAGAGTGCCTGCTCTGGCTAATGGCCGTCAATGCACTGAAAATCCCAGAGCTTCCAGGACTGTACAGTGTATTTCCCAGGATACAGACAGACTCTATGTATCCCTCCTCTTCAACAAGGAAACAATGGTAGAACTAGACCGGACTAAGTTTCTGTGGGTTCTGTTTTCTGTAGGTCACTGAGTTGGTACCAATGTGGTAGGCAGTTGAAAATTTTTCTAAAGTTATTGTGGTGAGAAATAAATAATAACAGATTAACATATACTCCACTCACTATGCACCACTTAATTATATTATGAGGACCCAAAATTTGTTTGTTTGTTTTTCCCTGCTTGCTATCCTAACCCTCAAAAGAGCCTTTCCTCCACTCAGGGACAGACCTCTGCTCTCCTCCCTGTATACACAACATCTTATAGGTGAGGCCTCCACAGAAATCTTCCTGGGTCCTTTAGTAAACTCACATGGCTCACCAGGACCCTATATTGGAAACCATTACTCAGGAATCATCATTACTCAAAAATCACAGCATGTGCAATGAGGCCTTTGATTAATACAAGTTCTTAGTTATGCAGTACAATAAAATTATAAAAGGAAAGAAAAAGTGATTTAACTCTATGGACTTCAGTTCTCTCATCTGCAAAAGTACTACTAAAAAGTAACAGCATAGTTCCTTGTAAGTCTAAAGTTGAGATGTTTGTTATGAAATGTGTGTTTGCATAGCTAAGCCCAGAGTGGTGAAGAAATGACAAAGTAATCAAGACTAAATTCCATCTAATAAAAATTAAAACAAGACAAAACACTGAAAATCTTTGATGCACAAGGCAATTTTGAGATGAAGGAAAAACTCAGTGTTTCCTCTCCATGTACTACCACTTTCTTTTTTGCCTCATGGGAATTATCATCATATGGCATCAATCTTTCCCATCAATTGACTAAGTAGCTCAGTTTCTTAGCTTTTTCTCACTATATATACTTTGTAGTAATTTCCAGGATTTAACCCAATTTCATTTCATTTCAGTAATATGTTACTCCCTATAATCACCCCAGCCAATGGCTCAAACACTACCCCCATGGATTTCTCTGGTTTGATAGATTCAGATGTGCTCAATTTTGCAATAACTTTCTTATGACTTAATTCAAGCAATCTCTTTTAATATCACTCTAAATAGATTCAAATCTAGATAATGTATTTTTTAAATCCCTTTTTCTCTTTTTCCCTTTCCCAAACAGTAACATTGTTGGATTCTTAAAATCTATTCTAGCAAACTGTCTTTAGCTGGTTTACAGATATTACCTGTTGCTACTGCATACTAATTTTCTCTACCTGATATCATTTGTTTCAGTTTTTTAATAATGTTCCTGGCTCATAAGTCAAACTAAGCCACCCAAGCTCACTTAGGATCTCTGACTACAAATACCGGCTCCCAACAATTCTCTCACCATACAAAATCAACTCATATTTGAAAACCCTTACCAAAAAGGAAAGTAATGAACACAAGCATTAATGTGCCTTCTTCATGATATTTATAGCAAAAATCATCCATTTTCCATGGATGATCCTTAAAGGAAAAAGTTGCTATATTAAACACTCTATTATAGTTTCTTATTAAATATTTTCTTGATTTTTTTTCATCTTATACCACATTCACAATGACTCTTTAAAGAATTAAAATCTTGCATTTTGATTACCTCCCTTTTTACATTTAGCAAGAGATTACAGAGCAGATATTGTTTGACATTGAATCTCTGTTAACCATGTCCTCCACTGGAGCATAGTTGTACACATTGTTTCGGAGCTAACATAATGGGGAATATTTTCAAAGAGGGCTGTGTTTCAAGCCAGATGGTTTATCTGCTGAAACAATTCTCCCAGTAGAGAAATAGTGGCTGCACAGTTGCAGTAGTGTTCATAAGCCTAGTGCAGTAGATTCATTTGGCACCCACATTTTGGAGTCTAACAAAAGTGTGGTTTGTGTGAATCTCAGACTCAGACGTTCATAAGTGAAAAGGAGTTTTCTGCAATTGCACATTGTGCTTTATTGTAAAGGCAGCAGTGTGCTATATCAGAAACACAATATGTAAATATGATATACTTTTAAATATATATTACTGGTTTCATGCATACAATGCAAAGGACAATACGAGGATAACTGCTTCAGAGATTATCACAGATTGGCACAAAAAGAGCCAAGTTGCTATTACTTGTGTTAAAAACAAATATATTATCAAAATTCAGGTCCACCGAATCTATTAAAACTTGAAAGACAGAAAAAGACTAGACATCTATTGTATCTTGGGCTCTTGGCAAAGATCTACTGTTACTTATGAATATTCTATGAAATAGAATTAAGTTTTCTACTGATGCTGTGATATATGGCTCTGCCCACCTTCTCAGAAAGCTCTTGACTTAAAATCTTGATTAAAATCTTTTGATTTTGAAGGAGGCCTTGGTGGGTCATGGTGTCAGCTTCTCTACCCGACAGTGATCTTTAGCGGTATTCCCATGCACGCTAGGAATCTCACCCTCCTTTATCATAGGAACAGTCACTTCCCTGTATACTAATACTGCCCACATTTTAAAAATAAAACAGAAGAGTTAGAGTTAGATTCCAACAGGGGGTTACCATGCTCTGAAACGTCTCAAGCATGTACAGGGATGGGAAAATCCCTGAGATTCCAGAGATTTAAAAAAAAAAAAAATAGCACATGGGAGGTTCTAAATAAAGTCAGCCTTGGGTATGTTGGGGAAGTTGGCACCATTCTTGCAGTTCTTTCCCTCAGAGACTATTTTTGCTTAAGTTAGCGAGCAAGTGAGTGCGAGAATGTATGTGCATGGATGTGCCCTTTAGTGTTTAAAAAACTCAATGAATGTTAGTGACATTTTATTTTCTTGCAGAATAAGATATCTTTTTAAAAATATATTACTTTCCTCTGAATCATTTTTATCCCTAGTATATCTCATGTCTCATTAATTTTATTTAAACAAACTATGTTATCCACTTCAAAACTTCTGGAGGAAGAAAGAAAGGGATTTTTTTTTTTTAACTAAACAGTGAAAATAAGATTAGAACTACGAGTCACAAAGTGAGTTAACACTTTCTTCACACATACACACACACATGCAATTTCTGCCCCACAATAACACAGGAAGAGAAAAAGATCAAGGTAAAGACTAGAAGCTTAATATCCTGAAATCAACAGGTTAACCTGAAAACACCAAGACCCTGTAAATGTTCATATATTAGCTTTAAAGGCCATCAAGTTTGAAAAATCCAGATTAGAACACTTCAATCCAAGTTAATGTGTATATTAAATCCAAGCAAGTGTTAGAAATACAAGCCAAGATGAAAATTTTTACATCACTTCTTCTTTTTTTTTTTTTTTGAGATAAAGTGTTGCTCTGTCGCCCAGCCTAGAGTGCAATGGCACGATCTCAGCTCACTGCAACCTCCACTTCCCAGGTTCAAGCGATTCTCCTGCCTCAGCCTCCCAAATAGCTGGGACTACAAGTGTGCGCCACCATGCCCGGCTAATTTTTGTATTTTTAGTAGAGACGGGGTTTCACCATGTTGGCCAGGCTGGTCTCGAACTCCTGACCTCGTGATCTGCCCGCCTCAGCTTCCCAAAGTGCTAGGATTACAGGCATGAGCCATCATGCCCAGCCCTACATTACTATTTTCAAAACATTATCTGTGAGCAAATCAACATGAAAAATAGAAACACCTGCTAATTACCTGCATTGCTTTGGAGGCTACCCAAGCTATTTCAACACTTTGCTTCATCCTCAGTCTTGTATACGCTGCATCTTGATCTCTTTGAGTGAAGATTTGCCGATACGACATTTAGTACAGGCATTGAATGTGCTCAAACTGGCAGAATTGTGGGATTTTTTTTCAAGTGACTGCTTTGGGGGATTTCTCAGTTTTCTACTTTTCTTTTTTTAATTTCATGAATGTTGTCAATTACAGGCAGGCAACTGGTGGGACATTGTGGTGTAAGATATGCAGATCTCACTGCATTCACAATAGAAATTTGGAAATATTTGCTAAAGAGTCTAACACTACATATTTGAAAACAAACAAAGAAAAATCTTATTAAGTTAGATATTTGATGCTTCAACTGTTTGTGAGTAATTAATGCCACATATCTTTAAATACTCCCATGTCCCAAATACCAGGAAATCTGCCAGGTGTTTCGACATATCATTGGAATGGTGTCCTTGTTTGCTATTGACATTTTATATCACTTTGAATGACTTTACCAAGCAGAAACTGTAGCGTATATTTTTCCTACTTTTTTGATAGACAGTGTCATCAAAATTATATATATGAAATCCATGAGGGGAAAAAAATCTGAGAGACAAGTTGAATCCAATTCAAATATTTGTGTATCAAGAGCAAACTGGGTATTTCCAGAAAGTTAGCAAATTTAATTATTCATGAGGTTCTGGTTAAGTCAGCACATCTCTATCTTAACCAGATCCTTTCTAGTAGTTTGCATAGTAACAATATAAGTACAATTAAGATTTATAAATATATGTCAACAGGGACAAAAAGACTGGTAATTTGGTAAATCAATATATTTGCAAAATAATTTTCCTGACGCACTAATTCTCATATTTTCAAAATGGATAAACAAAAAAAATGGTTCAACAATATCGTGAAGCCTTGAAGGATATTCAGAAAATCAAGAATCAGAGGAAAACAAGGGGATTCCTCCCAACTATTTCCACTGGAGTAGTTACAAGCATCTAAGGTAATCTTTTTCTTCTCTCCATCTTACTATCTTTTAATTATACTGATTTTCAAAGAAAGAACATCTATCATTGCTTACATGAGGACAGTGGTTGCATCATCCCTTACTTCAGTATATTTTTTCCTCTCAAAACCATGACTCAATTTATCACAAGTTTGAACCTGAACTTCCAAGCAAAATAAGTCAGGGGGAAAAAAAAAAAGAGCAAGCTACCCAATTCTTTAATATTGGAATGATTTTTGGAATGTACACACTGTGTGCTCTGCATGAGCTCTGTGGGTCTCCCTCCACACTCGATAAAAGAGAAAACCACCAAATGTTCTCTCCAATATCATATCTATGATACCCTTCCTACATAGTAATTCTAGAACAAACCTGGTTTCCAACAGGGATGTCTCCAGGCTGTACCAGTCTGCCAGGATCTTTCTGGTTAGAATCTTCAGACTCTGATTTAACTCTGCACTCTCCAAGCATGCAAAAATATAGCCACAGAGACATGAGCCATGCTTCTCCATGTGGGCTGAAGTTTCCAGGTGGCCTGTGTATGTTATGATTGTGCCTGGCCTCAAAATAAAAACAAATTGACAATCCCTTACCTCTGCCAAGCCAGTGCCAATTTTTAAATAAAATGTCTAGTGGTGATTTATTGCCAATGCAAACTGCCAGACTGGCAGCCCCATTTACCTACTAAACAGACAAATCAGTAAAAGCTATGTCAACCTTGCCAGTTTCCCCATGTATGTTCTAGAAGGCATTCCAAATTTCATGTTTGTTCTGTTACTGGCTTTTTTATTAGTATGCATTGAAAAACAAAATATCTAGATGACCTCAATGGTTTAAGGAAATGGGCGTTCTTTCCTTGGGTACTTTCTAGGATTATCCAAGTTCATTTTCCGTAGATCACACGCTCCTCATGCAGGTAGAATTGTTGATCATTTATTAGCTGCCTTGAATATCAAACAGAGACACATAACTGAAAGAATTTCTTTCCTGCATGTAATATCATCTTAGAGGCCTGTTTCCTATCACTGCCCCAGGGAGCAAACACCTGCCTTGGTTTTTCTCAAGAGACTTCTCTTCCTTATTCCTCTCAAACTTATAAATAACAGCACCTGTTGGCTAAGGTATAATTTTTTAAATGTCTATTTAGGTCATGTTTGGTTGTATCCATCCCTTTTATTCCCTATCAAGCCAATCTATTCCTGCCAGAATAAAGTGCATGAGATTTTTGTAATGCTCTGGTCAAAAGCACCTCCTCCTATTTAGAAGTAGCAGTTCAAAGAAGACTGCTACACACAATGTACTTTAAAAGAAAAGAAAAAATCCAAAGTCATTAATTCCTATTTGTTTAACATTACAGACAGGCTGGCCTGAAGAATGAGTCTTACTTAAGCTGCCCAAAGTGACTAGTTATCAAGTCATTGAGAAGAAATCTTTTATGTCTCATCTCAATGCCTCTATGTCACTTGTACACAGACCTCAGAATCGTCTATATTTCATCAACCATTTTCTTCATGTATTATTTAATAAACTGTTTAAAGTATATCTAATTACAAACATTTATTATAGAATTCAACCCTAGAAATGTGTGAGAATATGCTAAATTGTTTGCTACCTAAAGTTTTAATGAGAGTATAATACCTCCGGCCCATATGCTTCAAGAACGTTATCCTTAATTATGTAACATGGGTATTTTACTGATATCTGTTAACTGCTCAAGCAGCTGTGGTTTTCTGCTTTTTTACACAGCTCAGGAGGAGCAGCAAGTTCAGTTTCCCCTTTTTGGGGGGTTGCAAAATCCATGCCCCAAACAGGTGTGTGCAATCACGAACCACAGCGATGAACCCAAACTGCTCCTTTCTAAAAATTCCACCAGCCGGTGACACACGCTAGTCAAGGTTGCACAACCTTGTTTTCCACCAGTTATTTTGATGATTCATTCCCCCGTGGGGAGGTAACTTGCAGCCATTGTTACTTTGCTCCTGTTTCTGATAATTAGAGGAATTACTTCCTCATTTTGATGATTTCTCTTTCTCCCTCTCTTGCTCTTGCTCTCACTCGCTCCCTTTTTTTCTTTTTTTTTGGTAATGAATCCTGATCTTTTGGAAGGTGCTACTGGACCAGAATTATGAGAGGTGACACTGAAAGAAGCACACACATACACGCACACATACACACACCAGAACACTTCAGTTGTGAACACTTCAAGTTGTTACCGCCTTGCAGGAAATCTGCCTGGATGATACATAATATAATCAATCACTCATTGAAAATATAAGAACGCAAACCAATAAGCAAGTGTTGCCCACTTCCAAGTAGTGACTTTGGAAAACCGTACATTGATTATATTGATTGCTCAAGAAATTTTTATGGAATTGCCATCAGAGCCTTCCTCATATTGCTTTAAATGTCAAATATAGCCACTAGTCCTCTTTAAATGGTGGATTTTATTTTTGTAAACATCCAAAGTTTATTCAGAGCCAAGTTTGATGTTAAATCGACCAAGTCTTCTTTTAAATAAAAATAATTTTGATCACAAAACAATAAAATTTAGTTATGTGAAGAATAAAAGAATAAATCCAAAGAAAATTACAATAAAAGGGGACAAAAAAGTTTTGAACAGTGGCAGATATCACTGGGTTAAATGTAGTTTTCCCAACATGACTACCCTGAAGAAGATGACATCTTTTGGTAAGTTTCAGATGCTTGCTAAAATTATATAATATTATTTGCCCTCCTATCTCAGTTTCCTAAAAAACTGAACTCAACTTATTTTATCCCGTGTTAAACAACAATCAAAACAATATAATCAGGATACTGTGTAGAAATTTTTTTCCTAATTTATGGCACCCAAATAAACACAAAAGCACATCAACCCATTTCACATTGCTCCAGAAATATGGATTTTCTTTGTATTTGAAAGCAATTTGTCATGAGATCACAAGACCTGGAATGTGATAATCTGAATATTAGACCCTAATTTACCACTTACTGCCTGCCATCTTGAGCCAGTGACTAGACCTCCATGAACCTCAGTTTTCTCGTCTTAAATTTGAAAACCATTTACAACCTTGCACAAGTATTGTAAGGAGTGGGTAAATGTAAAAAAAAAAAAAAAAAAAAAACACTCAAACAGAGTGCCTGGCACCTAATGAAAACCTAAAACATGGTGACTTCTATGATAGTTGTTACCATTGCACACCAATGTGCTTCACTGACGCATGAGTTCCTGCAGGACAAGTGTCATGTCTCAATCATGTCACCTTGCTGAATACAATTAAAATTCAAAATTGGAAATAAAAAGTTGAAGATTTTAAATTGAGTTTATTATAAAAATAGTCCAGGGGCAAGCATGATCTTGTTTAATTTATACTATACCCCAGGTTCACAAGCAATCAGGAAAAAAAAAAAGAATATCATGACGTATTTTTAAATACCTGATTTCTCGATCTAACCTTTTCTTGCTCTCTTCAGTGTTTAAAGAAGCTTATTTGTTATCAATGCAAAATTATTTCATTAGAAGTCATCACAAACAAACCTTAATTATGTGACTCCAGCCAAACTAGGTAGATTGAGTGGATAATGGAGCAGAAGTCATAGGGTAGCTCCAGATGGGGAGGTGGTGGGAGGAGAACTTTGGATAGGAAGAACACTAAGCCACTACTTCTATAATTCTTGGTAGCTGCAGGGGTGTGGGCTTGGTAAGGGTGGTGGAGCACTGAAGCAAAGTCACACTTCCCCAAACACAAACTCAGTGGGGTGAAGTCTCCTTTTAACCTGCCCCAGACACAAACCTAATGGTTGGTCCCCACAAATCAACCATGAAAAATGACTCACATAGCTACTTAAAAGTCATACAAATAAATTAATAAATATCACTTAATTATCATTTTATTTTCCCATGAATTTCCTTCTTTTCCTTACACTCTATTTTTCAGAAATCAGAAGACTCTGAAAAGAAAATAGCTCAAAGATGAGACAATCTTAGGCTTAGTAGACAATTTACAAGCTGTCCTTTATGAATCAGAAGCAATTGCTATAGCTGTATAAATTTAAAGGCAGAAAGACGGACTGTCTCTTTCAGTGAATCTTTTACTACCAAACCTGAGAAGCTTATCACCACCCTATAACAACCAACAGTCAAGTCTGCTGAACCTTGTTGTATGTCTAGTCTACACCAAAAACAGAAAAGGAAATTGCTACAGGTACAAAGTGCATGCTCCACAGAATGAATGATGGTGCTTATGGAGCACTTCAAAAGGATAAACAACAAAATACAATATATGCAGGTATCTTCAACTCTTCACCATCAGAAAAAGTTCCTGAACTGCTCACTGCTGCAAATTACTAGTCATACTTCTCAAGTACCCAGTTACAAAGAACACAAACAGCACCTTCAAGTTACTCATAGGTACCCCATTTTTAGAAAACTTTGCCTTGTCATGGCACTTAGAGAAGAAGTTAGATAATCGTATTTAAGAGAATTACAAACAAGGAACAGAAACTTTGGACTTCTTTTTAATCTTAGGTTGGAATCCCATGACCCAAGATTTTGCAAGTCCTGAAGGAAATTCAGCTCAGGCAACATAGAGTCTTATGATACATTACCCTGCAAACTCTTAGTAGTTAAACCCCTGATTCATAAAGAAAAATAAGAATACCAATAAAACAGAATCTCAGAATTAAATAGAAAAGGAGAAATACACAGCCCAGCCCACCTGATAGTTCATCGCCCTCTATTCTCTAATCTTACAGTTTGGGACCATGCTCTTGCAATAATACCTCTCATCTTTTATTTATGTATCTCTGCCCTCCAGGCTGTGAACTGCTTTAGGCCAAGGGCCAAATCTTATACTTCTCTGTTAACCCCAATTTCTGGCACAGAAATTGGCCCAGATTAGATAGTTGGTGTTTATTGTATAAATAAATAAAATGGTGACTAAAGCTTAGTCTTTATAAAGGGTTTATCTGTGAATAATAACACATTCTGCAATTCGGCAACAAATGCCATCATAATAAGTAAATTTAGTTAAATCTCTTACACAGAAGCAGATGGCCAGGCTCTCTTTCCTTTCCCCTGATCATTCTGACATTTTCCTTCAATGCTACCCATTCATCAGTGGATTGCCATCGTGGGGATCTTAAGGGTCAGGACTGAGGAACAAATGGAGTGGTAAACCCCTGTAAGACTCATCTGCCTATCCTTAAAGTTCTACTGCTCTAATTGTACTACTGAGCTCTTAATAACCAACCCCTCCATCCAAAATAAAAATACCATTTCTCCCACTGTCTACCCCATCTTGCTTAAGGGCAGTTCTATCCTTTGTTATTCAAGCCAAAAACCTTGGTGCATCATTAACTTAACTTCTTTTCTCATATTTCATATTTAATCATTTAGGAAATCCTGTTGATTCTACCTTCAAAACACATATACAGTCTAACCACTTCTCATCATGTCCACTGCTACCAACTTGACCTGAGCCACCATTATCTCGTTTGGTCTATTAAAACAGGTCTTAACAGATATCCTTGCCCTCCTGCAGTCCATTCTTAATAGAGCAGGCAGAGTGACCCTCTTCAGTCATAAGTTACATCCTATTATTCCTTCAATTCTACTTATGGCTTTTGATATCACTCAGAGGAAAAGCCAATGTCCTTACTATGACCTACAAGGCCTTGCATTCTCTGTCCCCAACCTCGCTACCCATATTCATTACATCTCTGAGTTCTTTGATTACTCACCCATCTCTCTGTTCCAAGCACAGACCACAGCACATTCCTAGAACAGACCAGACCCTTCCTGCCATTGCATTGAGCATGCCCCCTTACCTGGAATTGCCTCCCAGAAGGCCAGATGGTGTGTCCCTCATCTACTTCTTATCTAACCCGTTATCTTTTCATTGTTATCAAAGATAACAGATAAACTGTTATCTTTTCATTGAGGCCTTCACTTGCCATCCCATCTAAAATGTTGTCATTCCTCCCTGACAATTTATATCCCCTCCCCTACCATCTTATTATCCTTAGCAACTATCACTATCTAACAAATCATACGTTTTCTTTATTTGTCTTGGTTATTTTCCGTTCTTCCACACTAAAATATAAGTTCCATCATGGCAGAGAGTTTTATATGTTTTTTTGTTGTTGTTTAACTGCTATATCCCCAGAACATAGAAAATAGTTCCTGGTATGTACCAGGCCCTCAGTAAATATTTATGAATGAATGAATGTATGAATATGCCTTCAGGCATTGGCAAAATTTGCAGGATCCATAGTTCTATTATTTATCTTTGATTTTTCTTAATGTGGTGTCACAATGATAAACTTTAACAGAAATAATTTTTGAAACTTGTCTTTCTAAAGGAATTTATAATGAAATGGAAGGTAATTTTGTTCTACTACAAAGTTATATGCTGGTTTACCTAGGGAAAGAAGTTCATCAGAATGTTTGAACTTTAGTCACGAGAATGATTAAATGATATATGTTCAAAAGTATTTTTAATAAAAAGTAATGTGGCAAGTTTATCTTTACTTTCAAATAATGAAATCTATAAGAACCTAGAGAATTGATTGAAAATCCATTAGAAAAATATGAATATTAAGTAGCTGATTGCAGTAATTTAAAATAAATAATAAATAATAACCCATTAGAGAATGTGATGAGGAGTGGAATCCCATTTGAACAACAAAAGAGATGAAACAATACAGAAAAAAATTTTGCACTGTGTAAAACCTACCTGAGCAAAACGTCAAATGCTATTAAGAAAGATAAAGTGACTGAAATAATCAGAAAGATCTTCATTTAATTACTTTTAAAATGTGTTAATTTAGTACCTATTGAAATGCAGGACACCACTCTAGGCACTGAGTGACAAGATAAGGTTCCTGTCTTCTTGGTGTCTCAAAGGCACTGAGAGTTAAATTTGTCCAACACCAAACTCATAATGCCCATTCTATCCTGTAACTGAGAATGGCACCACCAAGAATATAAGCCAGGGACCTGGAATCATCTTTGACACTGCTCCTTTCCTTACCACCCAAATCAATGCCATCAATAAGTTCTGTTGACTTACTCTCCTAAACACTTCTTGACTGTGTTCCCCTTTATTTCTATTACCAACACCTGGACCTCAGCAATTACTGTCTGTCTCTAGACCATGACAATAACACTCCCAGCATTATCTGTCATGTCTTCAGCCAGGTCATCTATGGTGAACAAATGTGATCCTCTCTGAAAGGAAACTTTTTAAGGATTCCTCATCATTCAGGCCTTAATGCAAATATCATTCCCTTGTGGAAGAAATTTATGACTATTCATAGGCTCTTACAGTATCATGTACTACTCCCGCTTGTCTCTTGGCTCAGCTGACATTTGCTTGTACGTTAATTTAATTATGTTCTGTCCCTTTCATCAAACTATAAGCTCTGTGAGAGTAGAGACAGTGTTTCTTTTAGTTCTCATTGTATTTCTAGTGTTCAGCATAGGATCTGGTATACAGTAGTTGCTCAATAAATAATTGTTAACTTCAGCACTGCCCTCAGACTTGGTTAAGATGGGCCCTTGCCATGATCCTCTTCTTTAAACGCTCCCTCCATACCATCCACCCGCACACACACACAAAAATGAATAGATCATGCCTTTGCCATGTGGCTTTCAGGATACAGCCCACAGCACAGAGCAACCCATAACCCTGAATATCTACTTTCATAATTAACACTTTTCAGAATCCAGGGAAATAATATTTCTTATTCTTTGCTAAATCTTCAAAGCAAAAGATAACCAAATGGTCAACAATGGTGTTGATGCTGACACTGGAAAGGAACTCTGCTTCAAACGAGTGGCAAATGAACAATTAGGTAAGAGAAAAGACAAATTAATCACCTTGTCAAATCCTTTCCCTTAGTATGAATGTAAGCGATTCTTGTAAAACAAGTAGAATGGCCCAGAAGTGTCTAGCATCTTTCTTGCTTCTTTTCATGTTCCAGTTCATAGCTCTGGAGGTACTCAAAAACCAACACAGCATTTAAAAGGAGAATTTTTCACATGTCAAGGTGACAAAGTTTAAACCACTTCAAGTTTGATTAAGGTGTAGGGAAACAGGCATTCTTCATCATATTATGGTGTCAAAATTTTGGAGAGGACTTTTGAAATATGCATCAAAATTTAAAGTCTCACTTCTCAAAAGAAGGCATGTAAGGAGCTAAGAAATATGAAAAAAATGCTCAACATCACTAATCATCAGAGAAATACACATCAAAACTACAATGAGATAACATCTCACACCAATCAGAATGGCTATTAACTAAAAAGTCAAAAAATAATAGATGCTGGTGAGGCTGGGGGAAAACAAGGGAATGTTTATACACTGTTGGTGGGAATGTAAATTAGCGCAGCCACTGTGGAAAGCAGTTTGGACATTCCTCAAAGACATTAAAATGGAACTGCCATTTGATCCAGCAATCCCATTACTGGATATGTATTCAAAAGAAAGCAAATCATTCTACCAAAAAGACACATGCACTTGCACGGTCACTGCAGCACTATTCACAATAGCAAAGACATGGAGTCAATCTACGTGCCCATCAATAGTGGATTGGATAAAGAAAATGTAGTACATTACATACACACCATGGAATACTACACGGCCATGAATAGGAGTGAAATCATGTTCTTTGCAGCAACATGGTTGCTGCTGGAGGTAATTATCCTAGGTAAATTAATACAGGAACAGAAAACCAAATACCACATGTTCTCACTTATAAGTGGGAGCTAAATATTGGGTACTCATGGACATAAAGACGGCAATGATAGACACTGGGAACTACTAGAGGCAAGAGGGAGGGAAGGGAGCAAGAGCTGAAAAACTACCTATTGGGTACTATGCCCACAACTTGGGTGATGGAATCAATCATACCCCAAAGCTCAGCACCACAGAATATATTATGTGACATGTTTTTGACCCAGCAATCCCATTACTGGATATATATCCAAAAGAAGACAAATCATTCTACCACAAGACACATGCACTTGCATGATCATCATAGCACCATTCACAGTAGCAAAGGCATGGTATCAATTTAGATGCCCATCCGTGGTGAACTGGATAAAGAAAATTTGGTATATATATACGATGGACTACTACACAGCCATAAATAAGAATGAAATACATGTAACAAGCCTGTATGTGTACCCCCTAAATCTAAAATAAAAGTTGAAATTATATTTAGAAATAAATAAATAAAGCTTTTTTTAAACTTAAGTCTCATACCCTGGAAAGGAAATATATCTTTCATATCCTGTTCTGTCACCTCCTTGCTATGCAATTTTGAGCAATTTTTTTAACCTCACTATGCCTCAGTTTCCTTCTCTGGGAAATGGTGATAATAATAGTACCTAACTTGCACATCCTAAAGTTGTGAGGAGTGAAAAGGATACTGCTCATAAAGTGCTTAGCACAGAGCCTGCCCCACAGCAATAGCACTGGTCTGATATCAGACATCACCTGCTTTCTTCTTCTCCAACTGCTCCTCCTCCTCATCATCATTATCATCATCATCACTTTTAGACCAATACTCTCTATATAATGTCTTTAAAAATGGAAAACCATGCAGTTAGGAGTCATTAAAAAATAATAAGACATATCAATATATGCTAATAGAGAAAGATGCTCATTATACTTTATTTGAATAGAGAATGTTCCGGAAAAAATCTATGGTATAATTCTATTTTTGTATCATCTATAGTATGATTATACATATGTGCATAATATGTGTTTATACATAATTAAAATAGAAAATTTCCAGAATGATACATAAAAACTGTTAAAAGTAGCTATATTCGGGACATCTGAATTAGGGGAAGGATTTTTATGAATCACTTTATACTCTTTTATACTGTTTGAATTTTTTAACATCATTTATCCATTTATCACTTTCATAATTTAAATTGTTAATTCATTTAAAGTTATTTTTTCATTTTTAGTCTTTGAAGTTATTAATGTTCACCAACTTCAGGACTCGTCCTTCTTTGGCACATGAAAGACTTCTCATTCTCACTTAACTCTGGTTGAAGCCATGTGACCACTTCTGGCCAATGAGCTATGAGTGGAAGTAACATGTCACTTTCAGAACGAGGGTGTTAAGACTTTATTTGATATCTCCATGCTCTATCTTTTTGTGCCCCAGCAACCCCTGAAGACGTATAATGCTGTTGATATGGCTACCAGATAAAACAGCACAATCCCTTAACACAGTTTAGGAAATGCTGTATTTTTTTCTCTTAGACTCTTCATTCCTTAAGGGCTGTTCTCTTACTTGTATGTTAAGGGGAGAGCAAACTGCACTGCACCATCAAAAGGTTCCAGTAAGTATTATTAATGGTAGTATTCATTATTTTCTTTCCTCAGTTCCAGGCATGGAACATTCTCATTTAACTTGCAAATTGTAGTGCATCTTATAGAAATTTTGAGAAATGGGGTATTGTATTTTCCATCTTTAAAAACAGACAAGAAATTAAAAATAAAAACTAAATAACCACAGAGCATTTTTTTGGAAATCAGGTGCATTTAGATAGCTTGACAGTTTACTAAATTGCAAACCTCTGTATGTAGCATGCATTAAATAAGCAAGTTTCAAATATCTATTTGTACCAAGAGCTTAGAAAACAGGGACAGCTAAGACTCAGAGCCAGACTTTGCCAAGTCCACAACCTCATTGGAAAGGAATAACTGCAAACAGTAACCAAATGGTAAACAGCGCTAATGCTACACATAGGGTATTGAGGCTGGATGGAGAAGTGAATGACTATCTATTCATTGTGATGTAGGAAACTATCAAAAGAACACGTTGTTCCAGGGGAGTTTGTATCATGTAAGTGATAACTTTAGTTTTGAAATTGGACAATGTCCCAAATAAATGTGTTTAAAATAAATTATAACTTTTCCTCTTTTTAACTGAATAGAACAGAGTGAGTATTTCTGGGGTGTGTTTGAACATATTTTCTCATAAAGAAAGATGTACTTCTATTTAATTTGGCTCTATCAATAGTTATATATAAGTATTTGTGCTGCTGTTTGAATTATTTGATTACTTCTCATTAGGGATTGGTAAATAGTGCTTTAATATTTTAACACATGAAATTCAGTCCAAAATCAGATTTATGCCAGCGTGGTAATTTAACTGAAAGCCATGGCTACATCTTACAGAGCTAGAGGTGTGATCAGATTGCACATGGAGCAGTAAATGGTGGAACGATGCTTACACAGCATGTTTGACTCATCATGTTTCACCAGCAAAGGTGTAGGCAGAAAAACTGCAGGTCAAAATCACACAACAAAATAAGACATAAATTACTTGAAACCTGATATTTGACATGCATTTCATCCCCAGTCACTATTTTAAAAGAGCCTTCCTCATCAACTGAACTCAGAGTGAAAAACTGCCTCCACCAACACCACAAAACTTCATATTTTCTTTGAAACACACAAAAACTCAGCAGGTACAACCTGAAATTTCTTAGGCATAGATAAATTTAATGCCATGTAATTAATACTATGTAACTAATCTTGTGTCCACTTTGTTGGACTACTCTATTTATTCTGGAGTAGTTCTTAATCTTGTAAATATAGATAGTACCACCAAGTGTGATCGTGTATGTCAACATTTTCCAACCTCACTGCAAGCACTAGCAAGTCAATATTCTTCTGCTTTCCCACATTCCTATCTCGTCACACTGGTGTTACAGCTCAGTTTTTTTATTCTTTCCCCCACATAATTCCTTTTCTTGGACTCCTAGGATTTCCAGCAGAAAACATAAATGTTTTCTGGCCATCCATTTAATCTGGATTGTGATTTATGCCTCAAAAACAGGATCTTAATTTTATTGTTCCCTCTCATAAAATGTTTAAAGATTTCTCTAGCTCTTTAAAACATGCATACCCCTTCAACCCAGAAGTAGGATATTCATTACACTTCTTGGAAGCCATTCTAAGAAAAAAAAAAATCAAGTGTGAATATGAGGATACTCATTAAAGCATTATTTGCTACTATGAAACACTGGAAACAAACTAAATATCCAAAAAGATGGAAACACAAGAAAGAATATTATGCAACCATGAAAACTCTTGTTGCTGGAGATTGATAAAGGATATAAAGCAATATTCACTACATGTTGTTAAATAGCAAAAATAGATCAGATTACAAAATGTTATATACAGTATGATCCCAAGTGTTTAAACAGATGCACAAAGTAGACAAGAAGAGTGTGTAACAAAACATTAACAGTTGTCATTTCTTGGAATAGGAGTGTAAACTCTTCATTTTATTTTTCACTTGTTTCTAAATTTTCTCATTAGACATCTAATTTAAAATATGTAATGCAAATATATATGCAGAGTTTTACATCTTTCTCCAGGGTTCATTAAGTCTAAGCAGTAAGTGTAATCATTTCATAAGTAAAATGAAATAACTCATCCAATAATACTCAACCACAGGATAATACGTAAAGGAAAACTGTCTTGAAATACTCAGGGACTCATTCACGTCAGGAAATAAGAATTACTCAAAACCCTGACACTAACACTAAAATGTGTCTACCCTACAACAAGGCAGTCAAATGCTGACACTTCAGCTACAAAAGCCATGTCAGTTCCTGTTGGTTCAGATCCTCTTTGGGCTTGCTGTTCTAGTCAAATTTAACTCTTTTCTTTTTTTCCTTTAAAATACTACATATGAACCCTAACCCTTGCAATACCATTTGACTAGGCTGGGATAGGACAGATGATGATATTAGCCTCACCAAGACAACCAACCTCCAAAATTAGAAGGGAGGAATCTGGCTGCACTTGGAATAGAAGGCCTCTTTCCAGGTTTAATGTTGTTCAGTTCACTGGTTTCCAGACTTTTAAATTTTGTGAATTGACCTATTTCAAGCAAAAAATAAGAGATCTACATGGCAAAAAACTTTACTTTGCTACCTTCTATTCTCATCATTATTTTATAAAAGAAACCACATTGTTATATGAAAAAAAAAAAGAGCATGATCTCAAAGCAAAATATTCAGCTTCTCAAGAAAAATAATGTGTCAACCACACACTAAAACATGTATGTAACACTATCCAGCGAAAATGTTATCAGCAAACACAGGCGACCCAGTGATTCTTCTGCTAGGCTTTCCCTTGCAGGTGAAAGGTGGTTTCATTTTTGAACTGAGGATTATCATAAAATTAAAAACTTATTATAAAATGAGCCAAAGCACAAAGGATTATTTGTTCCTCCAACCGACATACTCCACAGAACAATCAAGCGATTGGTTATACAATCATCCATTTTAGATCTTTTGTAAAAGGCAAAAACAGCATCATAGATCAAGATCTACCTTTCTTAAGAACACTTACTGTGTTCTGTCCATCATTACAGACTTTGGGGTTTTTAGAATGCTAACAATAGAACTTTTCTCACAGTAAACTCAGTTTCCTAACTGGGCACCAGAATATTATTAGTCTTGCTGGAATCCTCTAGCCTGGATAAGAGCCAAAGCCAAGATAAACGTACTGTTCTACACATGAACATGAACCCATGAAGAAACAAGGGGCAGGGCAGCGAGTGTGCCTTGAGCATCGATTCAGATACATTTTCCTCCATATGACAAAGAGCACCAAACAACCATAAAAGATCAAAATCTCAACTCTAGGTATTACTTAAACAGCAGCAAAATCTGCTCATGTGGGACTGAGGAATGTTTCCTGATTGTCTTCATTATTTCCAAAGTCACTCAGATCATTCAAAATGATTTTTTAGCAAAGTCCTGGCTTACTTATTATAGCCTATATATGATGAAAACACAAACTAATCACTTGCTTTTGTTTGTTTCAAAATCATGTAGTAGTTTAAAGGCAATAAAAAATTTAATAAGAACCAAGGAACAAAAATAAAGGTAAAGTAAAAGTTGATTCCCTGCAGACAGTTGGTTTCAGCTAATGGGCTTTAGGTAGTAGTTACCACAAGGGTCAACTTTCATAATCATGTTTTCTTCATAGTTTCTTAATCCAAATTCAAAGGTAGTGGTTTCTTTTATGAATATTTTATCAGACAAGAATAAATGCAACATTTCATTTGGATTACACCACTCAGAGAAAAGGGGAAATAGAGAAAGGCCAATAAATCTTCAAGAGTTAATTATTTATACAGAGAAAATTTACTTTCTATGTTGTGACTTGTTTTATTGGTACACTGCAGTTCAATTTAGATTAAGAAGCAGAAAGATTATTGTTTCTCAACAGAGAGGTATCATAAATAAATACAGCAGAGAAATTTTTTTTGTATTTATGCTGAACCATTTACAAATATTCAAAATAAAAATGTGTTCAAAAAATTTCTCAAGTTTTAAACTCTTGATATGACATTTAACTACACTTAGCACCAAAAATTTAGTGGTGGTGCTAATCAGGGCAGAGCCCTTGTCCACAAGTGATGACAACAGAAGGGTGAGCATCATAATCACTCAATCTGCTAGAATAGTCGCTGGATTTCTAGTTCAGTTTAGTTCACCCACAATGTGTAAAATATATAATCATTCTATGGGAAAGAACGCACTGTCATATAATAGGGCACTTGGGTTGCCAGAAGGGTTCTATGGTAATCTGAACTGTGGATCTTTGTCATTAATTCAAATACTAAAGCTAAAATCTGTGTTATCCTATCAGAAAATAAAATCACAATAAGAAGAAACTTTGGAGGAAAGTTTCACTCCCTGGAACAATGTAGGTATTCGATAAATATTTATTGAATATTGAATTCAATGGATGGATAGATGGATAGTCAGATGATTGAAGAAGGAGTTATCAAACCTGAGACCACAGATGTCAACCCCACGGCCCTTGGAGAAGTCTCAACTGGATGCGACTCTATTGCAGTTTGTCTTGACAGCAAGAAAGGCAACAAATTATGCCGGACAGTTGCAAAACAATGCCAGTCACAAGAATGTCCCAGATTTTTGGAAGTTCTCTAGGATACAAATATATTTCTTGAATTTGAAATCAAATTGGACCTCCAAACACACCACACAGTTTACTTAACTTTGGCTCTTCCCTGCAATATATCTTGCTATAAACAGACCTAGGAAAGATTTCTCCTATTATCTGCAAACCTCAACCTATCTCTTCATTTTCTTCCAGAACTGTAAAAAATAATAGCTACCATCTATTGATCCCTAAATATGTACCAGTCACTGTAACGGATTTCAGATATATGACCTCATTTGATGCTCATAAAAACCCTCTGCTTTTATTTATTTATTCAACAAAAATTAAGTACCTTTTATGTATTAGGCAATGTTCTAACAACTTAGCAATTAATCAGTGGCAAAAATAGACAAAAATCCCTGCCTTCATAAAGCTTACATTTTTGTCAATGTGGAGAAAGGAGTGAACAATAAACATGATATTTATCGATATTATAATCATCCCCAATTTAAAGATGAAGAAATTAATATTCAGAGAATTAGATAACCCTCCAAAGAAGACTTGGACAGTAAATGGTAGATTTGAGGCTTCAAATCCAGGACTCTCTAGCTCAAAAGCCTGTGTTTAACATCATTAGGTGATGCTATCTCCACTCTTAGAATGGAGCCAAAACAGTACTGCATGCTTGGAGGCCAAATCACAAGTGCAAGGCATGGTAGAGCTTCACTGGCTGTAGGGTAGACTCTATCAGATGCCAGTCATCTTCAGAGCTGCCAAACAAAGCCAAGATTCTCGCTAGGCTTCCACCTGAAACTCAGGACCTCTAAGTAACATCAAGGTACCACAGCAATCTCCCTGCTATAACACTTCATGCAGTTCCAGCCCACCCCAATCCAAGCACATGGCAGAACTGTATTTCCTGGCTCTCCTGAGTTATACAGGAATATGTGAGTAGCTCTGTGTAATGTGTTGTAAATATGAGCTGTGCCACTTATAGGGTGGACCATATAATTTCTAGTTCAGAACCTCTCAGAATTCTCTTTTTTCCTCTTGTAGGAAGTCTGAAAATGTTCAAGATGAGTATGGGATCCTGAGTGATTACAATGAGCAGAACACCTCTGCTGATCTATGACTGGCAAGGAGCATAAGTGACAACAGAACCTTGTTTTTTGTTTTTCTTTTTCTTTTTCTTTTTTGAGACAGAGTCTCGCTCTGTCACCCAGGCTGGAGTGCGGTGGCATGATCTCAGCTCACTGCAACCTCCGCCTCCCGGGTTCAAGGGATTCTTCTGCCTCAGTCTCCGAGTAGCTGGGACTACAGGCACGCCACCACACCCAGCTAATTTTTGTATTTTTAGTAGAGACAGGGTTGCACCATATTGACCAGGCTACTCTCGAACTCCTAACCTCGTGATCTGTCTGCCTCAGCCTCCCAAAGTGCTGGGATTACAAGCGTGAGTCACCACGCCCAGCCAACCTTGTAATTTAAGACATGAGAACTGTGAAGGTTTTTGCTAAACAGCACAGCCTAGCTGATCCTTCTTTTACTGGGACACAGGAAATCCCTAAGTTTTTTGTTTTTTTTTTTTCTTAATTATAATGATTTTGCAGTAAAGGTAAACTAAATAAAATTGTGAAGCCCACAGTCTGGGAAGTAACCATATGGTGTCTGGTAGAAAATATATTAGAAAGCGAAGAGAAAATATATAGAGGGTTTTGAGAAAAAGAAAAAAACATGAAAAATGTGTATCTTAAAAACACTACTGAGCAAAAAAAAAGTGTATGCAATCAAAAAAATGGTAAACTTCTTCTCTGCCTCATGATCAGGAATTATCACCATGCACAATCTTAAAAGAAAAAAATTATAAATTTCAATATTGCATCTATTAACATGTTTTTTCTTTACACCTTTTCTCATCAGTTCACCTCTTCCCTATTTTAAAAAACAATCTCTGCAAGGACAAGATATGTCTGCCATGTGCCTGAATGTCAAAATATTTGAATAAAATTGAAAAGTTGACACTGAAATCCGATATGACTTCTTCAACATATAAAGTCAGAGGGGGATGGCCCCAAGAACACCAGGCACCACCTGCATTTACATCGTCGAAATGAAAAAGTGAAAAAGGAACAAATGTGGTCTCATTACTTTCCATAAAGGGAAAGCTCTTTACCACAACAATGCCTATTATACCAGATTATCAAACACAGAATCACATTGTAACTTCTGGAAACTACAGAATATGTATAAACAGAACAGAGCCAAAAGAACTCCAGACAGGTATGCCTCACCCTCAGGGACTCATGTGTTGCAGAAAATGCTGGGAAAACTGAATTATAGGGACAAAAGAAACTTGCCATGTTAAGGTTTTCTAAATCAAAATTATTCTTACTTGTTTTAATTTACTTTTCTTACAATGCTTAATTCTCATATTTTTTAAGTTGCATTTATGCCTTTGTTAAACGTGGGACTTTTGATATAAGAAGTCAGTTTGGCAGAATTGCATTGATACCTATTTGATGACATTCATTCAAATATTTTCATTATTCCAAATAGGGGGAAGATTCCATAATAGCCCCTGGTTTACAAAAAATCCTAGGTTCACAGCCATGGATGAGAATGAGTGCAAGTACCTAAAACCCACTATTTTCAAGATCCATGGGAAAACTGTCTTATATATATCAACAAGCCACAGGTGTCATTTAAAATCTTTAAACTGTCCTATAATTACGTATGATGTGTGGCCAATGCGTACTTGCAGTTGATTGTCCCCACAGAATTGGTGTCGACAATAAAATACAGACTGATATTGATCAGCCAAAAAAGAGAGACTGGGCTAATTTGTGGAATTATGGAAAACCTAAAATTCACCCAAAACTGTTCCCATTACCATAATCCATTTGAATTGAATCAGTGTTTTTCTACACAAGTTCCTTAAAGTTTGAGAGTAAATAGGACCCTTCCCACAATTCATATGTCCTTATGCACAGTTTTCCAATTAGCAAGAAGCAAGAATTAGCATATCAACCACAGAATACTCATACATATACTTCATAGACGTTAAGTGCTCATAAAGCTGACTATTCTATAAAAGTAATCCATGTACTTGGAATCATTAAATTTCACCTTCTGGATACATAATGTAGTACTTATGGCATGCTCTGCAGATAGATCTTGGCTAAGTACTTGTGTCATGCTCTGCAAATAATTTTTGGCTAAAATAAAAGATCAATCAAACATCTCTCTCCACAACACTTAGTCTACTTCTTTGGACCAAAAATTAACTTGGTGAAGCTTGTATACTTCTAGCTAGATGGCCCAGTCATTCTCACTCTTTAGTGCTGCTACAGAATATACTTCTGATCTTGGACAGTTCTCTGCACTGTTTCTGCAATAGTCCCAGCACCAATATAGTGACTGTCTCATCTTATACAGTTGATATATATTTGTTAATATATCTCATATATATTATTTAATATATACTTCATATTTGATATATATTTCTTTTTTTTTTTTTTTCATTGGGTACCAAATTTATTTTTTTTTTCTTGTATTATTATTATTATTATTATTATCATCATTATTGATATATATTTCTTAGAACTGTATGCCATGCATTAGAGAGAAACCAATGGAAGGGAGAAGGTAAAGAGGCATGTTTACTGTCCCCCTATTATGCGGGAGGCCCTCTGAACACTTTATATGTTATCTTGACACAGCTCTGTGGGTATTATGTTCATTACACAGAAGAGGAAACCAAAGCTCAGAGTGTTTAGTAACTTGTGCAAAGTTGCCAAATTGTTAAATGATGGATGCAGCTTTAAACTCAGGTGTATCTGGCTCTGAGGTCTATGATCTTCCCAACACACCACATAGTTCAATCTCACTTGTCTCTACACATCAAAACCTGTTTTCCCTTTTCCGAACCCCTGGCTACTGCCCAGCCAGCAATGTAACAGGCCCATTTACAGTATATATACTTTCACGTCAGATTTTTCCCCCTAATTGGATATCCTTCTTCCTCCCCAACTACGCAAACATTACTGTCCCTTCAAAAGCCATTTTCTACATTAAGTCTCACTTCCCCACCAGCCCTTTCCTTTCTCAATGTGAATTGCACAATTTGGTTTCTGTGAGCATAAGTTAGTTTGGAGTACATCCTTTCTTGTATTGCCTTCTAACTGGAGTATTATTTCAATCTCAGTCACATTATAAAGTCTTTTATTTTAGTTTTCCTTTAATTTCCCAGTCCTCCTTCTTCACAGTGTTGACAAGTAATAAGTATAGCACAAAGGCTACCTTGCTATTGAGAATGCTATCATTTGACTATTTCATAATAAACTGAGAGGAAATGTCATGTACTGAAAGTTGCACTGGACTGGGAGTCAAAAGACCTCAGTTGACATTTTATGCTGTAAACTATTAGTGCTATTTTGGGCAAGTAGTAGAACTTCCTTACATCTCACTCTCCTCACCTGTAAAAGAAAGGGCTCAGACTAGATGATACATAAACAGAATGCTTATCCTTATTTATTTTAAATTGCATTTCTGAAAAAAAGAAATTATAATTGTAGCCATGCACTTTTGTAGCCAGGTTTACCAAAGTTTCCCCCTTCAAAAACAATTCTCCCCTCTGTGTCTTCCACTTCATTGATAAGGTCTAGTAGATGTATTATATAAAACACAGACATTAACAGGAAGCTCTTTTCAAATTACAGCCAGTTTCCCAAACCAAACTGTCAACCTCCTACCCTCATATATTTAACACATGTGCTTCTGTAAAGGTGATTTATTAGTGAAAATCGTAGTGTTCCCTATTATGAAACTCAGACTACCACCTGTGCATAACATTCCAGGAGTACAATAACATGTTTACATGTAAAACTCAGGCCAGTCACCTCCATCTCACCAACTATCCTGTCTTTCCTTTTCCTTCTTTTTTTGTTTGTTTTGAGATAGGGTCTTGCTCCATCTGCAATGCAGTGGCACAATCATGGCTCACTGCAGACTCGACCTCCTGGGCTCAGGTGATCCTCCCACCTCGGCCTCCCAGGTAGCTGGGACTGCAGGCATGCACCACCGTGCCCAGCTAATTTCTCCCCGCCTTCCCCCCAGAGATGGAGTCTTGCCCTGTCTGCCCAGGCTGGAGTGTAGTGGTGTGATCTTGGCTCACTGCAACCTCTGCTTCCCAGGTTCAAGCAATTTTCCTGCCTCAGCCTCCTATGTAGGTGGGATTACAGCCACCTGCCACCATATCTGGCTAATTTTTGTATTTTTAGTAGAGACAGGGTTTCACCATGTAAGTCAGGCTGGTCTCGAACTCCTGACCTCATGATCCTCCCACCTCGGCCCCCCAAAGTGCTGGGCCAGCTAATTTTTTATAGAGACAGGGTTTCACCATGTTGTCCAGGCTAGTCTTGAACTCCTGGGCTCAAGCGATCCACTCTCCTTGGCCTCCCAAAGTGCTGGGATTACAGGAGTGAGCTCCCGTGCCCAGCAAAATTCAAATTTTTTAAGTGAAGGCTTTTATCAGGTTTATTATTAATCTAGGAAATATATATATTAATGGAAGGCTGCATGTCACAAGAAAAACTCAAAAAGCAGTATAACAATAACTGTGAGAAATATAACAATTACAACGGCATACAGCATTCGTTGCAAACCGTATTTTTCTTTCATACTGCTTTCCTTAATTCATTGCTTCATTTTCTCATCCATTCATCCATTCACTATGAAGTTACTGAACATCTACTATGAATCAGCTACCAAGCCAGCTGCTTAGTTCCAATTTTGCCATATTAGATGAAATGCAGTAAACTATTTTGTTTCTAGAACATACTATATAAAAGGTTAAAAAAAAAAAAAGCAGGTCAAAGAAAACGTAAATATGGAGAGAAAACAGAAGAACCTTATATTTAACTTGAGAAAAGTCCCCCAAAAGTGAAAAGGAAAAAAGAAGAAAACTACTAAGAGCAGAGAAGATGTGAACTTCATCTGCACATGAAAAAATAATGGTTGGTAATAATGATAAAGTTACAGCCTCAGAAATGACTGAAAAACATTCCATATCACCTTTACTCTTATACTCTTGTTTGAAGGAAAGAACCATAACTGTTAAGTTAGTTATATCTTATTTTTTTTTTTAGGGGAAAAGAGTAAATTTTCCAAAACAGTAACCATTTTCCCATTCAACTTTATGTTAAATATCAACCAAATCCAACCCACCAGATTTGTGTTTTTGCTGTGTTACATCTATGCCCCACCCAATATGGACATATCTTGGTACAAATGTACTTTCCAAATGATAATTACTTAATCATTAATAGGTACTCTACTGAGAAATAATTACCTTTCTTGATAGGCTCAATTAACCTAGTATTTTGTCTTCAGTGAGCCAAACATTATTGGAGATCTTGGCAACACTAGGCTAAAACTGTATACATTACATCGTGAAAATTAATGTCTCAAGTAAGCAAATGTCTTATTTCTTCTCTTTGCTGTGGCACTTTGTCTTCTGGTCTTTCACATTTTCAAATACTTTAGATAAAAATAAAGGAAAATGGAAACAAAAGCTCTAAAACCCAAAACAAGATTTCTCAGAAAATAAGTGCCCAGAAGAATTGACTTAAATGATACACTGGGGCCTCAAACATGTCTAGAAAAAAAGAAGCAAAGAAGATCTTGGAGTCTCTTGTAAATGTGTAGATTTATTTTACTCAGATTACTTGAGAGGAGTTGTTGGTTTTATCTTTCTGTATTTGAACTTAACAAAGCTAATGGCAACTCATTTTGAATGCCTCCCATATATCAAGCATTCTACAGGGCATTTCACATAATTTAGCTAACTTCCTCTTTACAGCCATCCTACAGTATGCATAATGTTATTGTTTCATTTTTTAGAAGAGGAGAAAGCTCAGAGAAGTTAAGTGATTTGTACCGGGTTGCCCAGCTAGTACATGCTGGAACTACAACTGGGATTTGAGCAGTATGCTCAACTCCCAGACTTGTGCTTGCTCACGGTGCTCAGATCTCTTTTCCACGCCATACAACTGGCTAATTGCCTCACTTGGTAAGAGCATGATGCTGGAGAAACCAGGACTATATATATGTTAGATCTCATTTAGGTTAGTTTGCTTAATAACAAAGAAGAATTCTGCTCTAAATTGTGCTACCAATGTGTTCCTTTGGTCACCGAATGAACCAGTGCCTCGATACAAAATTTTATCACTGATGACCAAACACTTCAAGGTGAATTCAGGACAAATGGTGCCCTCTGTTCTCACACAAGAGGGATAAAAATATTGGTAAAAATAGTGTGCATTCCTATGAGGGTTGTTTGCTGGGACATAGTAATTTTTCATTATTTTTATGTTTAGCTTGATGAGAAATATAATCATCAACTTGCTGGAATCCAAGCAGCAGCAAGCTAATAATCATATGACTGGGTCCCCTCCCTAGGACTCTGATTATGTGAAGTAAAGTTCTTTTTTGTGACTTCCACAAAGTAGATTTTTTAAAGGAGGCACCGTTCTATCAAATTATGTAAATAATTTAAAACTTCCTCTTATGCATCCCTCCCTGCTCTTTGTAAGTCACCCAACGATTTGCAAAAATAACCATGGGAAATGTTTTGGGTGGGCTTTTGAAGATATTTTTAGCTAAACTGGTGGAGGTTTAAAATACAAGCATGCGAGTGTCTGCCATTTAGAGAAATCACCTGCTCACACAGTTCTGTGGAGAAGTGGAATGTTTTAATGTGTGTCATTCAGTACAACATGTGGACTGCATTAAGGCAGGTTATAGCAGGTCATGCCATGTGACACAGCTGAGCCACATATAATCGCAAGCAATACAACTTGCTCAATGCAACATAAATTTAAACAGGAGTAGGTTTTTTACCCTCAAAAAGAGGCAACAGCTGCTGTAGATAACAAAATGCCCACACTACCCCACACTGAGAGGGGTTTGTGCTTTGACATGATCTGAATTATATGTAGGTAGTTCAGTACATCTATATTTAGGGGCATCTCTAAATATGAACAATGGGTGTTTTGGTGCATAGAATACATTCTCTAAGTGGCGCAAACCTCATGTTTTTTTAATAGTGCATTTTGTAATTTTCTCACTAGTGAATAAGAAGCATTTCAAAATATAGCCTTAAAAATTAGACAGTAGAGACAATTTTTGGCTTAGAGAAACTGGCTTCTGAGCCAGTGGGCCAAATATTTAGTGTTCTTATTTAGACAAAAGATAAAATACTCTGCAAGTACAGCACTGAGAAGGCCCAGAAGAAAGAAAACACCATTGAATTATGATAAAACAAGAAATCAGAGAAAGTAGAGAAATGTGCTGCTAAAATCAACAATGGTTAATTTCCAAGACAAGTCAGTACATGTGGCATCACTGGCAAGCACAATAGTCCTGAAAACTTTAAGATGTTTGTTGAGTTGTTTGTTTGCTTACTCCTTCTTCCTTGAAATAGGGTGTCACATTGTAACTTGAATTATCTTGACTTTGGATCCACTTCTGACATTTAGATCTAGCTTCTCATTAAAGCCTCAGAAGTGTTCCATGAGTAGGCAAAGAACAAGTCTCTTCAGATAACCCCACCCAGCTCTGGTCACTCCCACCATGACAGCACAAACCCGCCCAGGCAACGCTTACATATCCATCTCTGCATAGCTATAATTAACCACGCACTAGCTCATAAATCTATTTGAAGTGTAAATGTCATATGATAAGAAGAACATAGGAATATTTTTACAATGTCTCTTTTGTATTCATCAATAAATATGAATCTGTTCCATCGAACTCAATTTTGGGCAGTATAAATACAAACGAAGTATCTCATTAAAGAGGAGAAACTTAAGCTTCAGAAGTCATTTTGGGGCTAGAGAAAGTATAAGAAAGCTCAATTCTGTAGGGCACAAACAATGAGTGTGTCTTAGAAATGAATTACATGTATTGCCTGCTTTCTATGTGTGAAGCACATTACCTGCCTGACCTAATGTGATCCATGAGAAAACTGTAACAAAAAGAGAAAAGCTTTCAGGGGTTAAGAAATTTGGCTGAATTTACGTAGCCAGTGTGTGGGAGAACAAGAATTCAAAGCTAGATCTCACTGGTAACAGAGCCACATCTTTCAACCAAATACCTATCCTTTAAACTGGTTTCACCTAACCTCACACACATTGAGTTCAGGCTAAATGTATTTTCCCTGGCACTCATATTTGGTCCACTGGTTCTTTTAAAGTCAACCTATGATATCTCCACAAATAAACTGAAAACTTCTTATGGACAAAGACTTTATAAATTATTTCTTTTTAACCTTTACATGACTACCTATATGTTTGATGCCAAGTAGATACACAAGGTTTGCTGAATTTAAATGTGTTCTCATCCATGGCTACATAATCGTTAGCCCCATCTTCTCCACTCAGCTCTGACAATAACAGAAAGGCAGGTGGGATTCCTGAAAACAGGACTAGACTTGCAAAAGACCTGAGTTTTGCATCCAGCTTTGCCTTACTTTGGTTGTGTGCCATTGCGAAATTCATTAGCTTATTCTTTCAATTTCCTTATCTGTAAAATTGCCATATATAAAATCTATTTCATAAAGATAAAATAGTGTCATATTTTCCTTCAGATCTTTTCATACTCTATAAAAAAGGCAGGAGAGTTTAACTGACAAAACTCCTAAGTATCTGCTATGGATATCAGTGAAATTTTCCTAGAGGTAGGTATCATTCAGTCATTCATAGGACATCTCTTTTGTGCAGGCATTCTTCTGGGGAATGACCAGACAGTGATGAGCAAAAACAGACTCAGTCTCCGCTCTTCCCAAGATTCATGATCTACTGGAAGGCCAGATGTTACAGCTGAAATCATTCTATTTTAACACTTTCATTTTTAAAATATACCTACAATTACCATTTTTATTAGGGGAACTTTCAAGAGTTAATTTACTATCCATTAGATCTGTGATCCTAGTAATTGAAATTTCTTATAAAGTAACAAAAGTTATACATGACACTAGAAGTATAGCTACCCACACATTTCTGAAATATTAGTGGTTATGAGTAGAACACTCAGGAATTACAGGGACTGTCATAAAATCACACAGATTTTTTTCAGTGTGAAAGTGCTGTATTCAAGGTCTCCCAGTATAAGTGTAATACTGCAATTCAGGTCCTAATTCAATGAGATGAACAATCAGACCAACGTGGCAATATGGCTTTAGTCATCACCATTGTACTATTTGAGATAAGATGAAAACAAAAAGAAACATTCCAACACTCACATATTGATATTTGATATATTAAATATTCTGGAGGACTAAATTCTCAACATAAAAAATTACATGACATTTTATGATCATTATTGGCAGAATTCATCACACAAAAGATAACAGTTATACCAACAGGTCTTTTAAACCTGGTATCATCTTTGAAAATGTGTTTGTGTTAAAATACATTTCCAGTCTGTGCGATTACACTTTTATTTACTTTTATTTCTCACAAAAAGATGTGACACGTTTAATGTTAATAATTCCATAACAACCAATTAACAGAAATGTGAAGAACAGATTTTTCATAAGAAAGGAGTTGTTTGCAATGGATTTCAACAAATTCCCCGGCTGGCTAAAGATATAGCATGCTGGGCAATGGAGTAGGTAAAACCTTTCCATGGCAAACTTTCAAGGATCCATCGTTTATGGCCGCACTCCTTGTCCTCTTTTCTTTTAAAATGCCAGTCGTGTATGGATGAGGCACATGTTTCTTCTGCCAGTGCCTGCTCAAGCAGACAGTTTACTAATTTGTAGCTCAGTAAACCTTTCACTGCACTGAGCACCTTGAGGTTAGCACATCTCTAATCATTATTTGATAACAGAAATCTGCAAGCATCACATCCCTGGTAACAAGAACATTGTATCTTAGCAACCAGCCTTGATATTCAAACAATTTCATTAAAGCGTAGCACCTCTTAGCAGGTGGGTGAGTGCGGGTGTTGATAAACATTTATAACATGATCAGCCATTGTGTTTGCCAACACTATAATCAGCATGACAAATTTATGAATTTGTTTACAAGCTCCTAGATAGCCAATCTATGTAGGTAAACTACATTTCAGACTGGTTAGGAGATCCAAATATCAGCTCCTTATTTTAAATGGAGAGTTTCTTTAGAAAACTATCAATTTAAAAGACTGCCAACCTGCTCTCAGTACAGAGACATCATATTTCCATTGTGGTCTAATCTTCAAATAGTAGAGTTGAATTTAAATGCTTCAGGAGCAAAATCTGAGTGGGAACTTCAGCTACATTGAGATTCATAAGAATCACATTATAAGGTTGAATTTTTTTCTTCTTCAGATGCCAGATGATATGCCTTTCATGCCCACTGATCTATTGCATCAATGACTTAAAGGAAACAAATGTGATAAAACTCCCCTTTCTAAAAAGAAGAAAATTTTTCAGTAAATACTACAAATTTTAAAATGTAGTATAAATGTGTTTTATAGACATTCATTTTTAGGAATTATTGATCTATCACCATTGTGAATTGGCCCAGACATGAACAGCCTTTTCTCATCTATTCACTTCAATCTAATACTTACCTATGGTGTTTATAAATTTGTCTGGAATTTAACATTTCACCTCAGAGAGAGTTTAATCTTTTTCCTAGTGAATGATCAGGAATATATGTATAATTTTTAAACCCCCACCAACTCCATGTTCTTCAAAATTGAAAACTCTTCCAATCTGGAAAGTACTAATAGGGCACATCTCTTTCTTAATTATATAACACAGCTTCTAATATGACTATAAGGTACCAAACCTGTGATTGTTCAAGTGTTACCAAGTATAAAAGTTCACTGAGGCATGCACTGGCAAATAGGTAGATGAAAAACAAGGACTTTTATACTTTCTGAAGTTTGAACCTTGAACCTACAGCACATGGTTACAACAGGGCCCCTGGGCTCCTCATCCCTGAACAAGCTATTAATCTACCTGAAATAGGTGAACTTCAGTGAAGCATTATCAAATAGGTAACAAGCTTCCTTTCAAATTAAAACCAGCCATGATGAAAAACAAGTTTGTTGACCTAGCTTGTTCACCATGAACCATGACACGTCAGTTAATAACTACCACCTGGGCAACTCCAAGCTTCAGCAACTAGCATTGCAACGTTAGAAAGATTCAGAGACAACAATATAGAGTACAGCCTGAAAGACCAACTGCTCTACATGCAAATAGTGTTGGGGAAAAAAAATCTTCAGGGAGAAAGTAAAACACTTCAAAAGTTGTAGTCAGAAAAAGGATCATGATCTGTGGGTACCCTAAAGCAAAGACAACAAAAATACTCTGCATTTGTGTGTATGATTCCAGGTGGGGTGAGGGACAGGATGAGGAGGTGTGAGGGGGAGACTGGGGCAGTATTTGCCATATACTACACATTAGGTTAACTGTTATAACAATTATTCTTCCTGGTTTCCTGAAGCTTCCCAATATCTATTTCTTGTATTGTGACCACATGTATAGAAACTCTTTTTGTCTGAAGGAGAAAATAATTCTGTTTCTGACGTAGGGTGGGGAGAAGGGTGCAATGCCTGAAACAGGGACACAGTTGGAATTGGTATTTACATTTTTGGGAAAGTCTTTAAACCTCTGTATCTATGCAAGCACTATTAACTTATCAATTACTTATTAATATCAGCTCATTATTGTCTTAATCTAACTTTTAAAAAATTAGTCCCTTCTCGTAAGAATTTTAAACTTTGTTTTCTATGTGAAGTTTGGGGCAAGAACCAGTATGTTTGTGAATGTGTAAGACTGTGTGTGTGTGTGTGTGTGAGAGAGAGAATGTTATTAGTTTATTTTTTACTTACTGAAGTGGGTAATTCTACATCATATTTCTATGAGAGAGCTATCAAAATTCACTGCTTCAGTGTTTGATGGGCTACTTCCTAAACTGTTGAACTGTGGTCATTAAAATGCTGGATTTCTGAAAATATATAACAGACCATAACTAATGCAACTGTTGCAGAAGAAAGAAAGATTTCTATACTATTTTCCCTTCTGAGCTGTGTTTGTATATTATGGATTATCTTCCAGTTAAACAAAAAAAATGTAAATAAATAAACACCTTTTTCCACAATAGCACTGGCTTATAAAGATTATTTAGAGCAGCCTCCCCTTGCCTGAGCTCGACAGGTAAAGAAAGGCCTGGTGCACATCTCAGAGACCCACCTCAGAGAGGCAGCTACTGCTAGAGTCAGGCACTAGCGGCAAGACCAAACCTTGAGTTTTATGTAACCAATGCCAGGTGGTATAGACTCTATTTATAGAATTCATGGGACTTGACTACAAATAATTTTTTACTCAGGCTATTCATACCTGAAGTTTCTGCCAAAATATTCTGAAGAAAAAAATAGTTTACATCACTGGTGATCTAAAACTTCAGCTATAGTCTGAGAAAGAAAACAGGTAAGAACTGTCACCAGTATAAACCAATGCTGTTGTGATTCTGCACAAGAAGCCACCTCTCCAACAAGCCCTTGGGTGGCTTGCTGTTAGAAAATTGTAAGGATTGAAAATTCCACAGAGTCTACAGGGCTTGGTATTTGCGTAGTACTTTTCATCTGAAGGTATCAAGGTGCAGGATAAATATTAACTCCCAAATCCTGTCAGGTTTGCTGATGTGTGGGTTTGAAAACTCCAACTTTGAGTCAGAATTCCTCCCTAATTCCATTTTACTCCATTCCCAGGATAAGAATAAGATTTACTTTTCCACAAAAGTTTGAATGAATATAAACAAAAAACTGAAACACTCGTGGAACTGAATCTTCTAACCGTCTTTCTTTCACTCATAACCCATTCTATTCTTTAGATTGAAAAAAAATTAAATTAAAAACACATTAATGCTTGATTTATCTGGCAGCATCAAAAAAAATCTATTTCTTTACAAAATAAACCCTCTATCACATTTTAAAAATAATTTGTATAGAAGTATTTTAAGACTGTATAGTAAATGTCCTAGTTCCCAAAATAGGAATAAATCACAGACAAGTTTAGCCTGTCTTAATTATTCTAGAACGCTATTATGGCCATTAATGGTTGAACTGTATTGTAATACAGCCCCGATATATAGCCAGCCATTTGCCTCCAGAGCAAATACTTAAGATTACAATTTTTTTTTCCATTTTTGTGTCTTTTTGCAGGCTTTTCAAAAAATCTTCTCCCTTCCCAGAAGCTGCCATGTTACTCATAAAGCAAGCTATTCTAAAAGCAATCTTTATTCTCTTCCAACTTGTTGCTTCTACGATAATGTTCACCAGGAAACCAGATACCCAAGCTACAAAACTAAACTCTTAATGAGTGAAGGTCTATGGTTGCTGTCAATGAATGAGGTACGTTAAGTCTATTACATGCATGAGACATATGCATTGTAGCTGCTTCCTTATTTATGACAATCTTCTGATTATATTTGATCCACATCCCGGGATAAGTGAGCTGTTAGCATAGTGAAAAATACACAGGTGATAGGAAAATCCGTATCTCCATCATGGTCATTTGAAATAATTAGCTGGTAGGGGGACTGGCCATAGAATAATAATTTTAAGGTAAATTTAAGGATATGACACTCAGAAAAAAGGTAGTAGAGCTGCTGAATTTTTTTCTCTTTATCTTTGCAATGCTAGTTTGTTTGCTTGTTTGTTTTTCCAGAAGGGAATCATTCTAAAATCTTACTTTCCACCTGGATTTTCTCTATAGTCATTGATCATTAGAGAGGCAGGATCAGACCAAAAAATGCTGTTGTTTCACAAGTTTTATTTGGTTTGCTTTTCCAAATTAAGTTGTCCCTATATTAGCAACCAGTACAGTCAAGCTGGGGCTAAAGAGAATGAAGTGAAAGACAAAGTACAATGGAAGAAAAGATGCTAAATCAGAGTGATAAGTTCCTACTGATATCTAAGGATACGTGCAACACAGTAAGAAAAATGGACAAAAATCTTGTAGAGGGAAAAGGCTTGTGCATAATATTCACAACCGAGTACCTGAAATAAACAGTACAGGCAACATTGGTTGGCAGGTGACAGCTTGTGCCAGGATGAAACAGTGCAATCAATGTTCCAGGAGCTACCTATTGCTCATCAGGGAGAGCACCCGGATCTCACTAAATACCTTCCCTGCAGTAAAATCCTTAAGAGGTTTCTCAGAGGTACCAATTAGGCTTCATTGTGAACACTTTCTTTTAATAAAACCAGATATGTTTTTGAATTTGCCAAAACCGAATATGTTTTTTGAATTTACAAAGCAAACTTTTACTCTTACAGAGCACCCATTTCTCCCAAGTACCTCAATGGTTCCCAAAGGATAATAAGAATCACCTGGAGGGTTGGAGGAGTTATGGGGTAGACTTTAGATCATGGATTACACTTTACAGTTATTCCTATGCTGCATCACATAATCCTTAAGATTGCAAATGAGTTTACGGTCAAGAAACATATAAAATAATATTGTGCAACTTTTCGTACATAGGCCTCTAGACCATTAGTAAAAGACAACCATGACCCAATCAGAACTAAAACCTTGCAGACTTAATGACACTGTTGTAACTAAACCACCAGGTAAGTCACTCCCTAAATGGTTGCCATTCATGGGTGAGGTCTCCTGGGTGCTTGTTAGAAATCCAGCATCTCGGAGACCACCCCAGACCTACTGGCTTAATATCTGCATTTTAACAAGATCCCCAGATCAGTCTTATGAACATTAAAATTTGAGAAGCACTGAACTTAGAATAAAGGAAGGGAGGGAAGGAGGGAAGGAGAAGGGAAGGAAGAAAGAGAATACAGAGTGGTTTTCCCTGCACTCTTCTAAGAGCTTATATGCATTTATGCAATTAACCCCCACAATAAATTCAATGAGGTAGGTATAAAGACCACAAGTGTAAACATATGAATTAAAACCTAGTTTCTCTAATACATGAAGATGTTTAAATGGTATTTATGAGTGGAAATTGTTTTCCTTTTTGACACTCCCTAGTAGGCCCTAGTGGTTCTTTAGGAAATCTCTGTGGGCAGCCATGGTAACTTTGGTCTGTAACCTCTTTTTATAACCTTCTATTCTTGGCAAAGAAGCAGTTGACACAGAAATCAAGCCAGATGTTCATCCTGGAATTATGGCACGGGGCGGGGGGTTGGGGAGAGGGTGAAGGAGTATCTTTTGGGGAGATTGGAGCTCTACCAAGAGCAGACAAATTTTCCGCCTCAGCTTTTCTTTCCTCCCAAAAGTATGTCTTACCTTAAATTTGGGAACATCCTAAGGAAAAGCTAATATTATATATATTCTTTGCATTACTAAGAATATTGAATAACTAGAAGGGGAGATGTTTTGGTCTGTTATTCTTGGTAATGGTTCAAGATTAAAATAATTTTACTAATAAAATAAAAATAACCTTTGTGACTCCATCATGAGAGAGCAAGCAAGAGGGGGGAGGAAAGAGTGGGAAGGAGAAAGGAAAACGGGTGAGAGGGAGGCAGAAAAGAAGGAAAAAAAGAGAAAATTCCAAATCAGATGGACTTTAAAATCCTTACTTTGTAAAATTGTAAAAAGCCATCACCTTTTAGGAGTGAATGAAAGAAAAAAAAGTCTGCTTTGCTTATTGTTTCTATGTTCATCTGGAGCATAGAATATTGCATATCCTGTGATAGGACAGAATTCTAATGAAACTAGAATAGTCCCTTGGACACAGACCTCCCTTGTAGTTCGTTTTCTTTTATTTGACATAAGTCATATGCTATGGAATGTACTCAGTTAAAACAATAACCATTATCTGTTCTTTAATCCCACTGCATAATAATTACTAACAGAAAGTATATTTTGTTCCCTAGAATATAAATACTAAAAGTCCCTCCATTATTAGAACACTATAGATATGTTTTTTTTTTTTTTTTTTTTTTACCATTTACCTCTATAACACTGAGATTCATTTTAGAATGCCTGAGCGGACTGTCAGAGTACTCTGATGGATAAATTACAAAAGGTACAAACACTCCGCAATTTTCTCAATTATCCTCAAGTTACCATTTATAAACATTTTATCTATTGCTATAAAGCAAACATGAGGTGTGTGTAGAAAGATTCAACAACAAATGGCTTACATTTTTATGTCTTATGGTAATCTTCACATTAAGAGAATATTCTGTGTATCATTATAATTCCTAAATTTGAAGCAGAAAACCTCCATTGTGATCTCCATTTTGTGCCCATTCTAAGTTTCACATTAAATTCTAAGCATCAACCATGATTACTGCTGACATCTTTACATCAATGAGTCTCTGAGATTGTATGCAAAGTCCTGAAAACTTCACCCAGGGTGTCATCAAATTAGGCAAGCCTGGTTTTCTTCTGTGTTTACTAACTGAAGCACAGTCTCTGAACTTACAAGTACATGGCTGGTTAGGCAGTCATGCCCAGTTTTCACAATTTATTATTCCTTTTAATGGCTCCCTTTTCATCCCAATGAAATACTCTGTCCCTTAATTTCACATGAACATCCTTTACCTGGGAAAGTGGAAGAAAAACGATAACACTTGTTTCTAATTAATTTCTTACTTTTCCCTCAGTGAAGTGTATCTAAAGAAGCAAAACTTACTGAATCAAGTTTAATGACATAATAAATTCTTCCTTTCCAACAATGCCATGGCTTAATTCACAAGTGCACTTTAAGCTTTTGCCTTTAGCGACTGATGGGTCATTAGTCTGTATGTAATCCAGCAATCGGACTCCTTGGAGTCTAAACTCAATCAGCAAGCACCAAATCAGTAGTTTCTGAAATATGACTGGTAGGTCAAGTGTCCCCAAAAAGAGTGCCTGGGGCATCCCAGATGGAGAATAGGGCATGACAAGCAACAAACTAGGACAGAATTTGATGCTGGCATTCACTAAAGACTTCATTCATTCTAACTCACTAAACAACTATTCTTCAAATGATTTGACCTCCACTTTTGATGTTTTCTAGCAATAGGTCATGCAATAAAATTGGTTGGTATGTGCCGATAGCTTTAACATACATGTCATCAAGTTGAACATATTCTAATCACATTTTTGCCCCAAGAACCTTTGCCTAATATCAGGAAAATGGGCCATGGAATCGCTATCAGTCATCCTAGACCAAAACAGGCTAATTACTGCACATTAATCCCACATATGAAATGTGCTCTCTGCTGGGTCATATTTTTCTTCTTTCTTTGACAGCATCTTCTATTGCTGAAAAATACAAATAGAGATACTAGTAATATTTTCCCTGGATTTCACATAAGATTTGGGAAAACCATTTCTACTCTACCTTCAATGGCTAAAATAGCCAACCTATCCAATCTACTTAGTTCTGCTATAGTGCTTCATTCATTCATTCATTTATTCATTCAGATGATTCTAGATACTGGAAATATAGATAAAAGTTGCAGTCACTATCATCAGGATTAAATAACTAATTTTAGATAAGTGATATGATGGTGTACTTTAGCCTGCATCATCATCATCATTCTCATCATCTTATCTTTTAAAATAATTTAACATAAAACACACAAGACAACACTAGATATAATTCAGATCTGACATTATGCATAGAGAAATACAGAAAAAAAAAATCCTCCCCCCACCTTCTAAAACAGGATTTTCAATGTTCTATAAAAAACACTTTGTCTCACTTCATCATGGTGTCATCTTCCTAGAGGAACTTGGTAGAAAGACTAGACCCAAGAGTTGAATTGAATCATTTTCTTTAGAAACTTAAGAGCCAGCATCTAAAATTGCCGGTTGGCCATGGTCCCTGTAAGCAGATGGAGGAGCAACAAGGGCCACGGTAGCAGGAACAGACACAGAGAATTTGGATTCTGAAAGGAAGGTGACCGTGAAAGCATGAGAAGGGAAGAGAGAGAAAACAGGGAGCTTGAAAGAGAAGTGAGTAGAGTTAGAAGCAGGAGGACAGAGGAAGCAAGAAAGGAAGAGCAAAAGGAGAAGAGAAATTGAAGAGTGGGTGGGAGGAAGAACAAGTGAGAAGCACATTAAACTACAGCACATATGCCTAAGCCCATGAAATTAACATATTGAAAATAATCCAGTACTTCCTCATACAGAAAACAGTGGTTGGATCAAGTTGCAGGGCCCTGTAGATGAGGAAGCCAAGTGACACACTGCAATAGGCAGCCTCTAAAATGGCTCCCAGGACACCCTGGCTCCCGGTATGCATGTCCATGTGTAATACCCTCCCATTGAGTGTGGGCTGGACCTAGTGACTCACTTCTTACCAAGAGAATACAGCAAAACTGATGGGCTCTCACTTCCAAGATCAAGTAACAAAAACGCTTTGAATTCCACCTTAGCTTTTCTTTCTTTCCTTCACCTGCTCACTCTGTAGAATGTCAGCTGCCATACTGTGAGCTGTCACATGCCAGGGAACTGAGGAAGGCCTCTGGCCAGTAACCAGTGAGGAAATGGAGCCTGCAGTCCAAAAGCTCCCAAGCAATCAAATCCTTCTAACAACTGACTGACTGAGCTAGAAGCTAGTCTCTCCTCAGCTAAGGCTTTAAATGAGACCACAACCCTGGCCAACACCTTGATTGTAGCGGTGTGAGAGTCCTTGAGATAGAGGCACTTAAACTACCTACTGATTCTGGACCCACAGAAATTATGAGATAATAAGTGCTTGTTGTCTTAAACTGCTAAGTTTTAAGATAATTTGTTATGCAACAATGGATAACTGCTACACACATTTAATAGGAAAATGACAACTTTGACCAAGATTAAGTCTAGGTCAGTAGATATATCACAAGTGCAACCCTAATAGACTTAATAACAGAATTATGAAAACTCCATCTATGATAAAGGTAAGAATTTGGTTTAAATTAATCAGCAAATCTTCCCTCATATTTCTCACAGAAACCTGGGTTTGAGCACCAACTACAGGCTAGGTACTTAATAACTGTGAGACATAGTCAAGCCATTTAACCTTTCTGGGACAAAATCTTGATATGTGGAAAATGCAGCTAATAAGTATCCCTGTTTGTCATTATTGTCATGAGATTGACTCAGGGTCATGAAATTGAAACTTACTTTGGAAACTATAAAACCAGTCATAATGTAAGTAATAAGGAGACTGCTGCAGTCCCACTCATGGATTTTCTCCAAGCTAATAACATTTTAAATATTTGCAACTCCTCAAAAAGTATTCCCTTTCTAATGAGGCAAAAGATAGTATCTCTTTAGTTCTTAAGTTTTGCTATGAAATATCTTAAGTTTTTGTGCCGTTTTTGCGCCGTTTTTGCCAAATCTAATGCTTTGGATCAATACCAATTCCATCTTTGGTCACTTCATGTATATTAAGATTTAGCCAAATAATTCCAAGGTTTTCTTTTTAATTAAAAAAAATATATGTCTTGGGTGAGATTCCTTAGAAACAGGGCCTGAGGTAAAAATTTTGGTTCAAGTGATTTACTGAGGGAGTGTTCTAAGGAGAAGGGGAGGAGATGAGACGGAAAGAATGTTGACCAAGTGTGGGCTCAGCTAGAGGCTAGCATCAGTTGATCCGGAAGTTCTGGAGCACAAATCACACCACAGCATTAGGTCTACCTTGAGGTAAACAGGCTGGCATTTTGTCAGCTCCCCCCTACCTTGACCCCTACCCCTGTCAGTCATTGGCCAGAGGACAAGTCTCCAGGGAAGAAGGCAGCTATGAGGTCACCAGCCACACTCAAATCAGCTTGGGCAGGAGGCAGGGAGGAAGCAAGTACCAGCCACTGAAGCGTATCTAAGCAGGGTAACAATAGCATCTCCTACAGGGGATATATTTCTTGCCTTTTTTATGGTATTTTCTCATCATTTTTGCAAATAGGTCTTGTTATGCTAAATAGTTCTAGCATTTTATACCAGCTGTGTTAAATGAGACAGCAGAAAGAGCAACAGTGTGGAAAAAGAAAGATTTGTCCAATCAGAGTTGTGCAGCTTAATTCAAGTCAGACAACAAATGAAAGGGGTCACTGGGAGACTTTTTCGCTCCTAAAATATAGCCATTAAGAAATATACACCGGAGGTACCGGTAAAGCTGAGGCACTCAGGGCGCCTGGGGAGCAGCGGTTCCTCAGCTAGCCCAGGTGGGAGAAGGGTAGGGGGAGCAGCTTGGGCAGAGGAGAAGGCGAGTGTGACAGAGCTGTCAACTCAGGTCCCAGAGAAAGGCAAAAGTAAGAGAAGTCACGCCCATGCCCAAGAGAGAATGAGAAGGGAAGGAAGGGGAAGAAAAAGTGATACTTATAACCCGAGAGGAAGGATGAATACAAGAATCTACCCAAACAGTGTGCAATCATAGGCATGTCCTAACTCTATCTCCTGATAAAGAATGCCTCTGATTTTTCCCACCAAACTTTTCTCTGCTTCTCATATCCGACTTGGCCCACTTTTTTCCTTATAAATTGTTTACATTTGAAAAAGCTCAATCATGAAACAGAAGATGGTAAAACTTGTTTATTTGATGGTTATTACTAACACTTCAGCGGGAGCTTCCTGAAACATTATTGCTCTTGGTTGCATTGAGGGAGGGGTTGGTATTTGTCAAAAATTATATTTGACTTTAGCTGCCCAGAAGAAATTCTGAAGCTTCCAAATGCATGGGAGGCTTTACAGAGGTGCTCAGTGAGGAAGCGGAATCTGGAGTTTATACCATACAGAAAGCCCAGCCTTCCCTCCCCCAGCATGGATGGATGATCATTGCCAATCCTTATTTGTGTTTCTGACATTAATTAATTTTGGCTTTTTTAGTATATATGAAAAAAGACTGGAGATTCTCATGAATAAAACACTACAGTGGCAATACAATTTCAACCAGAATTCCGTCTCTTTCCATCATTCTCGAGCATAGATTACCACTTTTTAAAACTATTCCAACTAGGAAATGTTTATGTTTGATAAAACTAAAATGTAAACATGGGTTTAAGGTGCTTGCCTAGCTTGCTTTCCTATAACAAAATATCTGCTGGTTTTCAAAGTTATATTGAAACAGTATGTTAAATTCAGTTCTGACAGCATATAAAGATACTGGCTTTCCTAGACACATAAGCAAAGTCTTTTTTATGAGCTCATAAAGGCTAGACTTAAGGAATATTTAAGTAGTGGATAATTCATAGAACAATACGATATCTTTAGTCACTCAGCTAACATAGAGGGCAACCACAATTTATTCTTCTTAGATCTTCCTCTCATGTTTTATATTCTTAGCAGGTGAAAGGTATTTAGAAAAGACCTAAATACATTTTTTTATTATTATTGAACTATCAAAGATGTGCTCTCTTTGGGACTCCCTCCACTTCCTCATTCTGTGTATGTTAACCCACTTCAGAGACCATGGTGAAATGAACCCAAAACACCAACTTACTATTTGCATTATAAATGGAGACACAAAAGAATATTTTAAAACTTTTGGTTGATCTGGCATATCAAAGATTTCTTTCTAAGCTTACTTCAGTGAGTGCATTGAAGTAAACTGAAAGCAATAGCTTAAAAGTGGCTTTAAAAAGTCACAAAAAAAAACCGGCTATTTCCATGGAAATTTTCAGTTTACTCTCCGACCCCCCTTTCAGAATCGCTTCTTTCTTACCCTCCTCTTTATTTGCAGGACTCAACAAGGAGGAACTCTGGAGTTTTCTGAATTCAAGTGTTAAGCTAGTTCTCACTGGAGTGCAATCCATTTTCCTTGCCTTGTCAAATTTGCACTCAAACTTCCAGCAAGCAGCCTGACTCTCCTTTTTCCCCCGTCCTTGAGCTAATTACCAACACTGCAGCTTGGACTCCAACCAAGCACTTCGCCATGTCGGCCATTTTCCTCTGCTTTATAAAGTTTGCAGGAAAATTACAAATCAATAGAGTGCTTACCTGAGAGTCCATAGAAGTGAGGCTGATGAAATTTAAGCAAGTCGCCAGATCTCAACAATCGATACAGCTTTTCTTAACTTCCCCTTTGACCTTCATAGGTCTGCTGTTTTTATTTTCCGTTTTCAAGATGGAGGCCAGGGTCTTCCTAAGAATCATGGGAAACTTGAAATGGGCCACAGGTGAATGGCATCTCAAAGCTGTTAAATAACCACTGAACATGGGCTCCTGTGAATTGAGCCTGGGAACAGGCTCAGGTTGCCACTTTACTAGCAGCGCCTGTGTAAGAACCGGGACACCTTTTTAGCATTAGCTGGGGGGAGTTAAGAACTCTTCATGAAATCAGAGGATTACAAAGTGTAGGCCAGACGCAGTGGCTCACGCCTGTAATCTCAACACTTTGAGAGGCCGAGGCCAGCGGATTACTTGAAGCCAGGAGTTTGAGACCAGCCTGGCCAACATGGTGAAAGCCTGTCTCTACTAAAAATGCAAAAATTAGCTGGGCGTGGTGGCAGGTGCCTGTAATCCCAGCTACTCAGGAGGCTGAGGCAGGAGAATTGCTTCAACTCAACAGGTGGAGGTTACAATGAGCCGAGATGGCGCCACTGCACTCCAGGCTGGGCGCCAGAGGCAGACTCCATCTCAAAAAAAGTGTAAAATGTTCACAGAATATGAGCTTTTATTATCAGAACATGATGGGGAAGGCACTGTACTTTAGTCACTAAATTCTTAGAAGTAAAATACACACTACTACTACATTTGTCTAGGCAATAAGGTTTCTTTAATATGAAAAAGTTATGCCCATATTTGACTATTTGTCATTTCAAAGTATCATTTTCACTATGTCCTCTTTGGAGACGATATCCTACCTGCCTCTCATTTTACAGTGTTTGAATATTTAAGCTAATTTTATATAATATCTGATGTGTCTACCTACAAAAGTATCCTGAATTTTGCTTTTTTTCATATTTTATCATACTTTATACTGATCAAAAAATAGTTCATGTGGGAAAAGGTATCTGTCTCTCTGTTTACCCAAATAGATATTAATAGTGTTGATAGACTCTTACTACATTCCTGTCATAATTATTTTTTTAAAACTCATCTTTCTTTGAAATGCAAAACTTCTTGAATATAAAGAGTTGAGGATGTAGAACTCTGGCTGTGATTTCACAACCTATTTCAGTATTACTCGTTGGAAATACATACAATCTCAACAGCAAACTTTGAAACACCATCCCTCCACACACCCCAACCTCCAAAAATAAAAAGAAAGAAAGAAAAGAAAAATAGTACAATCTCTTCACAGATTCAGTAAAATAATATTAGCATTAAATTTCGGATAACACTGATGAAGAGAGATGCTAACATTGACATTTAACAATATGGAGCTTACTAGACCAGAGGTACATTTCTCTCTCATTAAGTTAAGAAATATAGTATGTAATCATTTTAGTTTTACAACAAAATCCATTTCTTTAGTGTGGTTAGACTTCTTGATTTGGGTTTGCAAAGTTCTTATCTACTCCTGAACTGTAATGCAAAATTTGATTTCTAGTTAAGCCTAGAATACTTAAAGTTATCTCTCAAATTGTTTTAGCATAATGTTTTAGCAAATCTGACCCTTGGAAAGACATCCAAGTGTCACTAAATATCTCACCTAGCTAAATTGAGGCCATAATATGAATGTCAACTTTGAATTCTAAATGCGTTTATTCATTGTCTATCAATTTGCCAACCTTTCCAAAGTGTAAGTTTATAAAAGTCATAGAAATTGATATTTTCTTGGGGCTGCATAAAGCCTCAAATTATATTTGCCAATGACTCATTCTAGAGGAGAACTTTAGTAATGTTCTATTATTGCCACATATTCCTGTGCTCGTGTTAGAAACACCTCAGTATCTTTGCCTTTCTGCCACCACCTCCTACCTACTTCCTCCCGAGTTATGAGACTCAAGACCATGTTATAATGACCTCGGCCGTCATTTCACTAAGATTTTTCCAGTATCACCACTAAGTCCTCCTGAAAACACACCTCCCTTAAATCGTCCATCTAAACTTCTCAGGGGAAGCCTGCCCAAAAGTAAAAAGAAAACAAACGAAATCCATAATAATGTAAAGGAAGCCAGCAGCTTTATATTGGAACAACCCTGTTCTAAGGTTAACCCCAGCTGGAATTTCTGCAAATTGTCCATTTACATGACCATTCACTGAGGTCATAAATGATGTTGAATACTGAAGACTTCCTCCCAGTTTTAAAAAATAATTATGACAGAAATATAATAAGAATCTATCGACACTATTAAGATCTATTTGGTTAAACAGTTTAATTGACTCTGCAAATTAAAGAAAAGGAAAAAAAAGAATAAAAATCCCTGTCACTATTAAAAGCAAATAACAAGAAGCCGAGTAAGCTATTGACTTGCCAGGGAAATGAGGTTTCTCAGGAGTTATCTCTGTATTAGTTTTTAGGATAAGAAATTTAAAAATATAGAGTTACTGTAAGTTAGCATTTTACTTAATCTCTTTACTGCCGTGAGACCAAGGCACTGCCAAACACAAAAACATATTTTTAAAAGAATTGAAAATATTTATTTTCCTTTTGAGAAGAAAAACTTCTTAATCAGACTTCTTACTCAGTATAATTTAAGAGTTTATTTGGCATAACTTATTAAGATTCCATATAGATCAGAAGTCAAAATGTCACTTAGAAATCTTTGTATTTAAACAAACTTGTTCTGCAAATACAGATGTTCTAGAAAATGTCGGTCTGTGAAATTTTATACATATAAACATGATGGAAGAAAAAAAAAATTAGAAAAAGATTCACTCCTCCCTATCCCTTCACGTAGGGGAAAAAAAACCTATGTTATGAATGGAGACTTTTAGTGAGATGGGTATTAACAGACAAGTGCTAAACCCTATGAAATATAACAAGGAGAGTCTGATTCTAATGATAAACATGTTATTGTTCATTTCTAACTGTCTGAAATAATCCTGGGTTTTACTTAAATTGTGCCAAAAACTTACTTAAATTGTGTACCAAAAATTACACAAAGCAACAAAATCTAGAACAGTCCATCTTGCAAGAATGAATGGCTGCTTTTAGTGTGCCTGAAAAAAATGGTGTCCCCTCCCCCTCCTCAGGTGCAAACACACAAGAGCAGGTTTTCCTGTTATTCTGATGCATGCCTTTCTTCCCATATTAACAATAAAAGTTTGGTATGCTATCTGCCTGCAGAAGTTCCTTCCTGAGCACAAGGGTGTCTTATCTGTTGAGAAACTCTGACACCAGGTAGACCGTTGTTTATGTGAAAAGGCATCTTTCTTAGGCAAATAACTGAGTGCTTTAAGAACCTCAATAAATGAGCAAGTTTTCTGTGCAAATATACAAAACACCCCACTAATATCAAATGGCTTTTTCTTGGACAGACAACTATGCGTTCCTAAGATGGACATTTCTACATGTAACCTTGTCACATGGGTGTGTTTCCAAAGCTCCCCAGCAATCATCCAGGCCCATCTAACCTCTATATGGTTTGCGTCTGCTCAGTTTCCACAATCTAGTCAAGAAAATCCAAAAGGCTAATTGCTGTTCCCTAAACACTTCTTACTTTCTCCCACTTTTCACACAAGGGCAGTACTAGGAAAATAAGAATAAGAATAATACAATCTAGGCCATTCACCTTTGCTCTTTCAAACCTGCCTCTCAGCCAGGGCTGAAAGCCAGCCTGTTCTGCCTACCTGCCCCCAAACCAGCTTGCTGGGCCATGCTAACTCACCACCACCCTGTTCCTGCTCCTATAAAGGAGTCAACCAGATAACTCATTTAGGTTCATGTGTTAACACATTACTGGTCTACACTTCCGGGTAACTTGTCCAAATTTAAATTTACAAATAAACAGGTAAAACTTCAATCACCCATTTATTCTTTCTTTCTTTCTTTCTTTCTTTCTTTCTTTCTTTTTTTTTTTTTTTTTTTTAGATAGGGTCTCCCTCTGTTACTCAGGGGGAGTACAGTGTCACAATCATAGCTCACTGCAGCCTTCAACTCCTGGACTCAAGTGATCCTCCTGCCTCAGCCTCCCAAGTAGCTGGGACTAAAGGTACGGGCCACAATGCCTAGCTGATTTTTTTTTATTTTTAGTAGAGATGGGGTCCTGCTATGTTGCCCAGGCTGCTCTCAAACTTCTGAGCTCAAGCACTCCTCCTGCCTCAGTCTCCCCCCAAAGTGCTGGGATTTTAGGTAAGAGCCACTGCACCTAGCTACAAATTTATTGTATTTTTTATTTCTTAAGCACACATATGTGTTGGCCACTGTGCTGAGGTTACAGAGAAGATTAAGAGAGTCTCTACCCTTGTGGTGCTTGGAGTCCAGAGAAGTCAGTGGATATGAGCAGTATGATGAATGCTGTGATGGGAACGTGTACAGGATAAGATGGGAAAACATCGCTGAGGCCCTACCCCAATGGTGCAGTAAAGGAAGGGGCTGAGAAAGACCCTCTAAAGCCCTGACTCCTGGCATGGTGTAAAATAAGTGGGAGTAAGTAGGTGGAGAAGGCAAACAAGAAGGACATTCCCGAGGAAGGATAAGCCTAGGCAAGATTCCAGAGGTGGAACACAGAATGGTGTGCAGCAGGAACAAGCTATGCTTCTGGTTCTGGCTTTAGGACTCCAAGCCCATGGAAGAGATATTTTTAGTCAAGTGAGTATTGTCAGGGTATTTAGTCAACCCTCCTAAGCAACAACTTCCTTTTTTTGAGAAGGAGACCAACCCTAACTTCAGGATTTCCCTTCCACTCACAAAGACTCCTCCAAAGTAGGTTCTTCCTCCGCTTTTGAATCCAATGTACCTAGACACCCTTCCCTAACGTAAGCATGTCCATCCATCCCATCAGATTTAATTGCTTCATGTAATTCTTTGTACTTATTTTTATATATAGTTCTCAATTATTACCTTGTCTCCCCCACAACACCTTGGGACAAGACTCTTGAATACTGTTTCTTTCTCTTCCACCTTTCAGAACATTTTAGAGCTCTATAAGTATTATAATTTGCCATGTGACTTTGCATCTTCATAAAACAGAAGTAGACAAATATTTTTTCATAATTGTTTCTCCAACAATACTTTCAAGATAGAGATAATAGCAAAATAATTCACCACAGGAGTTAAGTGTCCAAAGTTGTTAGATACAAAATAACAATAAAATTGGAGAACTTTGAATGCCTATAATGGATGGTTCTGTACTCACTATCTCACTTAATCTTCACAACTATGTCAGATGGCATCAGTAGTATGGCCCCTATTTTATAGATGAGAAAACTGAGTCTCAGAGAGATTCATTTGCTCTTCTCAGGAAAGTTAAGGAAAGCTTCCCTGCAGAAGACCCATAAGAGCCCAAAGTGACTAGGCTTTAGCCATGAGAAGAAAGGGAAAGACTCTCTGAGGTAACAGGCAGGGCCAGAGCTCGAACCTATATTCATCTGACTCGAAAGTTTCCAGGCTAAATATTTTTAAGTCCATGCATTCAAAAAAATACAATTTAAAACACACACAGCTATCATTGGTCACTTTTGAAGAAGGCTGCAAAATAAGCTGAAACTGGAAATGAGGGGTTAAATCCAGTATTTAGCCTGGGTTTTATATACAGATAATATAATGAACATATATTTCCTCAGTGTAATCAAACAGGAAAAGTTTCTTCTAGAAATATTACAACTACTAGATTAAAAGGAATTATATTCATAGAATTAATATATTGTATTGCAGCCTCTAATGAATTAAGGGATCTGGACAATGATTAATAATGGCTACTGATACCACAAAAAAGAGACAATCAAGCATTGTTTGTCTCCTAATAGAATACATGACACATGTATGAAATATATTTGCCAAAAAAAACTCATTGAATCTAATCATACATTTAGATATCAATTTACAGGAAATAGAAAAGACTGAGGAACATATCAAAAGATAGCAGAAATTTAATCATCAAAATCAGAAAATTCATGGGAAAAAATGGCCTAGTTTCTTCATCAAAAAGAAAGAAAGGAAGATGGAAGGAAACCTGTAGAGTAAAAGAGACTTAAGACACATATTCACCAATAGCTTTCTATGGACCTTATTAGGATCGAGATTCAGACAAATTTTTTAAAAAATATGTATATGAGGCAATTGGAGAAATCTAAACATTGACTTGCTAGTGAATACAATTAAAAATTTGTTGTTACTTTTTAGGTGTTTTAACATTATTGCATTTGCCTTTTAAATTAAAAAGGCCCTTAATTTTAGAAATACCTTTGGAAATATTTACAGACGAAATTGAACAAGATTTGTCTCAAAAGAATTTTGTTAAAACAAGATTAAATGAAGATACAGATTAGACTAGATTGGCCATGAATTGATGGTTGACTCTTGATAGGAATGTAGAGATCCATTATACACTTCACTCTATTTTGGTATATTTTTGAAATATATATATAAATTTCAATAATAAATTTGACATAATTTATTACTAATATAATAGCAGTAAGTCTTTTAAACCACTTCCTTTCCCTGGCTCCTCTCGGCCTCCTCAGCTGTGGACTCTTGACCCTTTGTTAAGCCTAGCGTTCTCTTTTAAAGGCTCGATAGAAAAACAACCATCCAAGGATATCCTTCACCAGGAAAAAGGGATCATCTGAGCTCTGGGACTGCCCTTGCTTTGATTATCATCCCCTCTCTTTCTGGACAAGGTAGTTCCTAACCAAAATGTAGTTTGGCAGACTCTGAAATATGCTAACAGAAGGCATATACTTCAATTCTGCCCTTAGGCAGCCTAAAAAGTGCACACCCTGCAAAACGATTAAGATCACTCCCTGTCACACCCCTTCCTCATTTTTCAACTTCACTTTTTATCATCCTGCATTTTGACATCAGGGACATTTACAATGATCAGCAAGGACACAGACATTCTCCATGGTAACTGTAAGTTTACTTGTTTGTTTAGAAAAGTCCAGAGTCAATGGCATGCAAACTCAAACAGGGCCTTAGAGAGCACTAAGTTCAGTTCCCTCACTTCCCAGGGGTGTAAGTTAGGCTCCAAAAGGTAAGGGGCTTGTCCAAAACACATACAAAAAGGAAGTGCCTGACCTGGGCACTCTAAAATCACAAACACAGCTTTCCTCTCCAATCTCTATATTCAAGAACAGAGGAGGACTCAGAACTGTAATTGTATGACTCACATCAGTCAGTGTCTCTGAAATATACAATCCTAAGCAATGTAGTTAAGCCTCCTAAGTCCACCTCCTCTCCCCTACCTGGGGAGATCAGCATTAATAATGAGCTGAGGTAAAAGAGCTTAGAGGCTTGAAGGGGCCACAAAGGGATTTGCAGCACAGGGAGGGCCACATTCCTGAACTTTCTTCTCTCCTGGAAGGTGCCTGGTGTGCTTTGAGCCTACGATGTCGATCGCTTCTTTTCCTTTGACCTTCTCTTAGTTCTTGCATAGTTTTCTTAACTTTATTCATAGTTTTAAAAAGTCTTGGGGTGGGGGGGGATTACTAGCTCATATTTTAAACCCTCTCTTCCTTCAACTTGACACTAAACAGATACAAAGATGAATAAAATTACCATCCTTAATTAGTGCTTTTGCCTCAGTCATTCCTAAGCTGAAGCCATTGGCTGAGTGACCACTAAAAATGTTTAAACAAGGTCTTCTGTGTTAATTTCCCATAAATGTAGGTCTTCTGTGTTAATTTCCCATAAATGTATTTTAAAATGCTCCCATCCCATTCTATAAGTTTTATGGTTTTCAAAGAAAGCCATGTCCAAGAACAATAAGTCAGTTGCCCAAGGTCTCAGAGGTGTTGGGAACATAACCAAGAGCTAGCCCAGGGTCCAGCTGACCCCAAAGCCCATGACTTCCAAGCAGCACAAGAGAGAGGAAGGTACCATCTAGGTGTCTTTCTTAGCTCCGAGGGAATAAAAGTCTTCCCAGGAAGGGACCAGCAGGACCTGAAGGCTGTTCTTTAAGTCCCCTTCAGGATCCCCCGGTGAAAAGGTCAAAATACATTCTGTGCTTTTCACAGACAGAGTTGTAAAATGGCTGTGGGAGAACAGCCTCGGAGTGAACCTGACATTGGGTGTGTGTAAGCGGTTCATGACTCCGCGGTTGAGTGTACATGAGTCACCCAGAACACCGCGAGGCTCCAACATAAACCATGTCCTCAGGCCTCACCCTCAGCCCCTGCCACAAGCTTATTCACACATGATGTGCTAGCCTGGCACCCAAAACCCCCAAATCATCCATGAGTCACAGCTCATTACGTGGAACACCGCAGGCTTGCTATCCTGATGTTGGGCCATGATTTGCTTAATTGAACCAAGAAAAGGAGCGTGGGAAGTGAGGGAGCCAAGCTGTTACCTATGCATTAAAGAATATGAAGCAGGACCAAAGGCACCACGAAGAAAACATTCCAAGTTTAGCGCTCTCTCAAAGGAGGTCAAGAGCTTCAGAGCCAGACTGCTGAGTTTTAAGCCCAGCTCTGCCCCTTAGCATCCATATGATCTGGGGCATGTGATTTCTGCCTCAGCTTCCTCATCAGTGAAATGCAAGTAAAAGAGCATCTACCATATAGGGCTTACCCCTGTTAAAACAGTAACACCTAAAATATGTATATAAATAAATGCAGGTTGAGTATCCCTTATCCAAAATGCTTAGAACCAGAAGAGTTTCAGATTTTGGACCTTTTTTTTTTTTTTAATTGCATTATGCTGCTTCAGCATCCCTAATCCAAAAATTGAAAATCCAAAATGTTTCAATGAGCATTTCCTTTCAGTGTCCTATAAGTGCTCAAAAGTTTCAGAATCTGGAGCATTTCAGATTTCAGACATTCAAATTAGGGATACTCAATTGTACTACTATTAGTATGCCATCAGAATACTTTTACTTAAAACCTTCTATGTCATTGGTATATAAACCATGAAGTTGAACTCAACTCATTGCAACAAAGATGATCATGGAACTGTAATTGGAGAGCTTTGTTTATAACAAGCTTGCTCAATGATTGATATCTGGAGATGGAAAACAAAATAAGTGGGAAACTGGTAAACAATATAAACTTTAATATTATCTTCAGGGAGTTTAAAATTATAATATTTAATAAGTGATCTTTTCATATCATTCTAACTTAGAACTATGTCTAGGTATCTTTTCTTTAACATTTAGGTGCATGAGCTTATTTATCTTCTTGCTAAAGTTCAAAATCTAATTTCTAACACAGGTTACTTGCTGTAATAAACTCTACAAGCTTTAAAATGACAGGTTGAAAGATACAATTTTTTAGAGTTATGAATTAATAGCTATATATGTCAAAGACTTTGAAAGGGCCAACTTTTTCATATTTATAGATATATTATTGAAATGATAAAAAATGAACTGTGGAAAGAGGAAAGAACTGAGAACCACATATAATGAATCAAACATACTTAACAAGACATGTACAGACACTTTGGTGTGCATCTCTTTTATTACGTTACATTAATCAAATACTGCTAAAGACATCCATCTGAGCAAAGTGTCATGATGATATTCTATAAAAACATTCTTTTGAAAAGAGTCTGTCCTGACAGCCATATCAACTGTATTGTTTTAAGTGATTGTCAGACCCACACTTCTCAGAAATTAAGACAATTTATGTTTGTGCCTCTTGAGTTCTCTCAGCCCCACTGAGGCTAGCTTTTTAAAAGAAAATAATGTACTTGGAGAAAATACACAAAATCTGACTAAGGAGTCATAAGACTCTGGGTGCAAATAAGTTAAAAAAATATTTTAGAAGCATAATATCCATTCATCTAGTTTTAAAGTTTTCACTAATTATAATAGGGAATTCTGCTTAGTTCACAAAATAATAATCTGACCTTAAGAGGATTTTTCCTAACATCACATAAACCTGATGACTTTACACAGTGATAATAAGCTATTGTTTCATTTTCATCCTGAGAAACTACATAAGAATTGCAATTTTTATATGCAATTGTTCATAATGTATGTTTGGATTTCCCTGTTTAAATTCTATTAGAGTCCTACTTTATGAAAAATCTATCACTTAATATTCTATTTAATACTGAGATGAACATACATAAAAGCAAACAGATGAAGAAGATGAGTAATATCTCAGGATCTGTAGCCATCAGACTATGAGCAAATCATAATATATTATTATAAGTCCCTTCTGTTACAGTCAGATATTTCAGAAAAATAACAATAATGTATTAAAAACAGAACTTCTCTGGTCTTTAAATAGCACAAGTAATTCAACTGATAAATCTAGATAATACTTACAGGGCTCTATACCTATGGTTTGGTTTTGCCTTTTCTAAATTAAACTGGATCTTCAAACTATTTAGGTGCCACATTCTGAGAAAAGATATGTCAAAGAACTTTATGGCTAGAAGTTTGTCTTAATTAGCATGCAACTGAACAATCAAAGTCTAAAAACTGAAAGCCAGCAGCTGAATGTAAGACTGATTTTAATATCCTTATTTTTAGAGAGAATTTATTATACAAAATTGATGGCAGGTATAAAGAGGAAAAAGGTGTCCATACGCTGCTTAATCATCTATACATAAAATTTATTTGGAAAGAAGGACAAATTTGGCCAGTTGCACCTTTGCCTTCATATAGATTCAATTTTCTCTGTCAGTTTGAGAGAACAGTTTTTGGTTTTTCTACTACCTGCCTTCTGTGGTGGGGGAGGAGGGTTGAGGTGAGCCAAGTAAGGAATAAACAAATAATTATGGACCGGGCATGGTGGCTCACACCTGTAATCCCAGCACTTTGGGAGGCTGAGGTGGGCAGATCACCTGAGGTCAGAAGTTCGAGACCAGCCTGGCCAACATGGCAAAACCCCATCTCTACTAAAAATACAAAAATTAGCTGGGCATGGTGGCGAGTGCCTGTAATCCCAGCTACTCAGGAAGCTGAGGCAGGAGAATCGCTTGAACCTGGGAGGCGGAGGTTGCAATGAGCCAAGATCACACCATTGCACTCCAGCCTGGATGACAAGAGTGAAACTCCGTCTCAAAAAAAGAAAAAAAAAAAAACTTTTCAGTTTGATGTAATGTAACTAGAAAACTCTCCTCTAAAATTGCTGTAATTGCATAGAAAGAAAATCTAAAGTGTAGCCATAATTATTTTTTAGAATGTGTTGAGGCCACCTTAGAAATTTGGCCTGCTTACCGGAAGACATCTATTCTTTTTGTTCCAGTCTTTGGCACATCCAGAATGACCAACCTCACTTACTGCTGCCACTCCCATACAAACCTAAGAAATTTCCTTTATGCATGACTAACCCCTACTAACCTTCATCTGCTAGATGATTTCTTATCTGTATGTGAAAAAACAATAACCTGGTTATTTAAAAAATTACTCTCATCATTTTGTCCAATAGACCAAGCCCAAAAATCAGAGGATGGCAAAGTTTTCTTTTCAGATTTTACATGGAGGAGCTAGATTTATTTTTCTCTATTTAACTTTCGAACTTTTTTTAAAAACTTATCGTCTAGTTGTGTTAGTGTTCCAGATGTCAAAATATGATTTTATTTGATGCTGTTTAAACTGAAAATGAGCTTTACAAAGAAGGCTTACTAACTTTTTAAATAATTCTGGAAAAGCATAGGAGGATTTGAATTCACATAAACATAAAATGTATTTATGATTTGGATTGTAACCAATGTAAAGTAGGTATCTGAGTATTGAGTCCCGTGACTGTGATCTATCCTTCTGTGTTATGTGGAAGATGAATAAAAGAAATAACTTAAGCATTTTTCTCTAATTCTGGTCACAGACCTACAAGATGGGTACATTGCTCTTATTTTACCAGTGAGGAAATGGAGGTTTAGTTGGATGGAGTGTCTTGCCCAAGGTCACAGTCGTAGTAAGTAGGCAGAGCCCAAATTGAATGAAACCCAGGCCTTTCTGGCTCCCAAACTGTGTTCCTTGGAGCCTATGGGACTGCTAACCTAAGAGAAGCCCAGGTCAGTTGATTCCCCTTAACAATGACCTGTTAGACTGAGTCAGTCCCTGTCGGGAGAGGTTCTTCTTTAAAAGTAGGTTTTCAAAGGACCCCACAGCATTGGCCCAAGAAAGCCCTCAGTATTCAGGGAAAACTCAAGGCCAAGCAAACATTATGGAGGACAATTTCCTAAGAGATCTTTTTCCAAGCTTTTGGACATAACAATCTCAAGAAGCATAAAGGCCCAGTAACACTTGTTACATGTATAAGTCTGCCTCTGTTTTGTTTGTTTTTCTGTTTTTGTTTTTGTTTTCTCTTTACTGGTCTAAAAAGATTACAAAAAGAAAAGGTGAGAGAAAATAGAACAATACAATTTAAAAGAGAGATTGTCATCCTCTAGCAGACTGTAGCCTAAATCAAGCCACTGGTTTTGTTTCACCCACACTAAGATTTAATGTTTTTTCAATCAGTTTTCAATGCTAATCAGAATATTTTTACATAAAATTCCAGATTTATAGTTCCTTTTAAGAATTTAGGAAATCTAGCCACCCTGTACCTATATTCTAGCAATTGCCTGGAGCAGAATAGATGTCGTTCAAGTTTAGAAAGGCCACCTACCGTCCAGCTGGCCACTACTTCCTCCCTCCCTACTCACCTGCCATACAGATGCTCCTTGACTTACAAAAGAGCTGTGGCCTGAAGAAACCCATAAATTGAAAATATCACGAGTCAAAAAATGTGTTTAATACACCTAACCTACCAAACATCATAGCTTAGCCTAGCGTATTAAACATTTCCAGAACAGGCTTACATTACCCTACAGTTGGGCAAAATCATCTAATGCAAAGCCTATTTTATAGCAAAGTGTTGAACATCTCACGTAATTTATCAAATACTGTATTGAAAGTGAAAAACAAAATGGTTGCCTGGGTACACTCTCGAGTATTAGTTATTTACCCTAGTGATCGCACGGCTGACTGACAGGGAGTTGGGGCTCATGGCCGCCGCCTAGCATCTCGAGGTATTGTCACACTGCCTATCACTAGCCTAGGAAAAGATCAAATTCCAAACCCCGAAGTATGGCTTCTACCGAATGTGGATCACCTTTGCACCACTGTAAAGTTGAAACATCTTAAGTCAAACCATAGTAAGTCAGGGACCATCTGTATGTTCAATGTTACTTGGCCTCTATATGCCTTTTTGTGTGTGAATACTACTCTAAAACATTTGTGGGGATCTTCAGAGAAGTGGTCCAGCCTCAATTTTGCACAGGTTTTTTGCCCAATTTTTCTTGCTTCAGCACCAACAGCTTTGCTTGAAGTTGGGGCATGCTCATGAAAGAGAAAGAAGTAGGTCGTAACAGGGAAGTAAAATCTGGCTTTAGGCTTTTCGTGGGTTTTTTTTTTTAAATAAGCTGAACTGTGATTGCTCTCTCAATCCCAATTTCCTAGTGTAGAGGCTGACTCTAAGGAGGTTGGTTTGATTCCAAAACAATGCAGAATTTCTCAACAGGCACCATCTCTCCCAGTAGGAGCGGCAGGCAGGTAAAGCAACCTGCCAATTCTCAATGCCTCTTTGGAGCCGCTCAGGAAAGACCTGGGAGTAAAATAAGAACTAAGTGGGGACACATTCTGTTGAGAGATTCCTGGGTTGTGTCCCTGCCCTTTTCTCTGCTTGCATCTTTATAGCCCCTGCCCCTTATGACTTTCCTCCTCATCCAGAGTTTTGAAACACAGCAAACACTCAGAAACAATTGGCAGGTGCTTTGAAGTCATTACCTGCCTGCCATGCTAATTGCAAGTCATTACCTGCCAGCAGCACACAGTTTTGTACAGTTTGTGAGACACAGGGAGGCTCTACTTAACTGGAAGGATCATTTTTCTCACACTAAAGAATGCCAGCATTGGCAGCTCTGTGCCCACCAGTGTGATGTAGCGTGTAGCTGGTACTCCCTCTGTCAAAATCATTCTTGAGGATGTGCACACATGCATCTTGCATGGGAAAGGCCAGAGGAATGTCCATAGTTTTCTGTCATTCATCACCTCAAATTTCATATTGCTATGTATTAAGGTGGAAAAAAGCCACAAGTTCCATTTTGCAGATTTTTCCTGCTTTAATAATTCTTTGAAAACATACTACACAGTGAAACAACTCTATCACATTAAATGTGCATTTTATAAAAAACATGATTTTAGGTTGCCATATATTATTATCTATCAATAAGATAAAGTTCCATTACAATCTTAATTTCCACTTGCAGAATGGGTATTACTAATGTCTGTAAATTATGCATGTCTCTGTTATATGGAAGTCCATCAAAAATGGTCATTTCTGATCCATATTTTATATAAATTGTGACACAATGGATAATTAAAAATTTTAATGCTTTCCAGTTACTTTTTAAATTACAAAGAGCCCAATCCTGCTGCTTTCATTTTTAGTTTAATTTTATTTTATTGTTATTCAGTCTTGGCATAAGAAACACAGAAATTTACCAGGTTTTAATTGACATATTTAAAATCACATTATTGTACTCTTCCATGTCTTGGCAATGAACACAAGACACACCAGGTATGTCTTGCATTGTATGTTGCCTGAACTTTGAGGATAATTTACAGAATTTTCCAAAATGACACTTCCTTTTTATTCAGCAGCTTGAACGTAAAGACAGAACACTCTTCTGACTGCAAATATAGCAATTATACCAAGTTATGCTTTGACATTGTTACCACAGGCAAGTGGCCAAAGAGCATCCACAGTCAAAATATCTAAGCAAGTTAACAAGCTCCCTTTACTCTCTACAGAAGAGGGAGAAGAAAGGGAATCCAACTCCTGAGAAATGCTAAAATGAAGGAGAAAAAAGGCTGTTGGTGTTTGTTAAAGAAAATGGTGTCAGTGTCTTGGGCTGATCAAGGTGTAGAATCTGGGGCCTTGACAGACGCCCAGGCCTACATTTGACAGGAAGCCTTTTTCCAGTTCAGATCTGCTTGATGATCTCAACTAATGAATGACTCCGGTCTGCAAATCCTTGCGTTGGAACTACACCTTGCTTTAAGGTTTGGTCAAACTGGCTTGGCCTCCCTGTCACCTCTCCTCTCTCCCATCCCTTGCAAGACTACATTTTTCCTTCTCTTTTTCAGCCCCGTTTTACAAAATATCACCATGTTTACCACACAAAAGACATCGAAACTAATTAAGTAAACTCCAAAGAACTATTACAAATCATTTTGCTTCAGCCAGAGATATCAGATTTAATTAGGTGATCGGTGTTGATGGGGTACAAAAACAAAAGCTATCTCCTCTTTGAAAAGGTTCAGGCCCTATAGAGACCTAGTCTTCCCACTATGACACAAATAATAATTGAGCATTTCTTTAAAAACAACAAAAAAAAAAGACAGGCATGAAAAGAGGTTTCTGTGTTAGAGACAAAAGCTTTCAACTAAGGTTTGTTTTCTCTTTTTGCCAGGTGATTTAAAAACAAAAAACGCACCATCTACAAAGGAATAGCTATAACCTACATTGATATCACCATGACGCAGAATATAAAGTGGTTCTAACAAGCATAATTTTTGCAAGTGATTAATCAAAATCTATTTAGCCAGTCATCTTCAATGATTATCAACAGACTTGCTTAATATCACAATGAAAATCATTTATTTTTCCCCGCGTTATCCGTCACATAATAGGTTTTCCTCAGCATGTAAAACAAAAGGTTCAAGTTTAAAGTTAACATAGTAGTTTAGAAGATCTGAATTTTAGTGTGAGAGATTTCTTGTTCATAAAGAAAGTGGAAGAAAAACTGGAGATTCTAGATGGCCCCACTTCAAGCACAGCATTCTGGACTAAAGTTAGCCCTGTTTCTATCATTTGCTAAGAAAGTGTTATTTTGGTATACTGGCAATAAATAATACAGGATGGGGTAATTATTTTTTAGTCATTCTTTATCATGAATTAGTTGTCAATCCCAGATACACAAATCTGTTGGCTCTTAAAAGAAGGCAGTATTCTTCTCAAGGAAAGACTGTTTTTACTAAAACATTTATTGCATAGGAAGTTGAAAATGCAATGCCATGTTTAAATTTTCATACCACACACTTATGATGGCTAGATTTCTTATGGCAGTGGAAATTTGTGTCATTATCATCTTAACTCTTAATTACAGTGTGTTTCACACACACACAGGCACACAGAAACACATACATATAAAGATTAGAAAGGAAAAGAAATACATATTAGATTCCACCTGATAAACAGTGAATCTCTTTTGAGTCTACCTGGTATTTACGGTATGAAGCAGCTCTGAATAATGGCTTTTTTATATACGGTTGTTAAATTTTTCTGGAATTTTTATCTAACAAATACACATAACTTCATATAATGGAATAGCCTTAAAGCAAGTCTGAAACAGTCATACAAGTTACCAAAAAGGCCAACACAATATTTCCCAAGTTTAAGTACACCTCAAAATTCCTTTCTTTAGCTCTTAAAATCTTGAAAGGAAAATAATTTTCTAAGTTGGCATTTAAATGGTATCATTCCGTGTGAAAAGAGTTACTGAGACATTTGTTGGAAGTCAACAAAAATAATTTGGACATATTTTGAACTTATTTTATCTGACTCCTCGACATTTAATTTGGTGTGAAAAACGGCAACGGTAGAAAACAGATGTTAAGGGGCCAAGTATACAGCAGAGGTCAAAACAAACATAAAACACCGCTTCCATTTCTAAAAGACAGAGAGGAAAAAACACAATTCCTCTAGCAACAGGTTCTATGTTAAACCTGCTTTTTCATTGTTCTGCTTGTGATGTCCGTAGACTACACAATGCAATACTGTCTGCCATGGAGCAATACCTCTCAGCACTAGTAATTTAAGACTTTCTTCTCTGTAATACACTGAACCATCATAACCTGTCTCTTCCCATTTAGTTTAACCTACAACCACCACATACTGATTTGGCTGTGTGTGGCTTTTTCTATTGCCATTTATTACTCTGCTCGACTCCTGAAATTCTGTTTGCAATTTAAGGCCACAAATTAGAAGCGTAAGTCATCTGTTTCCTATAATCCCCCTGTCAGGACTGGAATCACATTTGGAGCTCAACACTGAGCCTGGGCCTGGGCCTTCACAGACTTTCTGATTGGCTGGCCTCTCTAAAAGCTGCGCGGAATAAATAAAATGCTCTGAAAAAATAGAGCTTTTTACAAAAAAAAAAAAAAAAATGAAAGAAAAGAAAAGGATTTTAAATATTTTCTTTTCCTTTCCATAATTATTAAATCAATAGTAGCATGGTGATTTTTTTTTTAATAAATAGCAGAGCTGAATATTACTTCTTTAAAAACAAAACAGTGAGTATTTGAGATTCTATGTGGGAGAAAAGTGTAATCCTGCTTCAATTAGTTACGTATTTTTACTGCATATGGAGTATCTTTATAAGTCCTGCTATGTTTCTTATAAAACATATTTTTCCATATTGTATATGTACTAATTAGCTGAGTATTTTTTAATAGTGTCATAGATCTTTTCTAAGCTAGAAATCTATGAAGTCCTAATCCCCTCATTCTACCAGGCTTTCTCTTTTAAAATATTTCAGCAGATTTCACTTAGTGCCCCGGGATCTCATAGAAAGATTTCAGAAAATCAAGTACAAAATCAATTTATCTTTTTAAAAATCATTCGTTCTTTTAATAACATAAGAATTTCAAAAATTTTGTGCTATTTCTTCTTTCCTTGTTTCCTTGGTTCATTTTAATAGACTTCCTACTATCCCTGATATGGCTTTAGACTCTTTCAGCATTTCCTGTTTTAAAATATTCCATTTTTTTCCATTATATTTTGTGTTCAACATAGTAGATTACACGTAAAGACAGCGAGATACAAAATATAAATGGAGAGAAATAGACAACAGGCACATTAAAAACACGTTCTGAGTTCTCAGTACACTTGTGAACTGCCATTGGGCTTTAAAAAAGTCATTAGTTAACTAGAATAAAATCCAACAGACTGACTCACATTTATTAGTATTCTCATACCAGCCATATCTGGACAAAAAGGTTAGAAATAAATGAATCAATATTAGCTGAATGCCCCCAAAGCAAAGCTTGCCTTTCAAAAGAAAACAAAGTTCAATGGGAAAAATTACGTATATGATGCAAACTGAATTTTAGCTAAAAATAAAAATTAAATTTAAAAAAATAACAGTTTTTAGGGAAAATCTATTTTAAGAAAAACAAAAGAACTTAAAGAAAAGCAAAAGAATCATAATATTAAATTATTTTAAAGTTATGGAATTATTTACAATACCACTTCTGGAAATGTTTTTGCTTCTGTAACTTAAATTCAGTTTCTATTTTTTTTTTACATCAATTTCTGGAGGCTGTTAATCTATAATGTGGCCTGTGATCTCTGGTTATTTTTAAAGAAACAAAGGAGGAAAACTCGCCAAGACATTGAGGTTTCAAAGAAAAAAAAATACCTACTGTACATGCGCACTCTGATTATTTTCTAGATATTTTTTCAACTATACTTTCTGTGTTGCAGATTTATTTAATAAACAAATGCATCTTCTGGGCCCATACACAAATGCATGCTACTGTTAATTCATTTACAGAATGCGCTGTGATGGCCCCTGAGCAAAAGAGCAATCTTGTTATAATGAATGTGTACTATTCTTAATAAGCACACTGTAGCAACGACCCACACTGCACACAAAAGCACACCCAAACCATTTGGTTTGTTCCCAGAGCTCGGACACCAGCACCACTATTAAATAGCTGTGCGCTGGGAGAGCAATCGAGTATTGGCATGCAAATGAGCTCACGAAGAGGCCAGATGCTGCTCTTTAGAAAGGAAAAGTGCCACAGCTCAAATTTTGGGAGAGAGAGAACCTACAAGCACAGGGCAGCTTCACAACTGTGAGCCATTATATTTCTGACAGGGGTAGAACTGCCGGTGGGATGAACCTAGGAAAGAAAGATGAATAGAGCAGAACTTCTTGCAGACATGTGAACATTGAGGCCTCCCATATTTCCGTGGGTCCGCTAGAGAGTCCTGGCCATGCTTTGGGGTTTTTGTTTGTTTAATTTGTTTGCTTAAGTTTGGGTTTTTTTTTTCTTTTACGTTTCTGGTCCAGAATAATACCTGAGAGACTTCATTTCTGTTTTTTAAATTGAAGGCCTCACCCTTCATAGTAGTTAAATGATTCTTGAAAGTTTTATTAGTTCAAATAAAATATTAGGTTATTGAGAAGAACATGAATTTTTTTTTCCAAACCAGCTCATCATGCACGATTATTTATCTGTTTGGAGAGTTTTCGGGTTTTCATAATTTGTGGTGGGTATATAACCCATGACTTGCTGCCTTTATCTTATCATAACAATTGACTGCCTTGAGGATAGAGTAGGAGGGGAAGTCAGTACTGAAGAGGCTGAAACTGATCTTGCCATAACATTGGTAGACTCCATTCCAAGCAGAATCAGAACATTGTTTTTCCTCTTGACTCATTTTTGGTTTTCTTTTGTTCTCCATGTTCAAGGAGTCATTGAAGGAGAGTACCGATGATAAGGATTGAAGTCATGGTATGTATTTGAGAACTGGACTCCTGCAAAAGAAGCAGGAACATTCATATGTAACATTCACAAGGGGAGATTATGGCAGTCCTGTGGCACAGCAAATTAAAATCTGTTAAGAGTAATGTGCCCCTTTTATACTGATGGCATTTTGAGACAGGACCATCCCCTCCCCTCATGATAAATGAATCATGTCATAATAGAATTTATCATACATCTTATTTCTATAAACATTTACTGAACATCTACTTAAAGGCTAGTTACTACACTAGGTTCTTAGAAGAGTTGAATCTCACTGGAAATAGTTCATAGTAGTGGCTGAATCTATACACCAGACCTCCTGATCATGGGTTAGTAATTACAAACTCCACAATAAATCAATCTTCCATACAGAAATACTGACTTCAGTAAAAATAGAAATGGATAGAAATATATCTAGTGGGATTATTTATGTCCAATTGTTTTCTTGAGTGATCACAGCATTGTCTGTAAATTTCTGAGGAGCCCCTTCTCACCAGTCAATTGGTATATAAAATTCATCCATATACTTACTAGATATTTATTGAGCAATGTATGTTTCCTAGGGCTGCCATAATGAAGTACCACAAATTGAGTGGCTTAAAGTGACAAAAATTTATCCTCTCACATTACTAGAAGCTAGAAATTCAAAATCAGTGTGTTGGCAGGTCTCCATTCCCTCCAAAACCTCTAAGGGAGGACACGTTCTTGTCTCTTCCAGCCTCTGATAGCCCCGGGAATTCCTTAGCATGTGGCAGCAAAACTCCAATCTCTGCCTTCATCGTCTCCTGTCTTCCCTCTGTGTCTGCCTGTGTCTCCTCTTTTTATAAAGACACTAGTCACATTGGATTAGGTTATGCCCTAATTCATTATGACCTCCTCTTAACCTGATTAGATATGCAATGACCTGATTTTTGAATTAGGTCACATTCACAGGTACCAGGGGTCAGGACTCTAACATCTTTTGGGTGGACACAAACTCACAACAAGCACTTACTAAGTATCAGCCACTTGTACTTGAGCATTTTTTCATGTAAAAAAAATCCCATAAAGTCTGTTGTGGAATTCACTACACGAATGTTGCTGAACTTATCTATCAATTTTTAAAAAATAAAAGTAAGTAATAATAATTTTTTGTTTTTGTTTTTGTTTTTTTGAGACAGAGTCTCACTCCATTGCTTAGGCTGGAGTGCAATGGCACGATCTCGGCTCACTGCAACCTCTGCCTCTCGGGTTCAAGGGATTTGTGCCTCAGCCTCCAGAGTAGCTGGGATTACAGGCTTCCACAACCACCCACTAATTTTTTTTTTCGTATTTTTAGTAGAGACGGGGTTTCACCATGTTGGCCAGGCTGGTCTTAAACTCCTGACCTCAAGTGATCTGCCTGCCTTGGCCTCCCAAAGTGCTGGGATAACAGGCATGAGCCACCACACCCAGCCAGTCATAATAAAAAATTTTAAATAGAGAATATTACTGAAGATATTCTTTATTTTGTCATAGAGCGTCCTCACTATGAGAACTTATGGGAAAAAAATACTCTCAGGACTCAGGATTAAAAATTATTGAATTTCTTCCAATTAATTGGGTTTTAAAAATGTTTTAGATGCTATTAGACATGTAACTGATCTTGTTTCTCTCTTTGAGTTGGCTGCTAGCAAGTTCAAATTAAATTTGAGACTTACCACAGATAACTATGTAATAACCTCATAAATGTATTTTATGTAATGAACTTTACCCAGCTTAATCTTTTCTTCCTCTTTTTTCCCTTTGCCATTTCCATATTTTTTATCTTGCCCATGTATTATTGAAAGTAGCATTCAATGACTGATTCTGGAATAAAGCAAGCTATAAATAAATATTAAAATTAATTAGAATAAACCCAAATTAATTTGAGTTTTTCGTAAGACAAAAATAATTTAAAAGGTGAAATATATGGTGAAAAAGAACACATTCCAAATACTAACTTATTTGTTCTCAATTAGTGGGAATAAGTAAATAAAAATGATATGACACAGGACATTTGTAAAGCTAAATTGAATTCTCATGTAATTTTAAAGCCTGAGGGAAGCCTTTGAAGCAGTGAAGTTTCTGAAAACTTCTGTATGCCCTATAATGAATGAAAAACAGAAAACAAAGGGATTAGCATGACCACTTGCTTAAGATATCTAAAGGCTATCAAATAGCAGAAGGAATAGACATTCTATGCTCAGAATCAAGATTTAATATCAATTGGTATAGAATATTACAAGACAGAATGAAAAGAACCAACAACCCAATATGACCCATACTGAGAAAGAATATCCCATTCTCAACTCTCCATTATCAGAAATGCTCAAAAAGCTATGGTATATCATGAGTCAGGGATCTGTAATAAGAATCCCAGCACTTGGTAGGAAGTTGGCTCCAAGAACTACATTTTCTTCCATCTAACTCCAAAATCCTAAGATCAGTGATTTCATACATGGTCTATTCTTAATAAAGAAAAATATTGGCATTATCTTATCAAAATTGGACTCACTCAAAGAGTTCTAAAATTTGTAATAATTTTACAAGTAGAGCTATTTAGGAAGTAGTTGGACAAGACATCGTAATGAGTTTATCTCGGCACCAGTTGTACACCAAAACTTTCTTTCTTGCCGAATAACACAGTCACAAAACCTAGGATTTTGATAAGCATATCATATTTTACCTTATTAATTTTAAAAATAAGCAACTGGAGAAGTTACCAGTCCCAAGACTGCAGTTGGAGATGTAGCCATATTACCTTCCAAAGAGTCAGAAAATCATGACAACCATCATCCAAACTCTCATTTCAAGCCGTTTGTGGTCTCTCAATATGCAGTCACCAAATGTCGCCTTGTGCAATCTCCAGACATCTAGTTTCTGAATCTCATCCTAAAAGCATAGGATGACCCTGTGGCTCTTTGGGTGATGACTGTCAATGTGGTTCCAGAGTCACATAACTTTAAGGCCACGTCCATGCACCTTGGCCATTGCCACAACTAAACTCTTTTCCCACTCACACACTACTGAGCTACATTTCCATATGGCAGGATGGCAGGATTTACCCGGTCATCTCTCTGCAAACATGTCTACTATATCGTGCTGCCTTTGATTCTTGGATTTTCTTTCAAATTCATGTGCGCTCTGTTTAGTAGATGAGATCATTATTCTTTACTCTCTTTCCCTGAGGGATGACAGACTACTGCAACAAAAACTGAATAGTCCCTCCATGTTATTTCTGGCTTTCCCAGTGACATGCTCTGTAACTGTAGTCAAGTCATTCACCCTCTATGAACAAGGACCTTCAGTGGTAAACTGGCGGTTGTTAGTTTCACCAGATCATATTCAAAAAACACTGAAGTCTGTACTTGAAAGTTCCTGTGGATGTGGGAATGTATTATTCTTATTATTGTTGTTGTTTCTGACTAATACAGCTGCAGAACTTGAGGATTTAAGATCTCCCCATGGATTTTACTGTGGCCTCCAGAACTTGAGATTTAATTTTAAAAGAATTAAATTTCCAGTCTGCTTTACAGGGGTGACTGTGAGAATGTGCGCTGACAGACTGTTGTCTTCAGAGGCAATATCCAGACACACTAAGACAGTGCCACAGCTTGAATGGGGGTGACCCTTTCCCATTCATCTTAATGGAGTGTTAAACTTGAAGCCTAATTAGGTCCACTTAAATGCCAGCATTATTATACTTTTCTCTGCTTATCTTCATACCAGAAACAATCAACTAATGCACTCATTTAATCTGGGTGCGTGCTACGATCCCATCCAGACACCCTGTCATTTTGATAGCCTGCTTTGCAGTCATAAAAGTACAAGTTTTAAACTTGCACTTTGGTTGTTTTTAATTATCCACATAATTAGATTACTTTCTACTACCTTGAAAATTTAGAGGTGAGACTGTATACACACATATATGATGTTTGTAAGCCAGTAGGGCCTGATCGCCATTCCCATAATGAGAAACTGATACCAAACTTACTCCTAGGATAACAAACTGTTAAATGAAAGATTCCATTCCTGTCTCTTAGAGAAGGCTCACAGATTTATAGTTTATCCATCACATATGCGTCCAAGCTTTCTACATTCCCTTTCTGATTCATCGTTGCTGCCTGAACTCCATTTTAATTTTTAATTCCTAAAACAAACCTTGGATGAAGCAGAATTTCAAAATATATAAATCTTCACTTGTCTATTTTGTACCTGGTAGTAGTATCCAGATCTAACTAAGCCCTTAATATAAAGTCCTTGGCTACCTTATAAAATATCTCGTAAAAGTGTATTTATTTACTCAGGCCTATAAGAAGATTAGTCTGTTTTCCTTTAGTTGTCTCTGTGCCAAGGTGGCATACAAGAAACATTTTAGAAGTTTATCATCCAGGCTTGTGGATAAAGACATTAGTTGTTGTCTTCAAGATGGAACAAATGCCTCACCTTTCTGCATACATATTCCTCCACCTCCAGTCATACACCATGCACCCCAGGCATCTGAATGTCCAATAACATACGGCTGGAAGGAACACTCTCCAAAGGTGTCTGTAATAGACATTACTAATGCCCACCTTGGTTTTCCAACCCCTCCTACACACACAGAAAACTATATTTCCTAGACCCCTTCATAGTTGGGTGAGACTATGACTAAGTCTGACCAGTGGATTGCGGCACTTTCGTGAGGAAGTACTTAAGAGCCAATGTGTAATCCTCAATGCGCTCCTGCTCTGCTTAGACAAACCCTGAAGCCCCATGCTGAGAGAAAAGTGCCATGAGATGGAAGCAACTGGAATGCTGGATCCCCACACAGAGAACCCCTGGAGAGATTCCTGGGCCAGCAGAAGCTTTGCATGACTAAAAATATACTGTTTCGGTTAACCATGGAGATTTTCATGTTTTTTGTTAGTACAACATTAGTTAGCCTATCTGATCTAACACAGTGTCTCAGAATCGATTTCCAGGGTGGGAAATGATAGTTTATGCCTGCAATCCCAGTGCTTTAAGAGGCCAAGGCAGGGAGATCACTTGAGGCTAGGAGTTCGAGACCTAGGCAACATAGTGAAATCCTGTCTCTCTACGAAAAATGAAAAAATTAGCTGGGCATGGTGGCTTGTGCCTGTAGTCCTAGCTACTCAGGAGGTTGAGGCAGGAGGATCACTTGAACCCAGGAGTTCAAGGCTGCGGTGATCTATGATCGTGCCACTGCACGCCAGCTGGGGTGACAAAGCAAAACCCTGTCTCAAAAAAAGAAAAAAAGAGAATTAATTTCCAATCCAAATCTCATTAGATCGACACCCATATATAATTGTCATTACTGCCTTCTTCCAGGGAGCCACTGAAGATGCAGAAGTCACTCCAGACTGCCGGCCAAGCTCTGATTTCGCTCTTCATCATTGACTCCCTTGAGTCTTATACTGTAATCTTGAAAGAAGTGAATTAAGTAATATCACAGGCTGTTCTTTTCCACCAAGAGAGAGACTTGGAAGACAATGGTTGCTTATAATGCTCAAGACATTATCCAGAAAGAGAGAATTAACATTCAAAAGCAGACCAGAGTCAAAGAGTGGGGAAAATCCCATCGATAAAACCCTAAAATTTAGATTTGCATTATCCAAGCAGGGACAGGAGCAAATGCCCATTAGCCATCTACAGAAATGGGGCACTATCCAGAGTCATTTAGGAGGATTGAAAACAACCCGAAAAAAAAGTGGTAAATAACCTTTAAAGGAGGCATATGTTAATAAAAATGTCAAATTATATCTGACTTGAGCTAAGCAGTATGTTTATTGAGCCTTTTAGGTAGTACTTGCAAATATTAAAACTCTTTAAATAGTTGCTCTGACAACTTTGAATGGTAAAGAGCTAATTTTTACTTTGACAGAGATGTATTTATTGTGTTTACATTAAAACAGGTCACATGGTCCTAAATGGCTTCTGAGGTAGGAATTAGTTTCCTATTTACAGTTATGCAAATTCCCTAGCTGATCCACAGATACTGATGAGCTCCAGCAGGGTCTTAGGAAGGAAAGTAAGCCTCAGGGAGCCTTAGTAAAGGAAGGAGGGAAAGTATGAGATAGAGATTAAGGAGAAAGCTGTGATGATGAAGAATGGGCAGTCCACAGGGTTAAGGAACCCTGAGAGTAAACTAACAGGAAGGATCTGCTTGGCTGATCCTGAGATTGCAAGCCAGGAAGACCATGTGCTTAGTGAAAGGCAGTGCCCAAGGTGGAGTCATCTGGAACTGGGAAAGCAATTCTCCAGCTTACCAGGTCTGTGAGCTTAGACGAATCAGTCTTCCCATCAACAAAATGGGGATAAAAATACATGACTCACAGGGTTAGTGTAGGGATTAAAATTTGAATAAAGCCATGAATGTAATGTCCCTGCTACACTGACTATACACGGTAAGTTTTCAGTTGATGTTAGCTATTATTAGATTTGCATGCTCTGTTGATTTAACATGTTAAGTAAACCATATGTACACAGCAAATAATAATAGTAATGATAGTATTGCAGATGAGTCCCCTTAATGATTGTATTTCCCTGAATGAGAGGGGAGACACAAGTCTGACATTTCTTCTTTGGGCCTCAGCTCCTACGTGGCTCAATTGTGTGAAAATTTCTCAGGGATGTACGAGTGATATGACAGAATTTTTAGGATAATTTTCACCAATTGAAATGTTACACCTGTAAACTGGCTTTAGAATCTAAACACTGAATAAGATACAACTCTACTGTATTAATACAGTAAGGAATTATATTGCAATTTGTGAAGTATCACTCACAGTCTAGTAAGCATAATTTTTATCCCCTCTTCAGCCATGAAAAGCAACGTTACGGCATAGTGAAGGTTACGGCACAGGGGTCAGCAAACATGGGATCAAATTCTAGCTTCATTATTTACTAGTTCCGACACAACAATGAGCCCTGAGCTTCCATTTCCCCATCAGAAAAATTGGGATAACCTCAGGAATGCAATGAGGATTAACTCAGATAGCATATGTAATGTGCCTAGCATAACATAAGCAAAAATGTTAACTCTCTTCTCAATCTATAATCCCTTGTAATTCTAATATAGAGTTATCAGAACATTGTAATTATTTATGTGCATCTGTCTGTCATTAGATTATGACCTTCTCAAAGACAATGGCTAGGAGCTTTTATGCTTTGTACTCCAAGTATCTGGAAGGACAGAGTTAGGAATTTGGCTATGGCAGAAAGAGAAATCAAGAGAGATCATTGGTTTCTGAGCACAAATCAAATAAGCCAAACTATATTACCTCCCAGAAGCTGAAAAATTTGTCTGTAAGCGTTGTCTGTACTCACCTCAAAATCCTCTCTCTACTCTTAAAGGCATCTATTCCCAACATTTTGATACTGCTCTGGCAAGTCACTGCTGACTTTCATGTTGCCAAATTCAATATTCTCTTTTCTATTCCTATCTCTCTCAACTTCTCAGAACCATTCAGCACAACTGATTGCTTTTTTTTTTTTTTCTCAAAACACCCCTCTTTGCTTCTCTAACACCAGGCTGTCATGTCCTATGTTCACTCTCTTTTGCTGACTCTTCCTTTTAACAGGCTTCCAAATCTGGTAGTGTCCAGCTCATTCCTAGCCTTCTTCTCTATCTAAGCCCTCTCACTAGTGACCTCATCCACTGTTGGAAAGAGAGCACCAACCAAATGCTGACAAATCCCAAATCTCTCTCCTAAACCTGACCATTCCCCACAATTCTAGACTCAACTGTTACTTGCTGTCTCCACTTGCATGTCAAATAAATGTTTCAAAATTTGCATACAACGAAAGAGAGATTTTGGTTCCCTCTCCCCACTCCAACCAACTCCTGCCTCAGGGCTCTCCATCTCAAAGTGTGATTCCCCCAATCAGCAAAATGCATCACCTGGGAACTTGTTAGAAATACAAATTCTCAGGCTCTGCCCCTGACCTTCTGAACAGAAAATCTTTGGATGGGCCAAGCAATCTGTGTTTTAAAGGCTCTCCAGGTGGTTCTAATATATGCTAAATCAGAACATTCACATATACAGGCATACCTCAGAGATATTGCAGGTTCTAATCCAGACCAATGCATAAAGAGAGTCATGCAGTTTTGTAGTTTGTTTTGGTTTGGTTTTTGGTTTTCTGGTGTATGTAAGACTTATGTTCACACTATACTATGGTCTATTAAGTATGCAATAGTATTTTGTCTAAAACAATAATGTACATACTTTAATTTTAAAATACTTTGTTGCAAAAATACTTCGTTGCAATGTCTTATAATGAGCTACTACTACACACCTATTAAAATGGCTTTTTTTCTTTTCTTTTTTTTTTTTTTTTTTTGAGATGGAGTCTTGCTCTGTTGCTCAGCCTGGAGTGCAATGGGGTGATCTCGGCTCACTGCAACCTCCGCCTCCCGGGTTCAAGCAATTCTCCTGCCTCAGCCTCCCAGGTAGCTGGAATTACAGACATGTACCACCATGCCCAGCTAATTTTTTGTATTTTTTTAGTGGAGACAGGGTTGTACCATGTTGGCCAGGGTGATCTCAAACTCCTGACCTCAAGTGATCCACCCACCTCATCCTCCCAAAGTGTTGGGATTACAGGCATTAAAATGGCTTTTTAAAAAACTAACATTACCAGTTGCTGGCGAGAATGCAGAGAAACTAGAATCCTTCATCCATTATTGGTGGGAATGCAAATTGATAAATCTCATTGGAAGATGTTTGGAAGCTTCTTGTAAAATTAAACATGAACTAACCATATGACCCAGCAATTCAACTCCTAGATATTTAACTATGTGAAATGAAAATGTATGTTCACACAAAAACCTATATGTGAATATTTATGGTATCTTTATTCAAAATTGCTAAAATCTTGAAAAAAATCATATGTCCTTTAACTGGGGAATGAACAGAAATATTAGGGCATCTCCATTCAGTGAAATTCTGTTCAGCAACAGAAAGAAAGCAACTGCTGATACATGCAACAGAATCTCAGATGCATCATTTAAGTGAAAGATGCTATATTCAAAAGGCTACGTATACTGAGTAACTTCATTCATATGGCATTCTGGAAGAGTAAAAACTACTGAAGCAGAAAACGGATCAGTTGTTATCAGGGTCTAGGGTTGGGAGGAAGAACTGACTACAAAGAGGGACAGGAGAAATATTTGGGGGTGATGGAACTGTACTATATCTTGAACACAGTGGTAGTGGTTAAACAACTGTATTCCTTTGCCAAAACTTGCAGGTCTGTATATCAAAATGGGTGAATTTTACTCTGTGTAAATTGTGCTTCATTAAAAGTGAAAAAAAATACTCATACTATTTTCTAAAAATAAACAAATTAAAAGTAAAATTGAAAATGCTGAAGTGGCTGGCAAGATGGCCAAATAGGAACAGCTCTGGTCTGCAGCTCCCAGCAAGATCAATGCAGAAGGCAGGTGATTTCTGCATTTCCAACTGAGGTACCAGCTTATCTCATTGAGACTGGTTAGACAGTGGGTGCAGCCCAAGTAGGGCAAGCAGAAGCAGGGTGGGGTGTCACCTCACCCGGGAAGCACAAGGGGTCGGGGAACTCCCTCCTCTAGACAAGGAAAGCCATGAGGGACTGTGCCTTAAGGAATGGTTCATTCCAGCCCAGATACTATGCTTTTCCCATAGTATTCACAACCCTCAGACCAGGAGATTCCCTCTGGTGCCTATACCACCAGGGCCCATGGTTTTAAGCAGAAAATTGGGTGGCTGTTTGGGCAGACACAGAGCTAGCTGCAGGAGTTTTTTTTTTTTTTTTCATACCCCAGTGGCACCTGGAATGCCAGTGAGACAGAATCATTCACTCTCCTGAAAAGGGGGCTGAAGCCAGGCAGCCAAATGGTCTAGCTCTGTGGATCTCACCCCCACAGAGTCCAGCAAGCTAAGATCTACTGGTTTGAAATTCTCACTGCCAGGACAGCAGTCTGAAGTTGATCTGGGATGCTCAAGGTAGTGGGGGGAGGGGCGTCCATCATAACTGAGGCTTGACTGGGTGGTTTTCCCCTCACAGTGTAAACAAAGCTGACGGGAAGTTTGGACTGGATGGAGCACACCACAGCTCGGCAAAGCCACTGCAGCCAGACTGCCTCTCTAAATTCCTCCTCTCTGGGCAGGGTATCTCTGAAAGAAAGATAGTGGACCCAGTCAGGGGCCTAAGATACAACTCCCGTATCCCTGGGACAGAGCACCTGGGGGAAGGGGTGGCTGTGGGCACAGCTTCAGCACACTTAAATGATCCTTCCTGCTGACTCTGAAAAGAGCAGGAAATCTACCAGCACAACACTTGAGCTCTGCTAAAAGACAGATTGCCTCCTCAAGTGGGTCCCTGACCCCCATGACTCCTCACTGGGAGACATCTCCCAGCAGGGGTCAACAGACACCTCAATCAGGAGAGCTCTGGCTGGCATCTGGCAGGTGTCCCTCTGGGGCAAAACTTCCAGAGGAAGGAACAGGCAGCAATCTTTGCTATTCTGCAGCCTCCACTGATGATGCCCAGGCAAACAAGGTCTGGAGTGGACCTCCAGCAAACTCCAGGAGACCTGCAGCAGAGGGGCCTGACTGTTAGAAGGAAAACTAACAAACAGAAAGGAGTAGCATCGACATCAACAAAAAGAACGTCCATGCAACAACCCCATCCAAAGGTCACCAACATCAAAGACCAAAGGTAGATAATTCCAGGAAGATGAGAAAAAACCAGCAAAAAAAGGCTGAATATTCCAAAACCCAGAATGCCTCTTCTCCCCCAAAGGATCACAACTCCTCACCAGCAAGAGAACAGAACTGGATGGAGAATGAGTTTGGCATATTGACAGAAGTAGGCTTCAGAAGGTGGGTAATAACAAACTCCTCTGAGCTAAAGGAGCATGTTCTAACCCAATGCAAGGAAGCTAAGAACATTGATAAAAGGTTAGAGGAGCTGCTAACTAGAATAACCAGTTTAGAGAAGAACATAAATGACCTGATGGAGCTGAAAAACACAGTATGAGAACTTCATGAATCATACCCAAGTACCAATAACTGAATCAATCAAACAAAAGAAAGGATATCAGAGGTTGAAGACCAATTTAATTAAATAAGTGTGAAGACAAGATTAGAGAAAAAAGAATGAAAAGAAACAAACAAAGCCCCCAAGAAATATGGGGCTATGTGAACAGACCAAACCTATGTTTGATTGGTGTACCTGAAAGTGACAGGGAGAATGGAACCAAGTTGGAAAACACTCTTCAGGATATTATCCAGGAGAACTTTCCCAACCTAGCAAAACAGTCCAATATTCAAACTCAGGAAATACAGAGAACACCACAAAGATACACCTCGAGAAGAGAAACCCCAAGACACATAATCATCAGATTCACCAAGGTTGAAATGAAGGAAAAAAAATGTTAAGGGCAGAAAGAGAGAAAAATCAGGTTACACACAAAGGGAAACCCATCAGACTAACAGTGGAAACCCTACAAGCCTCTCTTCTTCTCTCACAGAAGAGAGTGGGGGCCAATATTCAACATTCTTAAAGAAAAGAATTTTCAACCCAGAATTTCATATCCAGCCAAACTAAGCTTCATAAGTGAAGGAGAAATAAAATCCTTTATAGAAAAGCAAATGCTGAGAGATTTTGTCACCACAAGGCCTGCCCTAAAAGAGCTCCTGAAGGAAGTAATAAATCTGAAAAGGAAAAACCAGAACCAACCATTGCAAAAACATACCAAATTCTCAAGACCATTGACACTATGAAGAAACTGCATCAACTAATGGGCAAAATAACCAGCTAGCAGCATCATGACAGGATAAAATTCACACATAACAATATTAACCTTAAATGTTAATGGGCTAAATGCCCCAATTAAAAGACAGAGACTGGCAAATTGGATAAAGAGTCAAGACCCATCAGTGTGCTGTATTCAGGAGACCCATCTCACGTGCAAAGACACACATAGGCTCGAAATAAAGGGATGGAGGAATATTTACCAGACAAATGAAATGCCAAAAAAAAAAAAGCAAGGGTTGCAATCCTAGTCTTTGATAAAAACAGACTTTAAACCAACAAAGATCAAAGAAGACAAAGAAGGGCATTACATAATGGTAAAGGGATCAATGCAACAAGAAGAGTTAATTATCCTAAATATATATGCACCCACTACAGGAGCACCCAGATTCATAAAGCAAGTTCTTAGAGACCTACAAAGAGACTTAGACTCCCACACAATAATAGTGGGAGATGTTAACACCACACTGTCAATATTAGACAGATCAACGAGACAGAAAATTAACAAAGATATTCAGGACTTGAACTCAGCCTTTGACCAAGTGGACCTAATAGACATCTACAGAACTCTCCACCTCAAATCAACAGAATATACATTCTTCTCAGCACCACATTGCACTTATCTAAAATTAACCACATAATTGGAAGTGGAACACTTCTCAGCAAATGCAAAGAACAGAAATCATAACAAACATTCTCTCAGACCACAGTGCAATCGAATTAGAACTCAGGATTAAGAAGCGCAATCAAAACTGCACAACTACATGGAAACAGAATAACCTGCTCCTGAATGACTACTGGATAAATAATGAAATTAAGTCAGAAATAAATAAGTTCTTTGAAACCAATGAGAATAAAGATAAAACTACCAGAATCTGTGAGACACAGCTAAAGCAGTGTTTAGAGGGAAATTTATAGCACTAAATGCCCACAGGAGAAAGCAGGAAAGATCTAAAATCGACACCCCAACATCACAATTAAAAGAACTAGAGAAGCAAGAGCAAACACTCTCAAAAGCTAGCAGAAGACAAGAAATAACCAAAATCAGAGCAGAACTGAAGGAGATAGAGACATGAAAAACCTTTCAAAAAATCAACGAATCCAGGAGCTGGTTTCTTGAAGATTAACAAAATAGACCACTAGCCAGACTAATAAAGAAGAAAGGAGAGAAGAATCAACTAGACACAATAAAAAATGACAAAGCAGATAGCACCACTGATCCCACAGAAATACAAACTACCATCAGAGAATGCTATAAACTCCTCTATGCAAATAAACTAGAAAATCTAGAAGAAATAGATAAATTCCGGGACACATACACCCTCCCAAGACTAAACCAGGAAGAAGTCAAATCCCTGAACAGACCAATAACAAGTTCTGAAATTGAGGCAGTAATTAATAGCCTACCAACCAAAAAAAGCCCAGGACCAGACAGATTCATAGACAAATTCTACCAGAGGTACAAAGAGGAGCTGATACCATTCCTTCTGAAACTATTCCAATCAATAGAAAAAGAGGCCTAACTCATTTTATGAGGCCAGCATCATCCTGATACCAAAACCTGCCAGAGACACAACAAAAAAAAATTTCAGGCCAATATCTCTGATGAACATTGATGCGAAAATCCTCAATAAATTATGGGCAAACTGAATCCAGCAACACATCAAAAAGCTTTTCCACCACGATCAAGTCAGCTTCATCCCTGGTATGCAAGGCTAGTTCAACATATGCAAATCAATAAACGTAATCCATCAAATAAACAGAACCAATGACAAAAGCCACATGATTGTCTTAATAGATGCAGAAAAGGCCTTCAATAAAATTCAACACTCCTTCATGCTAAAAACTCTCAATAAACCAGGTATTGATGGAACATATCTCAAAATAATAAAAGCTATTTATGACAAACCCACAGCCAATATCATATTGAATGGGAAAAAGCTGGAAGCATTCCCTTTGAAAACGGGCACAAGAAAAGGATGCCCTCTCTCACCACTCCTTTTCAACATTGTATTGGAAGTTCTGGCCAGGGCAATCATGCAAGAGAAAGAAATAAAGAGTATTCGAATAGGAAGAGAGGAAGTCAAATTGTATCTGTTTGCAGATGACGTGATTGTATATTTAGAAAACCCCATCGTCTTAGCCCAAAATCTCCACACATCTGCAACCATCTGATCTTTGACAAACCTGGCAAAAACAAGCAATGGGGAAAGGATTCCCTATTTAATAAATGGTGTTTGGAAAACTGGCTAGACATATGCAGAAAACTGAAACTGGACCCCTTCCTTACACCTTATAAAAAATTAACTCAAGATGGATTAAAGACTTAAACATAAGACTTAAAACTATAACACCCTAGAAGAAAACCTAGGCGATACCATTCAGGACATAGGCATGGGCAAAGACTTCATGACTAAAACATCAAAAGCAATGGCAATAAAAGCCAAAATAGAAACTATCATCAGAGTGAACAGGTAACCTACAGAATAGGAGAAAATTTTTGTAATCCATCCATCCGACAAAGGGCTAATATACAGAATCTACAAGGAACTTAAACAAATTTACAAGAAAAAACCCCATCAAAAAGTGGGTAAAGGATATGAACAGATGCTTCTCAAAAGAAGACATTTATGTGGCCAACAAACATATGAACAAAAGCTCATCATCACTGGTCATTAGAGAAATGCAAATCAAAACCACAATGAGATACCAACTCATGCCAGTTAGAATAGTGATCATTAAAAAGTCAGGAAACAACAGATGCTGGGGAGGATGTGGAGAAATAGGAACACTTTTATACTCTTGGTGGGAGTGTAAATTAGTTCAGCCATTGTGGAAGACAGTGTGGCTATTCCTCAAGGATCTAGAACTAGAAATACCATTTGACCCAGCACTCCCATTACTGAGTATGTACCCAAAGAATTATAAATTATTCTACTATAAAGACACATGCACACATATGTTTATTGCAGCACTATTCACAATAGCAAAGACTTGGAACCAACCCAAATGCCCATCAATGACAGACTGGATAAAGAGAATGTGCCACATATACACCATGGAATACTATGCAGCCATAAAAAAGGATTAGTTAACGTCCTTTGCAGGGACATGGATGAAGCTGGAAACCATCATTCTCAGCAAACTAACACAGGGACAGAAAACCAAACACCGCATATTCTCACTCATAAGTGGGAGCTGAACAATGAGAACACATGGACACAGGGAGGGGAACATCACACACTGGGGCCTGTCAGAAGTTGGGGGGCTAGGGGAGGGATTGCATTAGGAGAAATACCTAATGTAGATGATGGGTTGATGGGTGCTGCAAACCACCATGGCATGTGTATACCTATGTAACAAACCTGCACATTCTACACGTATTCCAGAACTTAAAACATACTATAAAAAAAAAAAGAAGAAGAAAGAAAATGCTTTGTTGCTGAAAAAAATGCTATTAGCAAGTCATAAGCTTATTAGTGGAGGGTCTTCCTTGGATGCTGATGACTACTGGGCAGGGTGGTGCTTGCTGAAGTTTGGAGTGGCTGTGGCAATTTCTTAAAATAAGACAGCAATGAAGTTTGCCACATTGATTGACTCTTCCTCTTATGTAAGATTCCTCTGTAGCACATGACGCTGTTTGATAGCATTTTACCCACAGTAGAACTTCTTTCAAAATTACAGTCAGTACTCCCAAATCCTGCCACTGCTTTACCAACTAAGTTTATATAATATTCTAAATTCTTTCTTTTCGCTTCAACAATGTTCACAACATCATCACCAGCAGTAGTTTCCATCTCAAAAACCTACTTTATTTTCTCATCCATAAGAAGCAACTCCTCACCTTTTCAAGTTTTCAAAACTCCACTGGAGTTTTGAATCCCTCAAAGTCATGTGTGAGGATTGGAATTAACTTCTTCCAAAAACTCTCATTAATGTTGATATTTTGACTTCATCTCATGAATCACAAATATTCTTAATGGCAACCAGAATGGTGAATTTTTTCCAGAAGGTTTCCAATTTACTGTGTCCAGATCCATGACAAGAATCAATATCAATGGCAGGTATAGCCTTATGAAATGTATTAATATTTCTTAAATAATAAGACTTGGAATTCAAATTCATCTTTGATTCATGGGCTGCAAAATGGATGCTGTGTTAGGCATAAAAATCAACTTTAATTTCCCGTATTTCTTCATCAGAGCTCTTGGGTGACTAGGTACATTGTCAATGAGCAGTAATACTTTCAAAGGAGTCTTTTTTTTTCTGAGCAGTAGGTCTCTATAGTAGGCTTAAAATATTCAGTAAACCATGCTGTAAACAGATGAGCTGTCATCCAGGCCTTGTTGCTCCATTCATACAGTACAAGCAGAGTAGATTTAGCATAATTCTTAAGGGCCCTAAGATGTTTAAAATGGTAAATGAGCATTCGCTCCAGCTGTATTAGTCCCTAGCAAAAGAGTCAGCCTGTCCTTTGAGGCTTTGAAGCCAGACATTGACTTCTCTTCTCTAGCAGTGGAAGTCCTAAAGGGCCTGTTCTTCCAGTAGAAGCCTGTTTTGCCTACGTTGAAAATCTATTGTTTAGTGTAGCCACCTTCATCAATTATCTCAGCTAAATCTTCTTGAAAATTTTCTGAAGCTTCTACATTAGCACTTGCTGCTTGACTTTGTACTTTTATGTTAGGGAAATGGCTTCATTCCTTAAACCTCATAAACCAACATCTGCTGGCTTTCAACTTTTCTTCTGAAGCTTCCTTTCTTCTCTCAGCCTTCATAGAATTGAAGAGCATTATGACTTTGCTCTGGATTAGGCTTCGGCTTAAGGGAATGTTGTGGCTGGTTTGATCTTCTATCCAGACAACTCAGACTTTCTCCATATCAGCAAGAAGACTGTTTCACTTTCTTATCATTTGTGTGTTCACTTGAGTAGGACTTTCAATATCCTTAAAGAACTTATCCTTTACATTTACAACTTGTCTGTTTACTGCTAGAGCCATAGCTTTTGGCCTATCTTGGCTTTTGAAATGCCTTCCTCATTGAGCTTAATCATTTTTAACTTTTGATTTAAAATGAGAGACTTACAACTCTTGCTTTTACTTGAACACCTGGAGGACATTGTAGGGTTATTAATTGGCCTAATTTCAAAACTGTTGTGTCTGAGGGTAAAGGGAGGCCCAAAGGGAGGGAGTAAGATAGGGGAACAACCAATTGGTGGAGCAATCAGAACACATACAAAATTTATCAATTCAGTTTGCTGTCTGAATTTATCAATTCAGTTTGCGATTTTTGGCACCCCAAAACAATTAAAATAGTAACATCAAAAATCACTGATTACAGATCACTGTAACAGATACGATAATCATGAAAAAGTTTGAAATGGTGTGAGAGTTACCAAAATGTGACAGAGACACAAACTGAGCATGTGCTATTGGGAAAATGGCACCAACAGATTTGTGTGACACAGGGTTCCACAAACCTTCAATTTGTTTTTTGTTTTTTTTTTTGGAAAAGCATTATCTGTGAGGCACAATAAATCAGAGTACAATAAAATGAGTTATGCCTGTTCCATCATGAGTTTGCATCACCCAGGAAAGCTAGTGGCCTTGGGAATACTTAGTCTAGGCATTGAATAATGTCCAAAAGGTGACTCTGACCTCCCCAAGTTGGATATTAGCCAGCATTCCAGATATGCTGAGATGCTTTGACTGATGTAAGTTTATCCAGGAAACAGGACTCAATGTATTTGCTTAACTGAGCTTCCTTTTACCTTCTGTATCATTCTCACTTTTTCCCTCAAATTTAGTTAATACCATTCTAGTAAGACCACTGGTTCCTGGTGTCCAAGGAAAGAACTAACATCTGAGTTATAAAATAGGCATGTAGCACACACACACACACACGCACACACACACACACAGCACCCATTGAGCTGCTAAAAGAAATTCCAAGTGTGAAGTCATATCTAAACTATATTTACTTCACCCAGTTGTTCAATGAACCAAATCTCAGCAACCTCAACACATCTTCAACTCAAGCAGATTTGATATTCTTAGTTACACAACCACGGCATCTACCTGCTTTCAGTTTTGGTCTTAGAAATATATCTGTGTCAGCCATCACTAGTTTCAAGATGAGAACTTACATATGTAACTGGTGAATTAATTACTTTTTAAAAATCAGTACTTGTGTATATAGTACCAATTCTCCGTGTTAGTTACTAGAATACAAGGAATCAACTGTGGATGTATGTTTTATCTTTAAGTTCAAAACAAAAGCAGATATTGTAGGTTGCTTTGTAGGTCATGGTTTCCATGAATTGTTCTAGTTGCATGTAGAGAGACAAAGCCTTTTTTTCTACAACCAACCCCAAGTATATTTGTTGATTCCTATTAAGCTTTTCCAATTGTTAAAAAGAAAAAACATTAGTGTTATGATTGGAGTCATAAACTGAGGGGTGATATTATCTCAGAAGGTTCAGATGAAGAGAGTGCAGAGGACATTCCAGGAAATTTGAATAGACTATTCAGTCACCACTCTTGGTTACATTTGGGAATTATGCAACTAAGAAAAACATGTTATTGAAAAGTGAGAGCAACGTTGTCCAGTTGTTACTTAGATTCTCCTAGCCTACTCTAGAATGCTACTCATTCTTACATGGATTTTGTCTTTTATGGATCAGATTATGCTTCCTATGTTGCAAAAGATTAAAATTTGAGGACATATTAAATCTGTTCTTCAATATCAATATTAAGAAAAGGTCCTACTTTGTTTAAATATGACTGTAATTGTAATACCATTTTACAATTGTATCAGACTTGATTACCAAAGCACCTTCTTATGTATATAAGAAGGTTATTGTTCATTTTAACAATCATCATGAATTTGTGAGGTTAACAGAACAAAGATTATTCTCCTTATTTAAAATATCAACATCTGCCAGTCAGAGACATTAAGTGGCTTAATCAAGACCACGTAAGTAATTCACGTGGAGCTGAAGTGAATTCCAGATCTAGCACTTTTTCCATTACACAATACATGCTTAACTACAATTCCCAGAAACCTTGGAGGTGGTAGAAGAAATCTTTGTTCAATAACATAATATTGCTTTAACCTGATGATGCACTTTTTTTTAGCCGTAATGACAAATGACTGGTTTAAAAACTATATTCACTGACAACTTGTCTGTTTACTGCTAGAGCCGTAAACACCTTCTAAAGACCCTTCTAAAGGGAAATCACCTTCTAAAGACCCAGGCCCATCTCACAATTTCCACTGTTTCCTATCATGCTAATGTAAAATGTTGGGGGTAGCATCAGGAGGGAGGATCAAGAACATTCATTAAATGAAAAAACAGCAAATATTGATTTTTCTTTCCATTGTAGAGACAGGTAATACAATTTCATTGCCTATTCAATATGAAAATAGGACATAATGGAGTTATGGTTTATGATTTGGCCATTGTGTCAGACGCCCTTTCCGGCAATCTCTTCTTCCTCATCTCAGGCTCTACCCCAGAACACTGGGTAACCAGATCGCTAGATCTACTTATTTAGGATCAAATGCCTTCAGTCCTACAGAATATGAAACAGAGTATATGAAAGAAAATAATAAACAAGGAGAAGTTGTTCAGCTATAATCACTGTAGCTGAAGAACATTGGCAATACTTGCTCACAGGCCTGTCTCAGAAAAGGCACAATGCTCTGATATATGTGGCTAACAGTCCCAAGGGCATGCCAGATTGAGAATTTGCCATGTGGCAACTTGTTGTGGCAGAGTTTCTTCCAGGCAAGGTGTAGTCTTGAAAAGAAGAAAATTTTAAAGTTTGTTGTGCACAATTGACTGATTTTCTTAAAATCAGTGGGGTATATTGTTGTCTCTCACTTTTCTACATATCTTGCAAGTAGACTCATCAACTGCTTTTGTTCCAAACTACCTTTGCAAGGATGTTTGCATAGTGAGCAGTCATGGGGGATGTTTGTGTTGTGAACAGTCATGGAAGATAGAGTCTCTCTCTCAAACAATGGGCCTACATGCTTCTTGTCCCGTATGAAATCTTCAGGTTCCCCAAGCGCAGGATTTCTATCCTGCAACACAGCTTACTGCATATGCAGGTATCACCTGGTGACCCAGGAAGAGTGAGGAGATAGGACATCAAATATGCTAATGCTCCAGCTGTTTGCTGTTGTTAGCAACAAAGTCTTTTGTCCCTGACCTAGGTCTCTCTTGATGAACTGGTCTTCAAAAACTAGGTAAAAACTGCAGCGTATAAGAGCTGTGATCATTCACATTCAGTTTTTCTAAGTGAGTTTGCTAAGTTACAGATTTGTGCTGTTAGTCACCACTCCTCTGCTATGGAGATTAGTACTGGTTTTTACTGCTGATCTTTCCTGTTGCCAACTTGGTGAGCTGGTCTTCAGTATCCTTGGGCTAAAGAAAGAAAAAATTATTATTATTATTATCAAAATGTTGGTTCAACATTGAAATAGGCTAAGACATTATCCAATAATCTATGTATTTGCATTTGCAGACATATTAGGTGTAAGTAAATTTCATATGTAAATTACTCTGACAGAACCTCTATGCCTATAAAGCCCCCACACCCATGCATCTCTGCGAGTTCCCAAAGGGTATTTCCTATGTCCTCCCTTCCTTTGGAGCCTACTGTGTTCTGCCATGTGCTATCTTTAGCTCAGGATTCCTGCCACCATAACCACTTGGCTCCTCCATCTCTCTTCATGCAGAGAAGTAGTTCTTCACTGGTGGTGGTCCTTATCCCCCAAGACCCATCAAGCCCCACCAGTATCCACAGTTCAAGTGCCAAATGGGTCTTCTTCTATTGTGATACACTCTGCACTAATGGTGCATGGGCAGCAAAGTTATTTCTAGATATATCCAGAGCCAGATTTAAATAAGAGCCACCATCAGGATTTCTCATCCACCTCTTCAGTGGCACATGGATCAAGCTCATTTTATGTAAAGATTTCTTCTCTTAGCATCCATTTTCTTTCAGATTTCTTGGACCTGCTTCAAAAAGGCTTTTGTGAGGCCGATACCCCAGCCAACCAAACATGCCTGGACCCCCAGCAGTGAACACAGTGGAAACACTTGCCCCAGGCATCTGCATAGCTCATTTCGTCACCTCCTTCAAGTTTAGCTCAAAAAACCACCTTGTCAGGGAAGCCTTTCCGACCACTCACTCAAGAGTGTTAATCCCCACTCCTACCCCAAGGTTCTTATTGCTCTTCTCTGTCTTAGTTCACTCTGTGGAACTTACTACCTCCAAACATATTATAGAATATATTGATTTTGTGTATTATTGTCTTCTCCCACCAAAATATAAATTCCAGGGGGACAAAGGTTTTTTCTTTTTATCTCATGGACGTGCTCACAGTGGGGCCCAGCAACCACTTGGTGCTCAGTGAATATTTGAAGAATGAATGATTGAATCCCACGCACAGGCTATATGTGTAATGTGCACTCTCATATAAACTCCACTGACCATATGCCCATTAAATCTGACATCCAGTAAACATACTTTGGCTGAAAAGATAGTTTTGAATTACGATGCAAAGAAAATATACCTCACACAAAGGACAAAGCAGTTGGACCAATAATGATCATCCGTTTTCTCGTTCTGGTTGCCTTTCACCTTTGAAACTGGGACAGAAAATACAAATAAGTGTAGCCCAGCCTTTCTGTTCTTTGTAATGATTAGCCATTTTTAAATCCCTATATCTCTTAGATTCAGTAATATAATTCTCTTCTCGATACCTTTTTCTGTTGCACTTAAAATTCCTTCAGAAATGAATTATAACTATTGAAACTTCCACGTGATTTGAGATACGCAGCCAAATGTCAAATAAGCTAGGGCAGATTTTGTGTGTGCATTAACTCTGGGGAAAATTAGCAAAAATTCACTCATTTATTATGTAGGAGTAACAAATCAAAATGAAAAAGAAAAAAGATAGTCTTCATTTGGGGTTCACAAATCTATGAGGCAATACTAAAGAGCAGGTAAATTGCTACAAATTTCCAGCAAAGCACTTTAGGATATGTCAAATTCCTTTAAAATATTCATATATTAGAATGTATTTATTATACTTTTAAATACGTATGTAGAAGGATGTTCATGGGAATGTTATTCATAATGAATAAAATTGCAAGCAATTTAAATATCCAACAATAGGGAAATATTTAAATCAGTTACATTCTTATTATTCTATATAATAGAACATTATTTAGTCACTTAAAATTGTGTTTTTGAAGACCATTTAAAGAAATCATTTTCACAACATAACACTGAAAACTAATATAAGCCACCCTCTTCAAACAATAAATCCATAATATATTCATAGAAAAAAAAAGATGAAATTTACAAATATGTTAATGGTGATTACTTCTGATTATAGAATTAGAAGCCATTTTATGGATAACTCCTAATATATCAAAATATTCAGCTGGCAATGGCCACCATGTTCTTAACTGATGTGATCGTTAGACAAAGCATTTTTGAACAAAAGGTTTTTAAATGGTGAAATACGTTTATATAATAATGCAAAGTAAACTGAATATGGTCATAATAAGAGCTGACATTTAATGAACTCTGATTCGAACCAGGTATAATACTAAATACTTTAATTCATCTATGAAGTATGTATCATTATATTTTAGATGAGGAAGCTGGGGTTTTTAAAAGCTGAAGTAACTATTTCAGTATCACATGGCCAGTCAGGGGCAGTATTAGATTTGATCCAGAATTTTCTGCCTCCAGAGTTTCTGCTTTTAAACACTATGCTCCATTAAAAACAGCTGACAATGACCTATTATGAACGAGCTTGTAATTTGTTTTTGATCAAGACAATGGACTATTTTCAGGTAGTTTAACATTCCTTATGGTAATTACTGTTCAGATGATTACTGTCTTTTAACTCTCGGTCAGATACTTGCTGCCTGCCTCTAGGGTAAGTATTTCAGTTTTTATAGCTGATAAAATATGTAGAGCACTTTGGCTTAGACACTGACCAAAAATGGGATTATTCACCTTTTAATCAATTGTAATTAAACCATAGTTATAATTAATGTCTGTTTCTCTTAAAAAAAAACAACTTTCCAAAAAAGACTAATTTTAAAACTAAAACTAGCATAAAATATGAAACTAGAAGACTAGAGTTGATTTCCTAATAATGAAGAGAAATTTAGAACTGTGGCAAAGGCAAACAGGCAAAACAAAACAAAACAAAACCTGACAGCTTCATAGACTCTGCCTCTGAATGGAACGTTGGGGACTGTCTTGCCAGTTCTGCCAAACATCCAGGTAGAACACTGAGTACACTGATTACACTGATTACTTTAACTAAAACAATCTGGTTTTACACAAACCCAATTTACGTGCAACCACGTGTGAAGCTTATTGAACTTCTAGGCCAAGGGACAGTTTTTGCCTAAAGAAGAAGCTAAGTTAATTAACTGAGCTGAACATAGGTAAGCTTATAACCTAAGATATTTAGTTTCATGTTACCTAGAAGAAACATCTAGATAAAAAGACTTCCTAGGAAGAATTCCAAAGTATGCAAAATGAAGAGAGGGAGAGCTATACAAACCATCTGTAATGTGAAACAAAACAAAATTAAGAGTTTTAGCTCAATTTGTAGGAAGAAATAATTTCTAGAAAAAAATTACATAAAAGCAAGGCGGATTTGTAAACGTAGATCTTCAAGTTAACACACTTTAGATGGTAACTATTTTAATAATCCTTCAATTTTAAGCTACTGTAAAAAGACGAGCTGAAGAGTTATCAAAATGCTTATACCAGTCTACTTTAAGGAATCTGTATGTTTTAGAACCAGTGTGTTGAATACATTTTGTTATATTCCTCAGAAACACTCTTTTAAAAATCTTATACTTTTTAAATTACCATTGTGGTAACAAATAACATTCTCAAGTTAAAAAATAAATAATATTCCTAAAATAATATTCTTTCCCCTGAGTCCCCCTTAGAAGGTAGCAGTCTGTAACGCAGTCAGATATCCAGGATTTCCAAAACACCACTCATGACTATTAAAGGATGCTGAAAAACACCATTACATCAACGACAGAAAGGGCATGTCTATTCTTATTTCTGGAATTCCTTTTGATGTGAGTCAATTCACCAGGTGGGATTTCACTGAAAAATGGCTTTAAGAGTGTTTTAAATGAAGGAAGAATAGAACTAAGGCCTTCAAACCAGACATAATGAAAAAACACAGAATCAAACTTTACCTAGCAGGCAATGACAGGGACCAAAACCAAAGTAAAACATGTAGACACAAAAACTCCAGTTTTCTGTGCAATTTGTTATGTATTAATTTAACAGCGCATCTGCTTAGTGCAACAGTCCAAATAAAAACATTTTACCCTCCATATACAAAAATAAAATTCTACGACTTTGCTTTTCGTTTCAGACCTGGTGATATCAGATTAAAGGAGGAAAAAGAATATGAGATTAGTTTTAAAACTCTTTTTGTATTTTCCCAAAAGTTCTACAAAGGCACTTAGGAATTTGGATAATTCAAAGATGCAGAAATAATTCATAACATAAAAGGACTTTCTGACTTTTTTTTAATCCTTAGACTCATAGAACTTGAAACCCAAACATAATGTGCCATCAGCTAAAAGGCCCTCTCTGCCTTCTAGAGGATGGATCAGACATGAACTTTCTCTCCTCTAACTCCTTCTAGACTGGCATGCAGTGATCTAGTTCACGATTATTGGATACTGCCTACTGAAACAGTTCTTCTGTTGACTTTGCATTATTGTATATGTTTGTTTTATCTTTCCAAATAAGTGAAGCTAAGGAGCTGTATTTTATCTGTTTTATTATTCCCTCAAACAATGTAGCATACAGAGCCTCATCCACAGTGAGCATTCTCTATTTGTTTATTCCAGATTGGTCCAAACATTTTTTTTTTAATCAAGAAGATGAGATTGCCTAGATAGACATGTTCCGTTATCTGGTGTTAGGACTAAGAAGATACTGGTGTAATAAATCAAACAGGTATGCTAACAGTTAATATAACATTTACATGTTGTTGAGGCCAGCAATTTTCAAACTTTTTTTTCATAAAACAGAATCTTGCTGAGAAACCCCACAAATGAAAGTGAAGCTCTTCTGATTGAAGTAGCTGCAGAAGGTGAGGTGAGAGATAGGGAAAAGCAGGTGAGAAGGGGCAGAAGCACAGAGAAACTGAAGTCCAGCCACTAAGTCCCTACACACTGTCTGACAAAGACCACTGGAAACTCTCAGCCACTCTAGAGCACTGTTTAAAAGCTAATGGTTTATTCTGTCATGTAAATATGTATTTTAATAAAAAGAAAATCTCTACTTCTCCCTTCTGCCAACTCAGTGTCATAAATTGAGCTCTATACTATGAGAAAGTCAATTTTAAATATGTGTTGACAGAACTAGAAAAAACTATTTTAAAATTCATATGGAACCAGAAAGAGCTCGAATAGCCAAGGCAATCCTAAGCAAAAAGAACAAAGCTGGAGGCATCACACTATCCGACTTCAAACTATATACACGGCTACAGTTACCAAAACAGCATGGTTCTAGTATAAGAACAGACACATAGACCAATAAAACAGAACAGAGAACCCAGAAATAAAGCCACACACCTACAACTATCTAATCTTCCACAAACCTCACAAAAACAAGCAATGGGAAAAGCACTCCATAATCAATAAATGGTGCTGGGATAACTGGCTAGCCATATGCAAAAGATTGAAACTGGGACCCTCCCTTAAACCACATACAAAAATGAACTTGAGATGGATTAAAGACTTAAATGTAAAATCCCAAACTATAAAAACCCTGGAAGAAAACTTAGGCAATCCCTTCTGGAAATAGGAATGGGCAAAGATTTCATGATGAGGATGCAAAAAGCAATTGCAACAAAAGCAAAAATTGACAAATGGGATCTAATTAAATTAAAGAACATCTGCACAGCAAAAGAAACTATCAAAAGAGTAAACAGACAGCCTGCAGAGTGGGAGAAAATTTTTGCAAACTATGCATCTGACAAAGGTCTAAGATCCAGCATCTATCAGAAACTTAAGCAAATTTATGAGGGAAAAAAAAACAACCCCATAAAAAAGTGGGCAAAGGACATGAACAGACACTTTTCAAAAGAAGACCTACATGTGGCCAACATGCATATGAAAAAAAGCTCAACATCACTGATCATTAGAGAAATGCAAATCAAAACCACAATGAGATATCATCTTACACCAGTCAGAATGGCTGTTATTGAAAGAAAAAAAAAATCAGATGGTGGCAAAGTTACAAACAGAAAGGGACACTTACACAATGTTGGTAGGAGTGTAAATTAGTTTAATCATGGTGGAAGACAGTGTGGCAATTCCTCAATGACCTAAAGGCAGAAATACCGTTTGACCCAGCAATCCCATTACTGGAAATATACCCAAAGGAATATAAATTGTTCTATCATAAAGACACAGCATTTGTATGTTCACTGTAGCACTATTCGCAACAGCAAAGACATGGATTCAACCTAAATGCCCATCAGTGATAGACTGGCTAAAGAAAATGTGGTACATATAGACCATGGAATAATATGCAGCCATAAAAAGAATGAGATCATGTCCTTTGCAGGAACATGGATGGAGCTAGAGGTAATTATCCTTAGCAAACTAATGCAGAAACAGAAAACTAAATACCACCTGTTCTCACTTATAAGTAGGAACTAAATGATGAGAACATATGGACACACAGAGGGGAATAACACACACACTGGGGGCTACCAGAGAGTGGAGGCTAGAAGGAAGGAGAGGATCAGGAAAAATAACTAATGGGTAATAGGGTTATGATCTGGATGATGAAATGATCTGTACAACAGACATCCATGATACGAGTTTACCCATATAGCAAACCTGCACATGTACCCCTGGACTTAAAATAAAAGTTAAATTTAAAAAAAAGTATTGAATAAATGAATTGTCCAAGTGAATGAATGAATGAACACTTGTAACCAAACTGAACAAAATCCTTATTATAGTCGTGGTATTTTTTCTGATTGAACTGAATGGGATATGAAAATCTAAATATAATTGGACTTAGAGAAATGAAAAGGTAAAAAGTATCAACTAAGACTGAATGCCCATATCTGAATTTTTAAAGTTATTTTATGAAGTAAAAAATGTATACATGGAACTCTTTTGTATCTATGGTAATGCAAAGGTTTCAGGACATATACTTGTTTCTGCCCTAAATTCATGCTTCCCTTTTTTGGTAAATGTGAGTAAATTTCCTCCCTTTTGGGAATAACCACTTCTCTATGCATCTAGTCTTGGCAGTCTGTCCATCAAAATGTTCCATTTGCTCCCTATCCACCCACCTTTATGCCTGGCCAAGGTGTAGGCCTGTTACCCTAGCTAGACTAGTCAGATGTTCTGGCCCTGAAATATGAAGCTTTTCAGGGATGACAAGATGCAGGAGAAATGGCTTGAGTTATTCCATTCACCCCTGGGACCATAAGCGGGCTCTCCCCTAGGTTCTGCTACACGAATTCCTGTAGCTATGCTGGCCTGGAGCTTTCTGAGCCATGGTTGTTTGGCTTCTTCTTTTCTTCTTTGGGACATATTATGTCTTTCCAATAACATCTTTGCTGTATTTATATATGTATTTATTTTTGTTTATTTGTATTTAGGTTAGCCAGAGTCCACTTCTGAAATCCAAGAACATAGAGAGATACAGGGACCCCAAGCACTGATAACACAGACAGAAATTCGCTGAAAGAAACTGAGACCAAACAACTCATAGTCACATGCCACAGTAAAATAGATCCCAAAGTCTTAAGTTGGCTTATTAGAATTTATCTTAATATTATTAGGCCTTTCGAATATGACGTTTATCAAGTCTGTCATGCACAAAGTGAAGATCACTAGACTGAGATCAAGAGAATAATAGTTTGGGGCAAGTCACATAAACTTTTAAAACTCCATTTTCTCATCTGTGAAAGGATGAGGTTAAAGTAAAAGATTTATGAAGCCTCTTCTAATTATGACAACTTGTGGATTTTTGTTTACAAATATAAAATCATACATCAACTGTTGATTTTTCCCCTGGTTTTAGAAAGACTCTGAAGGAGTTCCTGCTGTCTCACCTCAAGGCAGCATTTAAATTTAATACAAGCTCCACCCAGGGTCATCCTATGCTGTGATGTGACTGTCCTCCATAGCTTTGTAGAATCTCTTTTGTGGTGGAAATCAGTGCCACTTTCTGTACTCACATTTTCCCTTGTCCATTCTCCTTCTACGGTGAGAAGAAAAAATGAGTTATAATTAGAATCAAGAAAATACTGTAAGGATAAATACAATGTATCCTGTTTCTATAAAAGGTCATTTTTTCAAGCTATCAAAGCCCCTTACAACAAATACCTAATTGATAGTTGCAGCCTCCTCTGTAAGAATAAAACACTATGCCTAGTTTATAGATGAAGAAATCAAAGAGAAAGTCAATAGAATTTCAGTTCAAATTCAGTTCAAAACCATTTCAAATCTGGAAAGAAGAAATTCAGAATGCATCCATTTTAGAACATTATATGTCAGGGTGCCAGATTAGCTCAGTTAGTTGTACATGATTTTAATGTTGATCTAAAAATATGTGTAATACATTTATAATGAAAGCAAAGTGAAAGACATTCAAATAGCAGAGTCAATCCTAAAACAAATAGCTATTACAGTGGTTTTCAGAATTAGTTCTTCAGTGACTAGTTGATGACTGTGAAACTCCCTTGTAAGTGTGAGAAGCCTAATCTAGTGTACAATTACAGAAAATGAGAAGAGGCTCTACACTTAAGACTAAGGTATACACACTAATAAACTGATACTGATAGTGTGATTGTAACAACTGCACATCACTCATTTAAATCAGAAACCTATTTCCCTGCAGCACCAGCACCATATTTTCCTAAACAACATCCTTAGCCAGACTAGCCCAGGATGAGAGAGGAAGTTTAAGTGTCTAGCTCGTTAGAGAATGCCTATTTGGTATTCAATTATCCACCCTTCTATTTATTCAAAAATAATTACTAAGAACCTTTCATGTGCTGGGTCCTGTGCTATGCACTCCATCAAATTACTCATCTGCGAGTCTCTAGAACCCATTCACTCAACTTGGAGAACGCGAGGAGTCCAGGAGAATGTCTATCAATGAAGGAGCTGGAAGCCTTTTTCCTGACCTGTTTAACAATATACCCTCACGTATTTTCCTTTTAATTATTTGACAGAATGGGTGAATTTCCTTCTGGGTGACACTGATGACAGACTCATATGGAAACTCATGTGTCGTATAGGAACTAAAAGGCCAGGGGACCTGGTAAGGTCTCAGTGCAGGATTTTTCCCAACTGCCATTGAACTCCCAAGATATAACCTAGGAGACACAGCACACAAAAGCTCCCACAAATAGGGAAAGTCTCTTCCCTGACCTGAACGTTAAAAAAAAAACCAAACAGGCCACACCTTCAGGTGTGCAGAGGGAAGGAAAACTACTTATATTTTCAGTACCTGCCCTTCATCAGGCACTAGCCTCTTTTGATCATATTATCTTACACATTCTTCAGCTATCCCTTGCTCAGTGAGGTTTTCATTATGCACCCTAACAAAAATCAAACCCCCCATCTAATGTATCATATATTTTATTTATTTGTTTACTATTTGTGTCTCTCTTTTAGAAGGGAAACTCCACAAGGGCAGAAAATCAGATTCTTGAGGAATACACTGCTGGTCTGACTATAACCCAATCCTCTTCCCTCCCGGTTCTGAACCAACTGAGAAATGGGATCAGATATCAAAAGAAGCACTAATACATTTGTTTGCTTTCTTTCTCTAAAGGCTGCATCCATCCCAGGCAAAATGGGAACTCTACCTCTTTCCTACTACCCACCCCTGAAACCAAATCCTTAATGCATCACAGGGAGAGGACCCAGAAAATCATAGACCTTTTTTACAGGGATAAAATAGGCAGGACATTGTATGAAGGGGGCAGCTCTAGGAAAAGGATGCAAGACACACTAGGACTTCATTACTCAAAGTGTCATCCTTGGACCGAGACCATCAGCCCCTGGGAGATTCTTAGAATTGCAAACTCAGGCCCCATTCCAAACCTACTGAATCACAATCTGCATTTTCATAAGATCCCTAGGTGAGCCATATGCATTTTACGGTTTCAAGAACACATGTCAAATAAACTTAAACACATCAACCCCACCACAGATATGTGGAACAATGGGTATCAGAGTTGCCACATTAGCAGTCAGACAAATCCCTGTTCCTTCCATCATTAGGCACCAGTAATATGAAGAGACAGGGCAGTCTCCTCATTCTGAAATCTCCCAAGAAAGAACAGAAGTGATGATTTAAAATATGAGTTTGCAGTATGGAGATTTCTGAAAGAACTAAAAGTAGAACTACCATTCGATCCAGCAATGCCACTACTAGGTATCTACCCAAAGGAAAAGAAGTCATTATACGAAAAAGACACGTGAACATGCATGTTTATGGCAGCACAATTAACAACTGTAAAGATATGGAACCAACCTAAGTACCCATCAACCAATAAGTGGATAAAGAAAATGTGGTATATATACACCATGGAATACTACTCAGCCATAAGTAGAAATGAAATAATGTCTTTTGCAGCAACTTGGATGGAGTTGAAGGCCATTATTCTAAGTGAAGTAACTCAGGAATGGAAAACAAAATATATATTCTCACTTAGAAGTGGAAGCTAAGCTATGAGGACATAAAGGCATAAGAATGATACAATGGACTTCAGGGACTCATGGAGGATAGGTAGGAAGGGGGTGACAGATAAAAGACTACATATTGGGTACAGTGTACAATGCTCGGGTGATGAGTGCACTAAAATGTCAGAAATTACCACTAAAGAACTTATCCATGTAACCAAAAACCACCTGTACTCCCAAAAGCTATTAAAATAAATAAATAATAAAAAATACTTTATTTGCTTGTTTTTTGTTTGTTTGTTTTTGGTTTTGCTTGTTAAAGGCAGCAGGAACTTGGAGAGAGAGAGAATTAATCTCTACCTACTCCCTTAATTTCTTTATTTCCTTTCCTCATCTGTAAAAAGGGAATAATAACATCTACTGTATGGGCTCTTGTTAAACTCCAATGAGGTAATATACATCAAAGTCCTTAGTAAACTATGAAGAATTATTTGTAGCACTATTCACAATAGCAAAGACATGGAATCAACCTAAATGCCCATCAATGATAGACTGGATAAAGAAAATGTGGTACATATACACCGTGGAATACTATGCAGCCATGAAAAGGAACGAGATTGAGTCCTTTGCAGGGGCATGGATGGACCTGGAAGCCATTATTCTCAGCAAACTAACACAGGAACAGAAAACCAAACACCACATATTCTCACTTGTAAGTGGGAACTGAACAATGAGAACACACGGACACTGCGGGGGGAACAACACACACTGGAATCTGTCAGGGGGTGTGGTGGGGGGAGGGAGAGCATTTAAAAAAATAGCTAATGCCTGCTAAGCTTAATACGTAGGTGATGGGTTAATAGGTGCAGCAAACCACCGTGGCACACGTTTACCTATGTAACAAACCTGCACATCCTGCACAGGTACCCCAGAACTTAAAATAAAAATAAATTTTTTAAAAGTTCATTCTCGTTACATAGAGAAAGCCTATATATCAGCAACCCCTTGAGTTTCAGAAATTCAGCATATTGACTGCCATTGCTGTATCACAGAGAATTTTACAAATATTTTTATATTATCATGCTGGTCAAAAATGTGCAGCAATGATGTCTGTCTGGAAATAAGGTGAAAACCTTTTAATATGTTAATACTTAACAGGCCGGTTTCTATGAGATAAAAATAAGGAGCTGAGAAGGAAAAGTTCAGACTGGCTACTGTATTTCGAAAAACAAACAGATGTATTTAGACTATATATAATATATATATATTCTTTCTTAACTGAAAATTCAAAACTAATGTCTATCCCACTCTGCCTGCAATTTGCCAAATGACGTAAATTAGAAATGGTTGTCCTGAAATATGCCCTCAATAAAACAGTCAGTTACCCTTTTTTTTTTAATTAGCAAGTAATGAGCTATTTTGCCTAGCTATACAAAAGCATAAATTTTAAGTTGTCATTTGTTTAAACTGATTAAACAACATATAAATATTTCAAAGATTATAAAGCTTTTCCTTGGGACTCTCTTTAAATGTTTAAAAGAAAACAATGCTAATAGTTTCCTTTTTCCTATACTCAACGACTATTTACCACCCCCTCTTGATGTGGGCTTTCAAAATACAAAGAAGTTCTGGCAAGTTGTCAACGTCCTTTTTCAAAGTCTGTTCTTAAGCACTTGTATAAAAGCATAAAGAGTACTTCTTTGGAGAACTGATAATGTCCCACGTTCAGTATTTGTATATTAAGGACTGTCAGTTACATTTAGTGTATTCATTCATTGGAATCCGTTGTTAATCTGCATGCAACTGATTTCAGGGAAGCAAAGTGATCAGAAGAAGTCAAAGTTAACGTAACAATTCATTTTCTACAAAAAAACAGCCCAAGACGTTATGGGTCCCAATTTCAAAGCAAGTTACTGTATTTGCTAGTTTTAAGTCACACTTGGCAGTTTTTCCAAACACAGTGGTCAGGAACTGAAAAAAATAAACATGTGTTTCCAGGATTTTCTTTTCACATGCCACACAAAAAGTAACATTACAGCTATGTTTTCACTCCCTTTAAAAAGTGCCTCTTAAAGAAGAAATATTTGCTGTTTGTGTTATTTTTAGGTAGATTTTACAAAATAACATTAAAGGGCAAGATAAATATTACTTTCACTGTATAAATGAAAGTATAAACTTCCCAAAGGGATTTCTTGAAAAATCTGTTTTATCATTGTGCAATGATATTTTGTATTTTAAGTCTCATACTACACTTGGCAGTTTTCATCTTCCAGGTGCCTTAAACAAAAGTCTAATGCCATTCCCACTTTGCCGAAAGAATAACTGAGGTAAAGCAAATTTATGACTTTCCTGGGGCTTACTAAAGTCTTAGCTGCTGTAGAAGGATGAAAATTCACAGGTGTAGTTCTTATTCAAGTTAGAGGAAACAGTCAATCATAAAGTGGGATTTCAGCAGTATATAAAGGCCTCCAGACCCAAAAATATCTCCGTTATTAGTTGGCCAGGTGGCCTAAATCTCCACTCCAACCTTCCCACCCCATCTAAAGCATTGCCTTGAAAAGTTCTGACCTGTCAAAATGTAAATATCATAACTTGGAGGTATAACAATATCAGTCATCAACTCAGTAGGAAGAATTTATTTCTCCATTTCCTAACAAAAATCTGGGCCTACAGAGAATAGGATCTAGGGCAGAAAGTGAGTTGGGTAGAGAATAAAGGATGAAAAGTATTCAGTGTGGAGTTTTTCTTAGGGAGATTAGATGCCAGTAGAGACTGAAGGCTGCTGTGGATAATGGTATGATCCTGTAGCCTGGTTGAGGAAGGAGAAGATGAAAGGATGTTAACATAAATTTATCCAGGCAAGATTGGTGGTAGATGATAGCATAATGTAAACTTATTCAGGCAGGACAGATGGTATGAGGAATGTTTGCAGAAGAAAGGATAATTGGAAAGAGTTATAAAATACAGGCAGAAAAGCAATGATCATGCTCCTTGGTGTTTACCCAAATGAGTTGAAAACTTATGTCCACGCAAAATCCTGCATAAAGATGTTAGGCCGGATGCAGTAGCTCACACGTGTAATCCCAGAACTTTGGGAGGCCAATGAAGGTGGATTGCTTGAGTCCAAGAGTTTGAGACCAACCTGGGAAACATGCCAAAACCCCATCTCCACAAAAAATACAAAAATTGGTGAAACCCCATTTCTACAAAAAAAATACAAAAATTAGCTAGGCATAGTGGCTCACACCTGTGGTCCCAGCTACTCAGGAGGCTGAGGTGGGAGAAGATCACCTGAGCCTGGGGAGGTCAAGGCTGCAGTGAGCTGTAACCATGCCACTGCACTCCAGCCTGGGCAACAGGTAGAACCCTGTCTCAAAAAAAAAAAAGTTTATAGCACATTTATGCACAATTGCCACAACTTGGAAAAGCAACCAAGATGTCATTAAGTAGGTGAATGGATAAACTATGGTACATCCAGACAATGGAATATTATACAGCACTAAAAAGAAATAAGCTAGCAAGCCATGAAAAGCCATGGAGGAAATTTAAATACATAATACCAAGTGAAAGAAACCAATATCAAAAGGCTATGTACTGTATGATTCCAGTTACATGACATTCTGGAAAAGGCAAATGCCAATATTTGGAGACAGTAGAAAGATAGCGGTTGCCAGAAGTTAAGGGGGAAGCTGGGATGAATAGGAGGAGCACAGAGGATATTTTAGGCAGTGAAATTATTCTGTATGATACTACAAAGGTGAATACATATCATTATACATTTGCCAAAGCCCATAGAATGTACTACACCCAGAGTGAGCCCTAATGTAAACTATGGAATTTGGCTGATAATGGTGTGTCAATGCAGGTTCATGGATTATAACAAATGTACCACTCTGGTGTGGGATGGAGATAGTGGGGAGGGCTGTAAGTGTGTGGGGCAGAAGGTGTGTGGGAACTCTCTGTACTTTCCTTTCAATTTGGCTGTGAACCGAAAATGGTTAAAAAACTTAAGTCTATTAAAAAGAAAGCAACTGTTTAACCACTTTGTCTATGATGCCCTTTCTTATTAACCTTTACTTTGTTTTTGGTTTTGCTGTTTGTTTGGGGGATTCTTGTTATCGTTGTTGTTTTTAAGTTACGGACTACTTTGGGACTCCAACGAAAGCCATATGCCATATTCTCTCACAGAGAAAAATTAATATGTACTTCCACACATTCTTACAAAATAATGCATACAACTCAGGTGTTCACAAACTCCCTGAAATTCATTCATAAAACTTATGCTAGCTAATTTTATGGCTTACTGCAAAGTGCCAAGCCATTTGTTAAGCACTATATCATGCTCCCTCTTATTTCATCCAAGCCACAACCCTGTAAGGTGAATATTATTATCATCCCTGTTTGCATATAAGAAAATTTGATTGCAGGAAGTTTTTGTTTGTTTGTTTGTTTGTTTTGTCTTGTTTTTAACAGCTGCTGAATGTTAGAGCTGGGACTCCAATGTGGGCTGATCCCAAGGGCTGATCCTGTGTTCTTAAACATTCCCTACAAGGCAATCCAGCTCCGGCAGATCACGGACCATAGCTAAGCACCTCTTGTTTAAGAACAGGTTAGTTCACCATTATATCATATCCCCAAGCTCCTATTTCTGATATCTGTGAAATGTTCAGGACCAGTGTCTGGAGATTTCACAGAGCTGGGCCTGCATTGGCCTAGAAAATTATCATTTGCTCCTGGTTCAATTTCCACAACTGACCCACCTCTAGCCCCTGCTACCCTAGCAGGTCATACGTGAGACACAAAGCAGAATTTCTCTGTATTTACCCGACAGCAGAGGACTTGGATCATGGTGAATTATTGCCACAGAAAATTAAAAGATTTGATTGGCTCAATGTAAGACTCAATGTTAGTGGCTGAGAAAGAGTACTCCATAGTCAACAGAGATTCACACTAGCTAACACACAAACACATACATCAGCAACAATTTGCAAATACTGAGCAAATTGAGTCAGGCATGAATAAATGAAATAGAGGACAAAAATAAATTCCAATATATTATTATGGCACAGAAGGAGCCCTCACAACACCCTTCAGCCTCAACTTTCTGGCTCCAAGATGTACATACAGTGTTTCTCTTAGGCTAAGCCAACAGAGCTCACCACTTGATGTCTCAGAAACACATCAAATCCACGATGTGAAACACAGAATACACCATTCCCCTTCTAGACATGTTTCTTTGCCTAATTTTCAAATTTCAATAAATGAAATCACTCACCATCAAGCCAAAAAGCCAGAAACATAAATGCTATTCTGAGAGCCTTCCCCCCTCTCATCCCCAACATTTAAATTTCTCATGCCCTGTTGAGGCTCTCCCACTATTTGCTGGGAATGCTACAATAGCCTCCCAATTGGACTAGCCACCACCAGTCTCAACTCCATCCCCACCCAAGTCTCTTCTCTACCCTGTTAGATGAATTATTATTCTAAGATATTGTTCTCTTACTCAAAATTCTCAGTGTTTTCTCATTTGTCGCAGATAGCATCCAAAGCTTTCAATATGTCATAACAAGTCCTAATTTCCATAAATTCCAATTCTATATTACAACCACACCAAACCATGGGCACTAGTTTTTTTTCTCAATGCATTTGCACAGAGAAATTTACCTGCCCTATAGCATATGCCGCCCACAAAATCCTCCCCTCCCCACTACTCCAGCCAGGACACTTTACCAACTCCATCAGGGCCTACATAACTCAAGTTTTGCAAGTTTCAACTCTAGCATTGCCTCTTAGAAGTCTTCTCCAAAAGCCCAACGTGGATCAGGAGTCTTCAATGCTAGATGATCAAATAGGTCTTCAGTGCTAAATGATCAAAAAGCTGAGAAAAAAATTAATTTGAAATCATTTCATTGGTCTGGGTGCAGTGGTTCATGCCTATAATCCCAGCACTTTGGGAAGCCAAGGTGGGTGGATCACTTGAGGTCAGGAGTTCCAGCCTGGCCAACATGGTGAAACCCTGTCTCTACTAAAAATAAAAAAAATTAGCCGGGTGTGGTGGCGGGTACCTGTAATCCCAGCTACTCGGGAGGCTGAGACAAGGGAATCACTAGAAATCGCCTTAGGAGGCACAGGTTGCAGTGAGCTGAGATCGTGCCAATGCACTCCATCCTGGGTAACAGTGCAAGACTTCATCTCAAAAACACAAAAACAAAAACAAAAAATCATTTTATCTAAAAAGATTTTTTTGAAAACAAGAAAACATTTGAAAACAACAAAATATCTGGGGCAAAACCAAAACTTTGTTGGTCTTCATTGCACTGACTTTATGATTTAACATTGTTTTTATGTTTAATTACAAAGGAAAACAACATAATCTTTTCAGTGGTCAAGGCCTGAAAAATCTTGCACACTCTGGCTCCCCTCCTTAGTGCTCCCATATGCAAGATCACCTCTATAATTGCTGCTTTTCTTGAGAATCACCTCAACTAGAATGTGAATTCCTCCTGAACAGGAACTATGTCTTTCCTTTTTTATACCCGGTGGCCATTACAATGCCTGGAAAATACTTGGAGGTCAATAAATGCTTATAGAGAAAAGGAAAAGGAGAAGGAGGGAGCAAGAGAGGATAGAAGGAAAGAAAGGAGAGAAAGAAGGGAGAAGAAAAGAAGTTCCTCCCAGCCCTGAGATCCTTCTAATTTTGCAACTGAATTTTCAGAGCCTCTTTTGCCCCCAATAGCTTTGTTAGCAGCATACAGGAAAGTAGCTTTGAACTTTCGGGCAACCCCCAAGGCAGTAAAATCAGTCCTTGCCAAACCCAGTCTACTCCAACGATGAGTTGATTGTTTTATGGCACTGACCTAGAAAGCCTTTTAAAGTGAATCCAATCTCAGCTGACTTTGAACTCCTGCAAGAGTCACTATCCTTCACCATCTCTGAACTGCTGGGTTCCCAATATATACATCAAGATAGTCTCTGGGCCACCAGGGTCCTCAGGGTTTTTTTAACCAGAGGATCCCAGAGGCTGGGCAGCCTCACAAGCCAACTTCCAAAAAAGTCTTACTGTGGGACCACTCAGCAGATGGTCCTAATTGTGAGTTGCACTCACACCAAACCATGGGTAATGTTCTGCCCTTTCCCCTGAAACCCTATTTGCACAATGACAAAATCCTACAAGTATGGCACATATTGTATTGTTATCCAATAGGTCATAGGGCCCTTTTTTCCATTAAAAAAAAAATAAAAGGCTAAACTGAGACACATGCTAAATGAGAGCCAAAGTATTTTGAAAAGTTATAATGAATTCTTATGAAAGAAATTATATTATGCATAATATAAACATCTGTATTTAAGGAAGATAATGGTTTAGCTCCAGGAAATAATAGCTAAGTAGTGATGACTTAAGCAAATGTTATATAATTAATGGAAATAAAAATTATATACTATTACAGTTAAGGGATGCTTGGGAGAATGGGACAGGAGGTAACTCATATCAATAGACTCAGTGCACTAAAGAGAATTAAAGCTTCTATGAAACAGCCTTCCCCAAAGAGGAAAACTACAAAAAGATCAAACTTCCTGAGGTTCAAAGATGTTAAGTTCTACTATTTAAGCCCCATTACACAAATAGTTACTGGCAATAGCCATTTCTTACCTTCAACAGAGTCAATTCACCTCTTAAAATGAGATATTTAAAGGCAGGCTGCTAGCCTGGTGTCTTGGATGGCAGATCACAGAGTTCCAAAGCCCTTAAGACGTAGCACTAGTTCTTACTAAGTCGTAATTAACTTCATCGGGAGTTACATGATAGCAACGTAGAACAGCATTTGGCTGAACATTTTTAGTATTCTTCCACTTGGTAATTACTACTTCAGTGGGAATTTCAAGTAAGAAACAGAGGGCAGAGTTTGGACCATAAAGAGAAGTATATCAAGTAAATGGCCCAATTTATAACGCCAATAACAGAGTGTATTAAAATCTCCCATGAAACATCCCCATTAATGCATCGATTCCATCACGAATGTGAATTGAACCCCAAACTGATTACCCAGGTTCTGTACTAAGTCCCCGTGAAGGGCAATGTGTAGAGGAGAATATGGCTAGGGAATGGCTCCATATACCAGATAACCACCCTAGAAGGGCATTTATGTAAAAGCTAAGTAAAGAGCTGGACACCGTTGGGCAGCTTAACCACATAATAAATTCTTAGGAGCCATCACAGCTCCTGTCTGGGCGTTAAATATCTGAAGAATAAGATTAGGCCACTAAGATTTGGGCTTGTGCTTCAAAATGAAAACCCAATGCTAAATTCAGAATTACACCTATAATGATAGTTACACATTACGGAACTTCAAATTATACAATATACAACTTTTCACTACCATTAATTGTGGAACATAACATTTCCTGAAACTCTATCATAATTATCCTTCAAAAGTGTTTATATTATACATGACCTAATTTTTATCATAAAAACTGAGACTTAATTTTTTTGGTTTGCTTGCTTTAAATTATAGTATTTAGTTGGAAACTAATTTTAGGGTATTTTCAATTTGACATTTGAGTTTAAAGTACACTGAAAAAAGACAAACTTATGCAGAATATAGAAAGATTATATCTTAAAAATATATTCTCTTCTTTGCTACCTGTGTTCCTCTAAGTAATTCACCTGAGGCACTTACGAAAAGACTTAATACATTTCCTGAGGGCCAATCCACAATCCCCTTGATGTGGTGTCTGGGCAGACTTTCATTTGAAGGCCATTAACACCACTTCTCCAACCAGCCTTGAGCTAACTCTCCCCTGTCCTCAAGTCTTGAAGTTCACCACCCCCCAACAGCCCCCATTTCTGGGTGGCCATAGCATTGAGAAACAAAAGAAAAATCATAGCAACATGCCCTACCAAGTAAAGCAGACTGCACTCCATAGGCCAGCCCATTCATCAATGCACCATGTTTGTTAACATTCTGAAAGACATTTGTGCAGAGAACAAATTGACGGAGCTCATGTTTATATCAGAAATCTCAGAAATGGCAGGGGATTTATTCGTGGAATCTTAACACCCATTCAGACTGTCATAAAACACAAAGGACCAGATTCAATAAAAACTCTGTCCAACTTCCACAACACTAAAGTCTGTGTGAGCCTTCAAAACAAAATCAATTTTTCCAGCTTTGCAAAGGGCTGTTCAGACTTCGGTAGCATGGAAGCCAGCTGGGGCATTTCCTAACTCATCGCCTAAATTAGTTTCAAAAGTAGTTTTGAAGACCACATTTGATCAGAAGAATTTGCACGCTTTCCTCTCTCTCACTCTCTCCCTTTCTCCTCTTTTTTCCCCCTTTTTAAAAAACACATTTCATAGTACATCACATGGAGAACAAACAACAGAACTGCAGCATATGTCTCATGCAGTTAAAAGCTTCAAAACTGGCCTGTAAAACGGAATTCTTTGGTACACAGTGAAAAAATATTTTTTGATTCCATAATCCATACTGCAGGAAAGTTGGGTGTAATCATTTTTAAGTTGCTGTGTCCATGGACAGCTGTTCTTCATACATACTGAGAATGTTTCCTTTACATTCCTAAAGACATGAGAGTCTGACAGCAAGCCAATACCTTTGGAAATGGTGAAAGCTAAACACACCCCATACTGATGCTTTTACTCTCCCAGCAAACTTTCTCCCACAACTAAAATGTTAAAACTTTTACCCCACAGCCCACATTCTGAGATTAGTCCAATAACTAATGTTCTGTCCAAGTAAAATACATTTTGTCATAGCTTGAAAATGTTACCTTTCACAGAAGTATAGTATTTCTGACCAGCAGGGAACATATGTCAACATTATCTATTATTACCCAATGTCAGGACCAAAAAGGGAAGGTGGGTGGTGGATGTTAATAACGACTTAAGCGATTTCTAAAAGAGGCATTTGAGAAGTACAAAGCCAGAAGTTTCAAATGTTTTGTCTTATTTTCGCTGTGTCAGCAACCTGCCCCCGCCCCCCACAAGAACAAACCTAATGCTGCCTCCGACTTGACGCCTAGTTCTCTTTTCAATTTTAGCCAACGCTTTGCTAAGCTGGAAAGTTTGAAAAATACCCTAGAAAACTTCTCCACCAGAAAATGAAAAACAAAAACATATGACCAGCAATGATGAAAGCAACTCCCACTCGCTAAGAAAAAGATTTTCAATCACAGAAGCACACAGCTTTTGGATTTGAACATTTATTTTCATTTTTCAAGCTACTTGTCTGGTGTTTAGATTTGGGGGTTGGGTTTCTTGTTGGACATTGGAAGAGACAGGGGAAATGCTGGTTGGGAGTGTAATTGTATTTAAGCAATTTTCACAAAGGTAAGCAGAAAGCATTCTCCTCAACCAACAAGGCTACAGGGGATACAACTGCTCATTCTCAGTTGAATACGGATTCCCCTGCAGAAGGAGTGGAAAGACACCTTCCATAACTGACCAGAGGAGGATATGTGTGTGTCTCTTGCCTTTCCTAACGTTGGATCAAGCTGTGGCACGTAATATCGTGTGAACCTGTGGTTCACCATGCCCCCAACCTGGGCAGCCATGACCAGGAACTGAAAACAGACTTTGAGGCACCACCACTGGGAGCAATCAAATTTTTGTTGTTTCCGTGGGCCATGTGGTTGTATGCAGTGTTTCCCAAGGAAAAGAGACTTGAGTTCTACTTCTCCACATGAACATCTTGGGGAAGAGATTACTTTGGGTCAGGGGTCAAGACTTGTGTCCTGCTTCAGGCCCAGAACAGGAAGTATTGGAGTAATATGTCCCTCGAGTCCTGGAGATTTGTGTAGTTTCCCTTGGGGACTTAGTGTCTCCGGGTCCTGGGCATATTGGAAAGTAGGTTCTCACTCACTTATCTCTTTGGTCGCCTTAAAAATGAATCCTTCCATGTGAAGAAATCATTCAGGAGAGATTATAGAGTAAAGCCATTTAAATAAATTCCTCATGATAAAAAGACTCCTGCAACTACAGAAAACTCAAACCATGGCACAGCATGTGCCACAGACTGGAGGAAGGCGGCAGGGCTTATTGTTTTGACTTTTGGAGGAAGTTATCCCAATTTGTTCTTCCTCATCTCACTCAGCTTCTGAGGACAGAAGTCATAGAATGATAGGTTCCTTCTAGATACCAGTAAGACAAAAAGGAGATCTTAATTACTTATGCAGTCTACATTGCTACCCAAACAGTATTTTAATTGCTAAATGGCAGAAGTTAATATTCATCCCACAATTGAATGGTACATCTAGAATGATCAAATTACAGGGGATTTTCTGCTCTTTGTGCAGTGTTGTTGCCCAAGGCACCAAGCAGAAGAGAGTGCTTTGAGGCAATGTTTCCAGCACTGTGGGAGAGGTGGAATGCCCTCAGTTCCCTCAGTTCATCAGTCCTCATTCACCTACTCCTCTTGGGCCCACGTTGGGTTAGGAGTTTGGTTTTATTCATGGTAGAGGATATAGTTAACTGGCCACGTTTCATTTAGCACATGCCTCCTGTGAACTTCCACCTGAGATGAAAAACCACAGTAGATGTTGTATAAAAATAGTGCTAACTTAAACATACAGAGTGTCTTTTAGCAGAATCATTAAATGTTGAGATGGAAAAGAACCTTAAAGGTTTAGCCTCCTTAGTTTTAAAGTACAGAATTGAAACCCAGAGACAAATTGCCCAGAGGCGAATTTGCTGTCACACACCTTGGCAGATGCCCTGATTCCACTCCATTTTGACATGATATTTTGGAAAACTAAGTGATAGTATTGGAAGCCCGGACCCTGGTCCCCTCTTGGGTGGAGGGAGTTGGGTAGTGATTAGAAAGGGCATGAGGGAATCTCCGACATGCTGACCTCTTGATCAAGTTGCTGTTTACATGAGCTTCTTCACCAACGATTTGGGCACTTTTCTGCAAGTATGTTACTCTTCCATTAAAAAAAGAGGGAAGCAAAAGAAAGAAAAATAATTAAATACAGTTTTAAAATTGTGTGCACATATAATTGCCACTTCTATTTTTTAAAAAACCCTTAGATATTAAATTTAAAATAAAATTAAATACTATCTACTAAGAAGGCTGACAGGTTATCATTCCAGCCCAAACACAGGAAAATAAGAATTTTAATAGAGAAAACAGTAACACATCTTCAAAATAATAATAATTTTCATTTGTAATATACTGACCAGGCTATGCAATATTTTATTATTTCATTTTTCTTGATCTCAAAGCACCTGTTCTCTAAGGAGAAAATTTATTTGTTTCATCATTTTACAACTGTAAAAACTAAAATTCAGTGAGATTTGGTAACTTGACTAATGACTAGTAGCTGTTACCACAAGAAGAAATTGGACATTTTGACCCCTTTCTATCTTAGGCAATCTCTCCACTACAATATGTAGCCAGTAATAAAAATATCTTGCTTTTGTGGGGAGGTAGGATATTTTCATTCATTCCACCCAAATATGTATCAAAGATTAGGCACTTCAGGATTACAAACATGAAATGGAAACCTATCTTCAAGAAATTTGTTTTTTCATGAGGAAGTGAAACAGCTTAGTTTTTAAGATATAAGTTCATTCACCAAAAATTAATCTTACAGGCCAATTTTGTCTTCACTTGCGTTTTGAGATGGCCAAAGTCTAAGAAAAGCTGAAGAAGCATTTTAGGCTGAAATTGCCGAGAATCAAGTTCCTTTTTGAGGCTAGAAACTTTTTTAATGGTGGAAGCGGAGAAAGATTTGATTGAGAGGTTGACATTTTAATTGTTTTTCTCTGCTGGTACATGTCTCACAAATAGATTTTATACTTTATAAAGAGGTTTATAGACATAATTGAGAATATCAAAATGTATTATAATTTTTTTACAATTCGAAATCTAAAAGTATAAAAAATACATAATATCTACCACACTCCACATTAAATTTTGCAAAGGAAAAAAATAACAGTTTGGAAAAGACAAGATTAAAGGATGAAATTATGTCTAGGCATTTTTCCTACAGATGTCAGCCGAAAACCTGGATGAGCTTGGGAAAGTTTGTCCGTAGTGAGCACATTAATTTGTATTATACCCTCCTGGGTGAATGGGTTACATGTTATGCTTCAGAGTTATCCTTGAACCTTTTACTTGTTAATATTATCACAATTCTTCCTTTTTACATTGGCCTATGATTAATGGATGACATTTGGCTGAATTTGGTTTGAAGGTTAATACTCCATGTAAGACTGCAACTTTTGGGCTCTCTTTTCCAATTTCTCAGAAACTTTTTGCGGAAGAATAGTAAAACATATGATGGATCCAAATACAGCTAGCTAAAAGCAGGCAGGAAAAGAATTATGCCAAATTAATACAACTGAATCACGGCATTGTAGAATTTAGCCAATTCCTTTGGACCCTATTATTACCAATTTGGAGCACCACACAGTTACTATGTTTAAATTTTACAAAAGAAGTAACTATGAGGTTTGAAAATACCAAACTGATAAGCTACAAACAAATCAGTATGTGAATAATATAATATTTCTGAAGAAAAAGATACTAAAAAGTCTAAAATGCATTACATGTTTGACTCAGCAATTCCACTCTAGAAATATGCTCTAAGGAAATAATCAGGCATGTGAGCAAATATTTGGCTACATGGAACACTTATGCCAACCATATTTATAATCTTGAAAAGATTGGAAACAACCTTAATGCTCAACACTAGGGGACTGATTAAATAAATAATGGCACGGCCAAGACAAAGAGCGTTATGAAAGACTATTTAATGACACTGAAATGTATCCAACATACATTCTTATGTAAATAGAAATTTTAAAGGTTACAGTAAGATTTGCACTCTTTTTAAATGTGTGCATAAACATGCATGGGTGACGTATCTAAAAGGATGTGCACCAAAATGTTAACGATGGTGATGTTTTTAAGTTGTGAGATTGAGTATGGTTTCTAATTTTCTTCATGTTATCTATCTGCATTTCTTAAATTCATGTAATGTTCATGAATTGCTTTAGTTAAGAGAAAAACAAAGTAGATTTTTTCAGTAGAAAGAAATGGCCACCACCATTCTACAGGAGCATTTGTCAATGCAACAAAAGCAATAGATGCTATAAGCACATTATTTATCTTAGGTTCTTTTCCATTCAAAGTGAAAACCCCTTCCCAACGAAAATGAAAGCAACAAAACATGGTGTTTGTTTTTCATTACTCTACTTTTCTGTGGCCATCCTATAATATTAAGTATTAAAATGGTCTGAGGGCAATATTCAACAGTATCAATTTAAATATAGCAGTGTTGTTCAGTGGGCTATAGTCTTGATATTTAATCTGTTATTATGAGCTTATAAAATCTTTTGGTGTCTCACTTTAATTACTAATAAAAGGGGACAAGCTCTGGGTCATACTCAGCTCTTTGAAGAATATGAGGCCAATCAAACCGAAAAGATGCTTTAGTTTCATTTGGTCCTAGTTCCTGCTTCAGAATAGGATTAAAAATAAATATACAGAAAGAGATGAAGAAAATGAGTCACCTAATTTACATCTAACATAATGCAAACAAGTATTTCTTTAATAGGTGGTCAATACCTAATGCTCAATTGTAGCAACTTAGAAGCAACTTCTTAATGGGAAATCTTAGCATTTTTAATCTTGCTGCAGATTTTTCACCTTGTCAACTTAGAATTCATCTGTTTTTGAAAAAGAAAAATCTTTTACTTGGAGACAAAGGTAAGCCACAGTACACCTCAAACTAATTAAACATGAATCTTTTCTGGAACAATGGTACAAAGAAAAAGGCAAATTATATTTTATAACTCAGACAAAACAGTCATCCACCAAAAGACTATTGCCTTCCTTTAATTATTAGCATAAATCATTCCATGGAAAACTGTTTGGCACACAGTGAAGATAAGATGATGATAAATATAATACAGAACAATAAAAGGAGATAGATTTGCTCTCTATTCAAGCAAACTCGTCCTTGTTGCCAGTAAAACCCTTGAGGGACCACATACGAAGAGGCACCGCAGAGGCCTCAAAGTGCCTATGGTACTTCACATAAGACCGGAATATAACACAGTTCTATTAAGGTTGACCCAATTTAATCTTCAGTAACTGGCTGTTTGTAGTATTTCAACTAAAATAAAACATTTGAAACTCTTGGCTCAAATAATTTTAGCTGTTAGGAGAAAATATGTGGTAGGTATTTTATTCCTTAAGATGGGTTAGGTCAGCATGGAACCGGTAGTTTGTATTTGGCCAGGTAGGGTAATGTGCATTAGGGGATAGAAAAATAAGAATGAGTGCAACCTGGGTTGCTGCTCAAGTTCTATACAGGAGAAGCCTCTTTTCTTCCAGAGAAGAGTGCGGTGCTGACACCTAGGTAACTTTCTAGATGCTTTCCATGTCTTTGGTTTGGAGCCCCACAGCAGATACTTGGAAACTACACTTGCAAGAACTCTGGTTACTTTGTGTAGCAGAAGGACATTTAATTAAAAAAAAAAATAGAAAAGAAAAGAAAAGAAAAAGAAAAAAGAAAGTCAAATAACCTAATAAGTCATTATTATTTACAGGCCAACTGAGCAGCTACCCAATGTTCATCATGATCCTCAGATGAAGTCTGTCTCCATAGACAGATCTACACAATCTACGACAAGATTTTTCTGGCAGTTCTGAGAATACCACTCATGTATCACCTTTCCCAAGAGTAGATTTGCTATGGTGAATGGATCATCATTTCTATAAAGTTCTGTCTAACTTCCTGTAAAGTTCTATCTTCAGCTGCACCTTCCAGCGGCACACTTATCTCTAAAAAATGGTGCATCACCCTGGGGAGAATCACCTAAAGAGACATGTTTCCTATATTGGCAATTTAATCCCCTCTAAATTTCTGTTTTGATCTCCTCCAAGTAATGGCACACCTCTCTTTATTCTTTTTTTTTTTTTTTTTCTGAGATGGAGTGTCGCTCTGTTGCCCAGGCTGGAGTGCAGTGGTGTAATTTCAGCTCACTGCAACCTCCACCTCCCGGGTTCAAGCTATTCTCCTGCCTCAGCCTCTTGATTAACTGGGACTACAGGCACCTGCCACCACAACCAGCTAATTTTTTGTATTTTTAGTAGAGATGGGGCTTCACCATGTTAGCCAGGATGGTCTCGATCTCCTGACCTTGTGATCCGCCTGCCTCGGCCTCCCAAAGTGCTGGGATTACAGGCGTGAGCCACTGCGGCTGGCTTCTTTATTCTTAAATATGTTGATCTTGACTAGAATTCTATCCATGAACCTACCACCCAGTTAGGCAGGGTACTTGATGCCACATGGTTCTTCTGATCGTCTCTAGAAGACTATGGAATACTTCTCCTGCAGTAGAAAATCCCAGCTGTCTTGAACCACAAGGCTAGCTTAGTGAACTTTGCCTTATTCTCCTAAGTGACTGGGATTCACAACACAACATAAGAACATAGACACATGAGAAATATGAAATTTCTAATAATAACCATAGGTTGCCCAGAAAAATCAAGAGTGTTACATTTGACACTGAACAGCACATGTTTCTAGTCTCTCCAGATATAACAGTATTATGAGAAAGAGAAAAATATAAATATAGAGCTTGTTTTTCAAGAATTTTGCCCATGAACATAATTGATAGGCAACAAAGCATTAATAATCAGGGAGAACAGAGCTAAGAGAATGTTGGCATTGTCTTCACTTCTGTTAATGCTTTTTTCAGATGAGCGAAATGTGGTTGTTTTTATAATGTTTATGGCTATCATTAGGTGCATATTATATGTCAGGAAGTTTGCATGTTTTTCACTTAATCTACACAATTGCCCTCCCTTATCCCCATTTTATGTGCAAGGAAATCAAGGTTGAGAAGAATAAAGTAACCTGTCCACTGCCAAAAATCTTGTAAGTGGGAGAGCCTGGGTTCAACTGAGGTCCAGACTCTAATGCCCATGCTCTGTAGCTTAGCAATGAAGGCAGTGAAGAGGGAAAGGCAGAGTTGTAGGAAAGAGGCTACCATTGCATGAGTAAACAAAATCTCAAAAGAGGCTGAAAAATTGGACTCAAAACACAAGCACAGAAAGAAAGATATGCCTTAAAAGGTGGAAATGTACTTCCCAGAGACAGGAGGAAAAACTACATTAAAAATTAAATAGCTGGGTGTGGTGGCATGCACCTGTGGTCCCAGCCACTTGGGAGGCTGAGGCAGGAAGATCGCTTGAGGCCTGGTATTTGAGACTGTAGTACAGTATGATCATGCCTGTGAATAGCCACTGCACTCCACCCTGGGCAACACAGCAAGTCTCCATCAATAAAGAAAAGGAAGGAAGGGAGGGAGGGAGGATAGGAAGGAAGGAGAGAAAAAGAAAGAAAGAAAAAAAGGAAAAAGAAAGAAGGAAAGAAAGATTAAATGGTTTTATATTTAAAAGTGACATTACAACTAAAATAATATTGGATGATCACCTAGAATGTTAAAGTTTGTAGAGGTCTTTAAAGCTACTTACCTACACAGGACAGCATGCTAAAATTTTGCTAAAGAGTAGAATTTATTGCAACAGGTCTGTCTTGGACTTTAGCCAGCCACTTAGTTACTGATCTTATAATTAGTTGCACTCACTTTCCAGACAACCCCACAGTGCAAGCCAGAAGCTCTGAGGACAGTATTCCTAAATCTATATAATACAGTCTTACAAGGTAATAACAATAGTAGCCACAATATGGTAAATGACAAGAGCTTTAGACAGAGAATTGAGTCCTAAATTCTAGCTGTAGATTTACTAACTAATCTTGTGAGCCTAAGAAATGCACTTAACTTCTTTGTGACCCATATTTCTAGTCTGTGTAGGAGGAATTCATTTACTCAACAAATATTCATTGAGTGCCTCCAGTGTTGCACTCTATACTCAATGTATCCACTCTCCTGGAACTGATATCCTACTAAGAGGTAGCAGAGCCAGAAAATCACAAAGGAAGAAAATCCACAAACAAAGTTTCAGAAAGTGGTATGTAGAAAATAACACAGGAAAATGTGAGAGAATATGCAGCAAGGAGGTACATTTTAAGCTTTTACCATATCAAGGCGAGAGATGATGGCTGGCTCTTGAAAATGAATTGGATAGATTCAGGATAGCAAGAAGATAAGATTGACTGATGACTAGATAGAAGGTGGTGAAGGCCATAAGAATCAAGCAGGAGTCCTGTGAGTTTTTCTTTTCAACAACTGTGTAGATGAGGGTGGCGTTTCCTAACCTGATGAAAAATACTAAAGAATGAGCCTGAGAGTCAGTAAACAAGAGTTCTGTTCGTTGGTTTTTAGATATTGCCCTACATAATCTCTGAGGTTGATCCCACTTGAAGAAACATTCCATGAGTCTAGATTGTGACCACATAGGCATTTTGAGAGGTGAAATATGGTGTGAAATAAATTACATTCATGTCAATGAGTAACTGAAGTAGGATAGAAATGGTGGTCAAGAGAACCCAAGACATGTAAAAACTGTGTGAGTCCAGTTAGTACAATTTAGAAATGCAGTTGTCTAATTCACTGAATATAAAGATCAAGAGTAACAATACAAAGAAGAAAGTTGTTGGTTTAGAGTGAAAGTCATTGGAGACTAGCAATGGTGGTCTGGAGATCCATACATGATATGCAGAGCATGGCATATACATCTATCTGGAAGACAGCATGGCAAAGCAAGAATGACGGGGACTACTCTCCGACACTCATTTGAGCAAGCGATCTTGCCTCTGCCTCTTTATTCTCAAAGAATAAATGAGTTAGGAGACTAGAGGAATATGCCTGGGTGGGTTTAGTGTGAAACCTGCCATTTTATTTGTGAGGGCTGGACTTATCACCTCATAAGTGTGAAAACAGGTGTGAAAAACCCCTCCTCATCCTCATTACTTCCAGTAAATGAATTCTTTTTTAAAACCCTTTACTCACACAGTAAATGATTCTAAATATCTCATAGTCTTTATTCCCCTGCCTAGTCCTCACCTTCTTCAAAAGAACAATCTAAAACTCTTGCGATCAGGAATGTGGTGTCACGGTAAGTTTAGGGAAATATGGGGTTAATTGCTATGGAACACATTTTGATTTCACTTTTCTACAAGTGACTACACTCGAAAACACTCATTTGCCAGCATCTGCTTCATAGGAAGATGCTCCCGAAATGTTGTTAGGCAGGGTGGGGGACATGGCTGCCCCCTAAAAAGGAACCACATTGCTGGCGTCATGGCCACTGGCATAGGACAGAGGACCACCTGTTACTGTTCCCATTTACAGCCAGAACCAGACACAACCAAGGATCACTCGAGGTGTTACAAGTGAAAGCATTTCATAAATTGTAGTGTAATCTGCAAACATAAGATGTGATTATGATGTTCTTATTCAATCATGTAGAAATGGATGTTGGTTATAAGTGGGGAGAATTCCTACAGCTTTTTCATTCCTTAAGGTTGGATCACAAATGTACCATCACAACCAAAGCTAGTTTTAAACAATCTAAGCAATTACTGTTGCTGAGAAGAATGATGATTTGACACGTGTAGCATCAATTTGACCATAATAGTTTCACTTCAACACTAGGTATTTGACATTCAATAGTGCTGAAAAAAGTAAAGGGCGGTTTTATCACACCTTTTTACATTTGGTAAGTGATAGGTCCCACCCAATTAAAGTTCCATTTTATTTTAAATGATAGATTTTACCAAAAACACCTCACCTAAACCCCTATCTCATCTATTTATGTCAAATTCTAACCTCCTATTAAAAGTACAGAAGCAGATATATCCACTAAAATTGTTCCCTGCCATACTTAGCTTTGCAACATGCTTATCTAATAAATTTTATACCCTTCTTTCCTACCCACAGAAAATATTGGCTTCGCTATTTTTTTTCCTCTCCTCCTAATACCATCCATTCTCTGGTTCTATTATTTCTAAGTTCATGTACTTATAGGTCTCCATTATGACAAGAAAATAAATTATTCGGTCCTTTAATCCTTCCATCCTTAGTCATGTTTTAAAAATGCTTCCTTCTCCTCCTCCGTCAGTAAAGTGAGAATATAAAAAAGACACACAGCACGACATATTTATAATGTAAAAACAATATTTAGCGTAATTGGCTTTGTTTTAACTAATGTGCAGAGCATCTCTAAATGCATGTCCTCCTTTATGGGCTGCCGCTTTCACATGATTTTCCTTTGATGTGAGCTTTTAAAGGCTAAGGACCCATTCTCCATTAAGCCTTTGGCGCTGTAATTCTCCCATCTAGGAAGCCACTGTGTTGATGTCCCAATCATTGACTTTAGTATGTTGAGGAACCTCTTTACATACAGCTAATCATGTGCATTTTTAAGTCTTAATTTACAAATGCATCCAGATACATTGACATAAGGCCGATGCACACCATCCTGCCTCCCTATCTACATCACTAATTTGACAGCATGAAAGTGTTAATGCTAATTTTATTTTGAATTTTCTAATTAAACATTTCTTTTATCCTGGACAGAAAGATTTATCACAGATTATTAGCAAATTACTCATCTTCTACTATTAGAAATAGTTTTAATGAGACCATACCTATTGGGAGGAAATAAGCAACTCATATCCACTCCAAGCACATGCAAATTGTTGCCATGTTTTCCAAATCTCAACTTCTAGAAGTCAAGTCTATACCAAGCTTAAAAAAAAACAGCCCGCCAAATGCAGTGATCAACACATTCACATCAACAAGGCATTCTAAATTCACTGTCTTCCAGGTCAGAGTTAACATAGTAATTTCCGCTCAAAGGACACTGGTCATCAAATCCAAAATCTATTCAAAATAAAAGGACAAAAATGAGATTTCAACACAACTTAGAAAGTCTATGGGTTTATTTAAGAAGTGCTATTTAAGCTGTAAAGGATATCCTGTCATTCTTGTTTTAAATAATTTTATAATATTCTTTTGTTCTTGGGTTACTCTATATCCAAAGAATCATGTATGTAAATGACTCAATACAAGAGTGGATGCCCCGACAATGTTAAACATTATTGTTTATCCAGAAGCATTATATGTTCATGCAAAAAAAAAAAAATGGCATTAAAAGCTTGTGGTTAGATCAAAAAACCACAACTGTAATTGTTTATTTATATAACTTACCATTACTCTGTAGTGTAAGTTTACATTTTTTAAAAATTTCTAAACAATGCTGAGTTAGTCTTAGAAGAGTGAAAAATGCATGGCTCGCCTAAATGATTAAAGACAAAAAACTTAGGTCTATGCATGCAGCAAAATGCTTTAATATGGAAATTATTCACTTTGCCCAGGCTTATAGTTTTCATTTTTATGCTGCCCTTGAAACTCCATGATAACAGGGCCATTCAGTGGAATTTCTGCATTTTTCTCTTCAATTCAGGGCAGCTGGTTTCTTTCCTCTCGAAGCAGAAAGCTAAAGTATATTTATCACTCTAACAGTGACTCAAAACAAACAGGAAGTCTTCATCAGCCGGCTCCTGGGCATAGCTGATATTAGGTACTGGCAGAAAGGAAACAGAGACCTCATTCTCTGAGAGTCCGACAGAATGTACATGCAGATGCAGGCGATAACAAAGTTAGGGATGCTCCCAATGACCACCATGTTCTCCCAGGATTAAGTGCTCTTTGCAAGGCTCGCCAGCTTTCAGAGTCTGTGAAAATTCCTCAGGAGTTTTCCTTTCCATTGCAGTGTGAAAGAGAAGTTTGAACTGGATACCACGAGCCTTACAATCCTTGTGAACCTATGCGCCAAAGGAAACCTGGGAGGGAGCTATTCTGGGAGATTTGGCTTTGATCTGGTTGCTAGGAAAAAGCCCTGCTTTTGTCTGGAAGTATTCTGAATGGCTCCTTCAGTCAGAATGAGGCCTGCAGGTCACTGTCTGAATTAAGTGAAGAGGATTTTTTTTTAACACTAAAAATGAAGTTGTCGCTGTATGCCATAATAAAGCTGGAGAGAGCGGACTGTGCTGCTGAGCAATGGCAACGGCTCTTTGCTACAACCTAAACTCCAAGGTATACTGTGAAAATCACTGAAGCGTGCTTGCAGATCAAATATATGCAAATATTCCTCAGTGGCACATATGTTCCTAGAGACCTTTGCCTTCACCTCCTTTTCAAATGAAACCTGTTTCAGATTCAAAGCCCACTTTGTTTTTATTAATGCAAATGTTCACTATCAAACCATTTTTTTTAACCTTACTAATAAATAGAGAGGTTATACAACTCACACCTAACTTTTTTCAGCCAAACCAAACTCCAAATGGATTGCACTGCAAACTACTGATACTAATGCAAAAGTATTAGGCAATACACTTTGGGGGGTCCTTTCAATATTTTCTTTTTTATTTGTCAGCTAATCTCTTTGTTTATGGTAATGTATGTACCTTTGTATAAGGACTTTACAGCCATTATCTAATCTTCACAGATCCTGGTGAGGTAGAAAGGGAGCAAATCTTATCTCCGTTCTACAGATGAGGAAACAGAGATGAAGGGAGGTTGAGTAACAAGCTCACATTTTAAGTGGTGCATTCTGTCCAGATGAAAAAAAAAAAAAAGACAGTATGACACAGGCTTTGTTTTTCCAGGAGTGAGGCTAGATTTTCACCTACCACCCATCTGTTCACCAGTCCCCTTAATGACTGGCATTTCCCAGTGACTGCACACTTTCCACACAATCTGTTGAGAAAACACACAGCAAACTGACCCACATGAGGATCAAACCCTTGACCTTGGCACCACTGGCATCAGATGCTTGTGAACTGAGCCACAGACTGAAAGCCTAATTGCCCCCAAGTAGAATGGGACCAATTGCTCCCCTTCTCAATCATTCTGGGAAAGAAAAGAAGGGGCTACTTGTTATGAATTTATCTAGTCTTGTTCTTCCTCAAGCTTGAAATGTATTTTACATTCCAAGCAAATCCTAAATTATGAGATATAATATAAAAATAGTAGAGAGCTAAGAAGTAAACTACATAAATGAACATTTAATTTTAAGAAAAAAATAAATGAGGGGGAATTATACAGGAGCTGGCACCTTCAGGACCACAGCATCATTGCTGGTATGAAGTGGTTCTTCACCTGTGTTTGTACCTGCAAATCTAGATGGTAAAGATGAGGAAATGTTAACAATGAAAGAGACTGTTTTCCAAATAATATTAAATATCCTCTTTTAAAGGCAGTAGAGGATTTTATTCCTTGGAAAAAGTTATAGTAAAAATATAATCAAAACCACTGGGGTATTAGGTAGATGCTACCTGTACTGATCAAGTGATAGAGGATTATCTTCCCAAAACAGGCTGTGGAAACAACTATGTGGAAGGTATGAGAACACCTTCCAGAGCTTTCAGGAGCAGGAGGAAGACAGCCTAGCCTATCTTGTGGAATGTAAATTACCCTGCAGACCACCAGGCAAAAAACTCGTGAAACCCAAACCAGACATCCCTACCAAAAGATGCTCAAACTAGAAAACAGAAGTGTTTTCAGGATAACATAACTTCTCTCAATCTACCTGTTAATTTACTCAACTTTCTTTTCAAACTGTATACAGTAGTAGATCTGTGAATTGCATATCCATGATCACCACAAAAATTTCCGAAATCTATCTCAGAAAGCCACAAAGTAGATTTAGGTTTTAGTATCAACTTGATGGATTCTGAGCTCTTTCAATCCAGGACTACCAGTGTGTTGAGCCCAACTCTAAATGTGGGCAGGGACCAAATTGCTTTCCCAAAATGGCAACAGGCTAACAGTACCAATTAGCCAGACTGCACAATGATTCTTCAGAAACTGCTGAAGACCAGCTCTGAAGACCCCTCCTGAGTAGGACCCAAACCTTAAGGCTTCTGTACCCATGCTTATTCACTGCTGCCTGTGCAAATGTTCCAGAAAGCTGGGAGGACTTGGCATTAATTTCTCAGTGTGTCGCCATGGCTAGAGCTAAGCAAAGGCCAAAAATGAATTAGGTAAATATAGGATGCTTCAGGCACAAATGCAGCAGGTGAATTTATTTGCAAATTACTTTTTTTATCTTTCTCACTTAAGATTCTCTTTAGAGACATAGAAGATAACTTTATCAATTTTAAAGTAAAGCAATATTTGGTTTCAATATTTGGTTCATAGCCAACCATACAAAAATACTTAATAAAAGAATCCTTTTTTAAAAGTTATTATGTATTTATTACAGGATTATTGACTTCAGTGATGAAAATTGTGTTGTTAGGGTTGGGTTGACTTAAGACTTTTTTTTTCCTGGAGATTTTTCTGTCATTTAATTGAGTCACCTTATTCCTTCTGCCTCAATACACAACTGTTCCTGTTATTTTTTGAATTAATTTGGATAAAAGCCTTCCGCAAAAGCCATCTTTCTGGATCCACAACCTCCTCTCTGAGCATTTGTTAACACATTACATTATACTAAAGTGAATCCACCCACTAGAAATTAGGCAATCTATCCTGGTTTTAATATTTTTTGAAAGCTTACAAAGTGCTAATCACTAAAGCAGTGATTCCCAGCTCTGGTTTTGTGACAGCCTGGGGTATCTCCAATTACCTCATAGATCATGAAAAACAAAATTCCAAAAAAATTTCAGAAGAAAATTATACTTGTTTTAATTTGAAATATAAATATAAATATCTGCCATAGACATAGGAAGTGTGTCATAGTGCAACTTGGTGGGCTGGATCCTTGTAAGAAAACAAACAATAATAGTCTATTGAAAATCCTCAAAGCTCAAAATCATTATGCTCTCCAAAAAGAAAGAAAGAAAGAAAGAAAGAAATTCTATTTTATTTTTAGGAACTGAAATTCTAACACACACCTTATGACAGGCACAAAAATGAACTAGGACAAAACCCATTCCAGGACATTTCCTGGAGGAGAATACAAATAAGGTGTGTCACACATTTTCATGAATAAAATAAACACGATAATATCTAATAACACCATTACACTATTCAGTGTGCCTAAATTACAGTTATACTGAGAAATGAGAAAATCTCTGGAATAGGACCAGGATTGCTTTTTAATTGTCCATTAGAAAAAGCAAAAAATAAAATCGCCTGCAATGATTTCCTTTCGAGATCATTCACCTTATTTTTGAAATACAAAATCAAAAACATATTGAGACGCATGGTGAGGCTGGGTAATAAACCCGAAGCAAACTGTCTCCTTTCCTCAGTTCAGGCTCAGCAGCTCCAGCAAGCCCACAGTGCCAGCTTGAGACTGGCAAGGCAACTAGCATTGCACAAAAGAAAATCTTAATTTTTCAGTTTCGGCTGATTCCACTGAGAACCTCTCTCTCTCCTCACCTTTTCTTTCTTTCTTCCTTTTTTTTTTTTTTTCTGAATTGAGGTCTTTCTATTTAGGGATGTGCTTCCATTATATGAGATGTCCCCTAAGCCAATGAAAAACAATGACAATTTTATTTTCACATTAAGATTCCTCTCCCAGGGCCATATTCCATGAATGAATGGCGTGTAGGACACATCGCTAATAATAACATCCACCAACTATGCCAACACAAGTGCAAGAGAAGCACAGGGGAGCTAAGGCGATTCTCCCATACCTACAGTGGCTGGCTCCTTCCAAGAAAGCTGTTGGGTCTGCTTGCTTATTGACTTGTATATTTGCCAGGAAGGTATTCCTTTTACAAAGTAAAAATAAATAGCTCCTACAACTTCTTCCTTGTCTTGAAATCACCATTTCTACTAGAAAATAAACTTGTAAACTCCATCTGTTAAGATACTCGAGAACTCTACTCTATAAAACATACCAAAATTTGTTGAAGGAGCAATACTGGCTAGGAAAGGAACTGGAAACAAGGTCATTTCCCATTCAAATTTAAATGCCACCATGAAACACTGTAGGAAAATCAAACACATCCAGAGTGATTGCACATGCCACAAACTCAACTCATCTGACCTCCCCAGCACTTGTACCCTAGTGTTACTGTCACTGAATTGTCTGGATTCCAAAGAGCATATTGGCTGAGCTCTCACCCACCCTGCGGATTAACTAAGACCATTTTTTTTCCTTTAAATCTCAGGCTTGTTTTCCCTCTGCAACACAAAAGGCTTTTAGTCCACCTACCCACCATCAATAAGCTGGTATGCAAGAAGAAAGCAACTTAGTTAACTGTTGAAACAGAGCGTAGAAAAACATACCCAATTTATTCTACAATCTCTGTCATGTATTAGATAAAATGCAAGCTTCTACCCATTCCTCAAGCCATCCTCATCCTCATTCTTTTCATTCATCTTCATCCATTTAACAGGTATTTATTGAGCACCGACTATGTTCAAAGCACTTTGCTAATCACTGAGTTTGTAGCACTGGATAAGATAAAGCAAGTCCCGAATTTCTAGGCTGAATGTCTAGAGCTGAAATTCTCCCCAAGAGAGATAGCAAGATAACAAATAATATTGTTTTTAAATAATTTCAAAAAAGTACAAGAACTATAAAGGAAATACAATTGGATAGAGGGATAAAGATTGATTTGAAAAATAAACATAAAGACAGTGACCTGCTTCTTCACAAATGAGAGGAGAAAATACTCATGGGCACAGCGCTTTAGGCTGCTAGTCCAGGGAAGGGCTCTCTAAAGCTGGGATATTTTAGGTGATTTTTTATTGGAAGAGAGGGACAAAAAAAAAATTAGTAAAAATGCTCTTAGTTGACAATGAGCTTGGTGAGTCCAAGGAAAAGAAAGGAGGCGGGAAGGCTGATGCGTAATGAAAATGCCAAATGAGGTTAGGCTGGGAATTTGAGGGACTTGCAGGTTGGAATTTATTCCAAATGCAATGGGCAGCCTTTGGGGGATATTAAGCAACTTGATCTGACTGAGGCTTTCAAATAGCAAAGTGTCTGCTTTCTGGGGATCTAATGAAGAATTGAAGCAGGGAAGATTCAGGCTATCTTTTAGAAGAAGAGGGAAAAAGGGATAAAAAAATAACCGTCATGTTTTTGAGTTGGACATTGAGAGGATGGTGGGCCATTAACTGAGATGGAGATGACTGGGAGGAATAGAAGGCTCCTGGGATTAGAAATTCACTTATTCCACCTAATCCCTCAGAAGTCCTTGAACTCATGAAAAATGGCCTTTTTTCAGCGCTCCTCAATTTTCTTATGTTCTTATCTCCTATGTAAATCACAGTGTTCTGGGTTGCTTGTGTGCTTTTCAATTCCATTCCCATAAACTTCAAACCCTAGCTCAAAATCCAGTTTATCTTTTTTTTTTGAGACGGAGTCTCGCTCTGTCGTCCAGGCTAGAGTGCACTGGCGCGATCTCGGCTCACTGCAAGCTCCGCCTCCCGGGTTCACGCCATTCTCCTGCCTCAGCCTCCCCAGTAGCTGGGGACTGCAGGCGCCCGCCACCAGGCCTGGCTAATTTTTTGTATTTTTGGTAGAGACGGGGTTTCACCGTGTTAGCCAGGATGGTCTCGATTTCCTGACCTCGTGATCCGCCCGCCTCGGCCTCCGAAAGTGCTGGGATTCCAGGCTTGAGCCACCGCGCCCGGTAAAATCCAGTTTATCTAAGAAGTCCGTCAATTGAAACTCTCTGCATAGTGATTGTTCTTCGTTAATATCCATCTTTCAGGGTTTTTTTTTTTTTAATTACACATCTTTTACTCTATTTTATATTCTGCTTCTACTGAATTTAGACCAAATTCCTGCACCTCTCTCCCTTTTTCAGCCCTAACTGCTCCACCTCCCAACTACACCACTTGCATATATCCGGTGCCCCACTGAGCTCTGTTTACCCAATCCTGAGCTCGCCCCTGCACAACCAAACTGGCATTCTCTCCCAATAGCTCTACCTGCCACAAGTTCCTGTCAATCCTTTAAGACCCAGAATGAAACGTCCCCTTTTCAAGAAACCATTTATGGGAGGGCATGGTGGCTCAGACCTGTAATCCCAGTGCTTTTGGAGGTCGAGGTGGGCAGATCACCTGAGGTCAGGAGTTCGAACCAGCCTGGTCAACATGGTGAAACCCCATCTCTACTAAAAATACAAAAAATTAGCCGGGCATGGTGGCGGGCACCTGTAATCTCAGCTACTCAGGAGGCAGAAGCAAGAGAATCGCTTGAACCCCGGAGTTGGAGGTTGCAGCGAACCAAGATCGCGCCACTGTACTCTAGCCTGGGCAACAAGAGCAAGACTCCGTTAAAAAAAAAAAAAAAAAAGAAGAAGAAAAGAAAAAGAGAAGAAGAAACCATTTTTGACCCCTCCCCAATCAAACATGATTTCATCTCCCCAGGAAGGCCAGGATGAAGCAAGGCAGAGGAAGTAAGAGTACCTGCCTTATGAAGTCATTGTGTGAATTACAGGAGGCAACACACCTGAAATAGACCATATATCACCTGGCCCGTAAGAAGGACTCTTCAACGTTAGGTGTTTTTGTCATTTTCATTTCAGCATTCTTTGGCTGTCTTGTGAAAAACAAGGTTCTTCATTCTATTGTGGTTGTCTTAAACCCATTAGATTAACAGCTCTCGGAGGGCATCATGGTGCCTTCTTCATCTCTGTATTTGGTAGATATTTTATAAATATTTATTGATGAATAAATGTCAAATCTAAAACAGCTCATTTTAAAGAGTTTTATTTCTTTTACACAAATATGTTGGTTTTCCTCAAAGTAGAAATACTATCTTTTTGTTTCTTATTTTAAAATTCCATATTGCCCAATATGCATCTATGTAGGGTGTGCAGTGTGTGTATACCGTACATAGATACTGTGTATATGTAGTATATACTACATAGTGCATACTACATAGATACTGTGTATACTACATATACTACATACTACAGATACCCAGTATCTTTAGTATACACAGCATCTATGTAGTATATACTGTATACTGCAGGGTGTATATTTTTAATTTTCTGGATTGAGTAACTCTTGAGCAATCAATACAAGCAATGCACATATCATGCTAAATTCACCAATGAAACTGCTTTCAAAGAGGGAAACTATCTCTTCATTTATCCTAAACATAAGGAATTGCAACAATAGGGCATCATTCCAGCTCACAAGAATCTTCAGGCCTCTGAAACCCAGAGTTAGGCAGGAGGTTCTTGTTAGTGACATGTGCTCTCTCATCAACATCAATTAATATTTATTGGACAAAGCGTGGATGCGGCACACTATGCTGTGTGTTTTGCACACATTTTTTAAATATGAAGACACTATCCCTGCTTTCTTACATGTGGAGAAAAACAGTGTTCACAACCACAATAAATAATAAGAAACATAAGTGTTTCTATAGGTTTATGAATACTATTGCATCTCATCACGTAAGAAATGAAACCTTCAATGAGCAGGTAGATCTTGACTGGCTTTGAGATATGGCAGGGACAGAAATAAAGAAAAAGACTGTAGATTTGAAACTAAATCAAGGTTGATTGTAGCTTGCATTTTGTTTTTAATTAAATGCAACATGCTAAAATAGGGATAAAAACCAGATTAAAAGATAAACTTGGATTTTCTACATCTTTTTTTCACAAAGTATCACTTAAGTGCAAAAGGATTTCTTATCATTTCTATTAAATGTAATTTTATTATACTCTTTGTTAAAAGGAAGATGTGTAGGAGGAAGGGCACTGGCTTTGCAGTCATATACTCTTTGTTTCTAGGTTATCCCACACCCAAATAATTATAGATGTAAATTATACAACTCTGCCTAAAGGATATCATTTTTCTCTAGTGATGAACTGGTATCAAAACTCCAGAATAATTTGATGTAATGTAATCTTTTGTCACTCTCCTTTGTTCACTTGGGCTTTTTCTCTCTGTTTTTGCCCTTCTGACCTTCATTTCTTCCCTTCCTTCTTCTTCTCCTGAGTTTTCCAGCATTTGTGAATAATTTGGTCAACTCCTATAGCTGAGAGTCCACATCCTCAAGCCGTAGTCAGCGGCTATATTCAATTCTACAGACTGAGTTATTTAACTGCACAAGTTATTTTCTCCAATACACACTCTTCTTTTCTCGGTTGAGTTATAACACATACTTTTTTCATCAACCTCTAAAAAACGTAACAAAGACTCCATTCTTACAAACCAACTCAAGAATTCAGGATAATTTTTCATGTAGCATCATCTATTAAGTGTTCAATATTTCCAAGCCACAATCTAACTGCCTATGGCATATCCTGAATTTTGATTAAAAAAAAGAATAAGAAACTTGTCCAATTCTATCTGTAAAATTCATCTTTCTTGATGTCTGATTGACAAACTACCTCAAACACTCAAACCGAAACAAGTGGGTGATAAAACCACTGAGATAACCATTGTCTGTTCTGTTTCTTAATTTCTACATACTTCTTTATACCTTTAGTGACCTCATATCTAGTAGAGCCTATAGGAATTACATGTTTGAATTAAATAAATTTTTGGTCTTTGTCTTTCTGCCTTATGGATAGATTCTCTGCTTAGCTACTGATATTTATTTCTCCATTACTGTTCAAATTAGCTAAGTGGCAAAGCCCATAACCTCAAAAAAAAAAAAAAAAAACTATTTAGCTCTATTTGAAACTAAAGGATCTCTCTCAATTTTGCATCTGGTATTTGCTCTCCAACATAATTATAAGAATATATCCACTCTTACTACTCTTGTTTCTTTTTCCTCCTCCTAGAAAAAAAAGTATATTAAAATTGAAGGCATTTATTTTTAATTCATCAAAATTGGTCTTGGCCATTGCATTTGTTTGCCTTTTTACCTACTGAAAGCTGCAATTTGGAGAGTAATGAGGGAGAGAGGTCACTGAGAATAAAGACATTATTTGATATCAAAGTAACATTACAATAATAGGGATCTTTCCCCACATACTTCAAAACTGACTCAGAATTTAGAAAATAAAGTACAATTACTTTTTAAAGTTTTAAAGTGGAAATTTAAGTAGAAAGTTAAAAAGTTTAACTACTTTATTCTTAAATAGCAAGCTCCCACAAAGGTAGATTTTAGTCTATTTTGTTTACTACTGAATCCCCAGGCCTAGAACAGTGCCTGCCACATAGTAGGGGTTAGCTCAATAAATAAGTGTTCAATGAATAAACTACCTTACCCAAAAAAAAGTTGAAACTTGTTTACTAGCTGTCAAAAGTTGGTTCCTTCATGTATAAAATAGCATCAACTGTGTAATTTGCCCCTACTTCCTCCTTTTGCAGAAAGCCAACAAAAGAACCGTAACTTTTTACCTAAGGATCAAAGGTGTCAACCTATTGGCTCATGCTCCTTTAAAGTCTTGGATAATAGTCTTTGGCTATTTTTAGATAATTTCTTTTGTTTCAAGCTTGAAAAGAAGTATTAACAAAGATCAAAAAAAATCACTGATTCAGAGCAGGAAAATGCATATTAAGAAGATCAAAATATAGTATGTAGAGGCTGTGAGCTAGCCTTCCCAGAACACAAGCCAAATCTTGCTTTAGATACTGAAGTATTATATTGGTCTCACTTGGGACCCGTCAACATGAAAGGAATGGGGAGGACTTGGAGAGTAGAAATTCTAAATGGGAGGCAAAAATAATTTTAAAATTATAAAGTGACCCGTGCAGTCTCAATACATAAAACAATAAGCCAAGAGATAGAAAAATACAACCAAATTCAAACAATAGCTAACTCTAGATGGTGGAACTATAGGTAAGTTTATTCTCACCCATAATTTTCTTTATGTCCAAGTACAATATGTATGTCAGACTAGTGCAGTCAGAAAGAAAATAATACACACAATTTTTAAACTAAGAAAAGAGCCAAGGGTAAAAATCATATGATATATGAAGAAAACTTAAAGGATTAAGATTATACAGCCAAAGAAGAGAAGGCTCATGGATAATTTAATAATCTTCATTGCTTAAAACAACCATGGACCCAAAACTATGGAAAACACATAGAATGGGTTTATTTCTCATTTTTATAAATATAGATAGATAGATAGATACATACATACGTACATACATACATACATACATACATACACACACATAGTTACAGGAAGTAAGCCTCATAGAGAAAGGGCAAAGGGCACACAAGCTAGGCGAAAGACAAAAGAAAAAACACCCAGATAATTACAGTATTGCTTAAGGCAGCAACTTCATGGTGGGATATGAAGATGGAGAACATGAAAAAGGACAAAGGGGTTTGCCTTCTCAAGAGGACATTGCAGAATCTCAGGAACAGGTGTGTTATTAAAAGGAGACATGTTTAAAATAAAGGTTATAATAGAATTCCTATTGTACCATAATTTAGGTATACCCATGGAAGTATCCTATGTGTGAACATACATTCTAGGGTAGAAAAATATTTGAGAATCCCTAACCCAGGGTCTTCAAGGTGAAGGACCCTGGATTGCCACAAGACAAGATGGGCAAAAGCAGTTTCTCTTGTAGGCTGGGGTAGGGTGATCAGGAATGAAAAGTCTTTTTGAAAGGAACCAAGAGACCTCAATTTAAGCTCTGTCCCACAAAGCTAACTAGAAGCTTTCCTAATGTCTATATATTTTGTTATATCCAAAATTATTTGGGAAAGTGCAAACCCCAACTCTGCAACCTCCTTGATGCATTTCATGGTCAGGAAGTTGTACTATAAACTTTAAAAATCTTCCATTTAGCTCCCATTTACATTCAGTTTCTCTCTTCCAAGTTGTCACAGGGGTAATAAGCAAGAAATAAACATCATCTACATAATAAAGATGGCCACCTTCAAGTATCATGATTGTACCATAAGTAGGAATATCAAGAAATCATACTTTTACTTAGAGGAATTGCTTTACCAACAGAAACGTCAAGAATGTCAGATGCCTTGGTTAATTGAGAAGACACTTGGAGGACATGCGGTGTTTTCCAGGCTCTTCAAATCTCATTGCATAGATGGCTATCTCCCTTTGATATCATGACAAGGACATGTGACCACATGTATCTAGAATTAGAATGGTTCAGGCCAGTTCAAGCCTTCACACTTTCACACTGGTTCTGCACCAAGCAGACAGAAAACACATAATAAAAATATAAATCTTACATTTAGGATAGGAACTGCTATCAAACTTTTCTCTTTTCTCAGGCAGTGCCACACCTGACAAAACACAACCAAAAGAAGTATTCAACAAGAAATTCAAGTGGCTTCATTCTTCAGAAAGGAATAGTAAGGATTCACCCAGCACTTACTATGTGATGACTGCTGTACTGAACATTTTACATCCTTTATTTATCTGAGGTCCTTAGGCTATCTAGTTCTAGCTATTCTCCCTGAAGTTAAAGTTGGGCAAACTCAGAGGTCCTTGGAAATCCCTGCCACCCCACCTGCCCCTAATAGTAGCCAGAGAGGTAGCTAGACTAAGACCAGGAATTACCTAGTCCTGATCACTCAAAGAGGATGAAGACTCCATGGTACAATTGGATGGGGAGAACTGAAAAATTATATTTTTATTATGGAAGGTCTGGCACCACTATCTTGCATCAGAGCAAATTCTGATGGAGTTCCAAACCTGAATCATTCTCCTCAGTGTTGTTGACTCACCGTATTTGGCTCTTTGACATATCACTTGCTCATTCTCTCTTTCTCTCAGCTTTGCTGCACACCCTCCTGAGACAGAAAGGGTGCATGAAATTGGTGAGAGGTGACAGAGCTCAAAGGGCAGCATTACCCTACTTGTTCCAAGGTGTAAGCCCCGGGACTGTCCTGTTACTCTCATCTCTACTCACAATGCTTTTATTTTCTGATGCTTATTGAACCTCGACCAAAAAGCTTTCCACATTCCCATCCCCTCTTCTTCATTCCATCTCCCTTTCCCTATCTCATCCCCCTACCTACATACACATTCACACACACACACCCCCCACACTCATACTCACACGCATCCCTTTTGCTTCAAAGGATATGGGTATCATATACTCAACAGAGAGAAAAGAAAACATTCATATCTCACCGAAGCCATATGTATGTACCTTAAGTCAGAATTTGACTTGTTTGGGAGTGGTTTCAATGTATTAGTTTCACAGTCACTAATCAATACCACAGAAGAATTCATTTCAAATACCTTTCTTTTAAATGGAGCTTTGACAGCCCACGTTTAGGGCAGACACTAAAACTAGAAAGAATTCTTTCTGCATCGCTTTTGTGAATACAGGATGTTGGCAAAAGATTATTAGAGTAGCTCTTTGCTGGCAGTTTCTCTTTGTTCTCCACATCTCGGAAACCTGCTAAACTCAGCTGCACGTAAAACAAAGCAGAAGCATTTTGGTGTGGGCAGCGATGCACCCTTTGGGTAGAGGGCCACATAAGTATTGGAGAAAACACTGTTAAAAGTCAGCACTACCTCCCAAGTCGGTGATTCCTTTTCTCGAGGTTGCATAATGCTACATGTTGCTCTCCTACATTCGTCTGGGCAGTGGACGCTCGACTCTCTTACTCTTCTGGCCTATTTTGAAGGGATGTGAAGGAAAAAGCTAAGGAAAGCCTCAAAGGTGGGGAGCTCTAAGTTTATGAACAGCAAGAAGGCAGCCATATCCTTCTGCTTTGCCGTGAAAATCAAGCATCACCTTATCGTTTCCTCACCAAGATTAACTCCTGCTTCCTGAAGAGTATTTCTGAGGTAGAAAGCAGAGGTGGTGAAAAAAGAGGGAGCTGAAAAGTCCAATCTGTCAAGCTCCATTTTAGAAGAAAGGAAAACTGAAAAGTGAACATATTTAACACGAGCCATTTCCTGCACTCAGGAGGGAAGAAAGCATGCTAGGAGCTCTGTGCAGGAGGAGATCCGCACTGGTGTTATCTCTGACCTGCAGCTTAGCCCCAGTGTCTCAGCTGCCAAAAAGCTCCCATTCAACGTTGTGCTGAGTTCATCAATGCTCCCCGTGTCAGGATCCTAACAGGAAAAAGCAGGACAGACAGTCTCTCCATTCAACCGCCTGGGGACCCCATGACAACTAAAATCCCCTCGCAGACCGTCCATATCAACCTTCGGCAGGTCAGAGCATGCAACCCCTTCAGAACCACAGGCTCAGGCCCACACCCTTTCCCCTTGTCAACATTGTCACTTTAAACAGAACATCGAGCCTTATCACGAAACCTGAAGTAAGTATGACAATTAAGATGGATTGCAAAGCCTGCTTGTGCTTCACAATTAACAATCACTTGGCAGCAGGTTCCACGCAACTGTTGGGGGGTATGGCAAGAACTTTATCCCTGCTTAGTGCTGCATTAGCATATTTAGTAGGCTGAAAGACATAATTCCTAAGATATGAACATATTTTTGTCTTTTTTAAAAATCTGCAATTAAGCTATAATATGTAGAAACTCTGCACCAGGCAATCAATGTGCAAATACCAAGATGGAGTTGGGGTAAGGAGGGCAAACAAAAGAAATGTTCCCCCAGCATTGGTAACAACCTGAACCGGTGGCTGCTTCCAGAGTCACAGGTCAGCTAGAAAACTGTGGCTCTTTCCTGTTCGTGACAAAATGGGGGAGCGGGGGTCTTGTGTTGCCCCACTGCTGCTGGCATCAGGTGAAACATCTGTAAGAGCATAGCTACCTGCTTTAAACCCACATATTTAAAAAGCAAAATAAAATCAGCCCCTGAAATGACCCTGGTGGTTACTTAACAAACTAGGCATTTTTCACAGAAAGCACCTTTTGATTCTCAATCTCTGAGTAATAAAAGATGTTGATAAAAATCACAAAGGCACTTTATTCTACAAATGTGAGGGCTTTTCCTCAAACTTCTCATTATTTTCCTTAGTGGTTGGCACATGTGCCACACTGATGAGAAGGGCTCAGGGAGTGCAGAGCCTGGACCAACGTGATGTGCCTAAAGACAACCCAAACTGCCATTCCTAACTTCTCCAGTGTGCTTGTTGCATAGATTCGGGCCTACAGTCCAAGCCTCTGTTGGGGCTGCAGAGGGAAAGAAACACAGCCAGATCTTTCTAAGATAGCCAGGACTTTGTCTTTCTTGACATCTGGGTTGCAAGAAGGCAGGATATCCTGCCAAATATATTACAGCTGTGAGACCCACCTTGTGATTAAGACTCAGCCAAGGCTGAGGAACACAAGAGACAGAGGTGAGGAGTTTTCTGGCAAAGAAAGCTCACCCTCTACAGATACCCCCTTTATAAAAGAAAACATACACACACACACACTCACACACACACAAAGTTTAGGTGAGCAGCTCTCTAGTTGCATAAAAGGAAGCATATGAAAGTAACAAATGCAATTTAGCACACAAAGTCTTTCTTTACAAAACCAGAAAAGTAGCAGATTAAAGCACCTGGCAGTCTTGGCGCGCCAAAAGAAAGTCTTAGCTGTGACAAAACAAAACAGGTGTACAGGTATAAAACTTTTGCTTTCCAATAATGCCCCTCTCTTCACTGGAATGCTTTGACAGGTGCAGAAGTTCAAGTTACAGTGGGGAAGTAGCAAATAAATACACAGCATTAGCGTCTGACGTGCTTGCTGAGCACCCGGCGATGTTAATAACTGGCAAGGTACACTAATCTCTGATTGCAACATTTGGTTTACCTTAATCTGGAGGGACAGCTGTATTAAAGAGGGAATTATACTAATCAGTTCAAGGCCCTTGCATATAAAACTTCCCATTAGGCTTAAAGTACACCAGCTTATGCTCATTCTCTAGGAGCCTTACATCTGGTTCTGAATAAGGCTGCCTCTCATTTGCAAGGTACAAACTGAAAACAAGGGGGAGGGGGGCTGACAGTTGCTGGAGGATGGGTGATAGAAGAGGAAGCTACTAATTCTTTGACATTTTTAACAGCACAAAACTAGCTTCTAGGCATCTTAATACTAAAAGAAAAAAAAAGCATGTGTTATCAACCCTAGGCCATTTTTTCCTGTTACCGGAGGTGACCAACATAAAATAAAATTGATGATGTCAGTCAAAAACAGCTAAGCACAAAGCTTGGCTTTGTTATCTTAAGTCAGAAGGTAAGATAGGCCATGCCATATGGCTCTAATCCGTCCCTATCTCCCATCACCTAACAGGAAACCTTCATGTAGCATGACCTTATTTGGCTGGTTCCAGGTTAGGGCTGCCCAAAGGGGATTTTTCTGTTTCTGCTATATCCAAAGGTTTATGTTGATTTTTTTTCTGAGCCCTGCAAACTATAAATCCGACTGATTACTCTGCACTCTTTTGCTTGACTGAGCCTTTACAATCAGACATCCCCGTTAACAATAAGCTCCTAATGAATCAAACATCTATGGCATTAGTTTCACCTAGCTGCCTCTTTCCCATGCACTGTGCTTCTTTGTCAGACCTGGTTTGATGAGAAAAGCTAGTGACACTTGCTGCACCTATTGATAAACAATTCAGTAATGAGGGGCATAACAAAAATTACCTACAACAACCTGATTAAAAACGACAGGCAAAGCGTACTCCTTGCCCTATAGTGAAGGTAACTCTGGCACTGTGGAGGGAAAATAATGAGGTAAAATAAAATTTCCTCCTTTACCACAGAGTTCATTTCTGAATGTGTGTTTATGAAGTGATGAAAATTTTTTTAGCAATGTTTTACATTCTTTCAGGCTATGTGATTATCAATAATGTTAGGAACTCCTAGAATTCAAGATGCTTCCCTTTCAACTTTCTGAGATGAACTCTCTGCTTTTTCTACTTAAATTTTTTGAATAACCTAACTAATATCGAGATCTTCACTTTCTTTCTCAAATGTGAGTCTAGTCATTGAAAAACTTAACAGTACAAGTAATAATAATTAGTTAAGTGTAGCATGGGGAAAAAAAGAAAAATTCTAAGACACACACACATAATTTTTTGAATAAAGTAGAAAAACTTTATGGACAATATCACCTCTCTAAAAGGAATAACTTAACCTTACCATGGGCATTGAAGTTCTTTTTATTGGGGTCACCCAGAGGACCTTTGCAACCTCGAAACAAGCTTCTACCCAGGGGAGGCCAGGCTCTCATGAAAGCTTGATTCAAAGACAGAAATGTGTGGGTTCTGCAATTGTGTAGCAGCATGTTGGGAGGGTTTCCATCCGTGCACAGATGCACTTGAAAATCAAATATGGACAAGAGGAATGTTTTTTGGAGATGGAAAATGAGTGCTGATGACATGTTTATACTTCACAGATGGATCCAGTACAGAACCATTTTTTGTAAAGAAACAATATCCACCATTTGCTAATTTTTTTTTTTTTTTGAGGAGCTACAAAATGGTGGCACAGAAGTGAATATTCCCATCGTACATACTCCACCTGTTCCTTGGTCTTACAACTGTCTTCCATCCTGAATGTAATCATTGACTATTGTAGTCTTATTTTTTCTCAAATGTTATCCAAAAGGATGTGAAAAAAGAAATACAATACACAAAGGCACTTGGAAGAGCGAAATTATTTGAAAGGAATTTACTACATACGAAAAATTGGAAGATGACAAATGCTATTAAGTAACAAATGCCGAATTTAATCTTGAAAAATTCATTTTCTTATTGGCAAATTTTCTCCTTGTATCTGATATCAAATCAATTTTTGAATGTCTTCTATCAAGAGTTTTACATGCCTTCTTTATTCCTTTGGCCCACCATTTGCCAAATACCACTCTTAGGTATTGGAAACTCTGGAAAATGCAAACACTTCAAGTTAGATTAATTCTATTTATTGGCTTACTGTTGATACATTATAGTGATAAATATTTCATAGTTATAAATATGAATTAAGATAACATGGAAATGCACAATATATATAGGATATATATTTATAAGATAGTCAAAAACATTTGCGTGCCAAAGAACATAATTAATAACATTGTTTGTAAACTTTGCTTCCTTAACAGAAGATATCAGAATCATCAAATCTTAATTTATTGCCACATCAGTAATATTAATTTGCCACTTCCGGTGTGAAATATTGACTAAAGTGATCCACTTCAAAGATACACATATCAAAAAAATAATAAAGGTATGGATGTGAAATATGAAAATTAATAGTTTTATTTGTGCAGTATTTAACATATTCTGAACATATTTTCATACTTGATGAATATTTTTAAGTGTTCCAAATAATATATAACATAGTAACATTAAAATTAATTATTTTCTTACTATTGATCAAACAAACTAATTTTTCCTGAGGTTTTACCTTTCTTACCATCTGTATTCATGACCTACTGAATTCCACAGCTGACTTTAGTGAATAATATTTTTATTCTAAGAATTAGTCTGAGGCTAAGAATTAAAAATAGAATATGAATCCAGGCAAATGATCAAACAGCCTGAGACTGGATAACAAAATCCTGACAATATGCATAAATCAGCATGTTCTTGCTACCCTTCGTTTTCTGGCAGAGTACCAAACATCAATCTGTGGTTTCCCATTCGATGATCCTAACACCTTGTTATCATCCTGGTACTAACAAAAGCCTGTGTAAACCTCTCCAAAGAAAGCAAGTCTTGATTTTTATTACTGGATTTTTGACACATATGAATAAGGCCAAAACATTTCATAAATCCTTAATTATTTTTTGCCTATACATCAAAAAATAAGTTTTAGTCAAAGCCTTAATGTAGTTTTAGAGTTTCACAGAAAATATTAGTACTCTACTTAAACGTATTAAACTTTGAAATAGTCAAAAAATGGACGTATAGCTTTCCAGTTATAGCACTTCTTACATAGTTACGTTGTTCATCATCATTTTATAAATACATAGAATATAGAGCTGGAAAAAATTAGAGATCATTTGTTTCAATTCTCTTATTTTAAATGTTAGGGAAAGAAGGTCTGAAAGGTAATATTCAAGTTCACATAACAAGAGTGCAGAAATTGCTTTCAGAAGCTTGCTTCAGAACATTCTGTTTGAATATTTTGTAATGATTATAGTGGACTAATTTTGTGTCACTAATCACATTTTCTAAGTACTATATCCAGTATTATAATAATCATGTTGGGAGAATATCACACTAAAAGGATAAGTGAATAATAAAAAAAAGTTAATCATCTAGATTCTCCCAGCACCTAAGATGTTGCCTGGATGTGAGGTGTCTGTCTCGTCTTTAAGGTCATTAGACTATTAGTGAATGAGTTAATAATGTGATAATACAACCGGGTCCCTGCTGACAATCAGAGATTATGTAACTTATAAAGATGCTGTTGACCAAGGAACAGCTTAAATGAGGGACTTTCTGGCTCAATTATATTGCTCTACCTTACAGTATTAACATACTGGCTATTCAACTACATCATTGCTATCATTGCTATGACGTTGTTTACCATCCAAATATTTAAAAATTAAAACTATAGAATCATAAGGTATGCTTTCTGAACCAAAACAGATGAAGAAACTCTGTGGAGATTAAGTGATTTCCCAAGATCAAACAGGTACTTAGATATATCTAGAAACAAGCAGTACAGGATTACAACATTTATTTAACAAGCAGATTTTGTGTCAAGTCTGTGATAACTAACACCAATTTATCTTATGGAAAAAAATGAGCAGACCCTTTACTTTGGGGGTTAGGCATTATACCATTGCAAGAATAAGAATAGTCACTCTGGAGAAACGATAATTTTACTTGATCAGCAGGTATACAAAAAGATCACACCCTTCTATCAAAGTAAAAGAGTAAATACCAGTTAATACAACTGAATATCATGCTTTTGAAACTTGATTTCCTTTTTAAGCCTTTCCCTGGTTTCTATTTTTCTAATCTGTCATATTTATTATGAATATGTTAGAAGGAAAATATGGTAAGTGTATATAGCATCACAGTTGTCTGTAGAATTGATCTATAATTTTTTTGGAGAGGTAGATTGGGGTCAGAAATTTTCACTTAATTTTTTATCTTAAAAAGTAGCATGTTTATTATAGAAAAAATTATAAAGATAAGCAAAAAGTAAGTAGATAGATAAATAGATATATAAACTAAAATCTTGCTTCTCATGATACCATGTTAGTATCTAGCTTTTCAGAGTTTCACCTGTGCAAATATGCACACATAAATATTTTATCACAAAGATGAGGTCATGCTATGCAAAGCATCTTTTGATCTGACTTTTGCTCCCTAAGAATGCATTGTGAATTACTTTCCTGGCAAAAGAAATAGATCATCTTTTTGCCATCAGAATAGTCCAAGCCACCATCATCTCTCACCTCCTCTATTCGAAAACCATACTAACTCACTTCTGACCACCTCTCCAGATGACTTTGTGCATTACAGCCAAAATGAGCTATTCAAATGCAACTCTGGTTATGTCATTCCCTCTCACCTTCTTAAAACATTTTATTTGTCTATATCAGAATTTCTCGAACCTGAGCACTGTGACATTTTGGACCAGATAATTCTTCTTCTTCTTTTTTTTTTTTTTTTTTTTTTTTTTTTGAGACAGGGTCTTGCTGTTACCCAGGCTGAAGTGCAGTGGCACAATCTCGGCTCACTGCAACCTTCGCCTCCCAGGCTAAAGTGATCCTCCCACCTCAGCCTTCTGAGTAGCTGGGAACACAGGCGCGCACCACCATGCTGGGCTAATTTTTGTATTTTTGGTAGAGACAGGATTTGGCCATGTTGTGCAGGCTGGTCTCGAACTCCTGGCCTCAAGCAATTCTCTCACCTCAGCACCCCAAAGTTCTGGGATTACAGGCACGAGCCACTGGGCCTGGCGTGGACCAAATAATTATGTGTTATGGAGAGCTGACCTGTGTATTGTAGGATGTTTAGCAGCACCACTAGCCTCTACCAACTAGATGCCAATAGGACCTTCACCAGTTGTGACAATCAAAAATGTCTCCAGACAGTGCCAAATGTCCCCTGGGGGACATAATTACCCCCAGTTGAAAACCACTGGTTTATGCCAACAACTAAAATCCACAGCATAGCACACAGGACCCTGCATGCTAATCTGGCCCCTCCCTGCCTCTCTAGCATCGTCTGACTTGACTCTTCCTCTTGCTCTTTGTCTTCTTCAACCACACAGGTTCCTTTTAAGTAGCCTAAATTTATCTGCTCTGTCCTGCACAAGATGTTTGCCCATGCTGTTTCATCTGTCTGATAATGTTCTTCATCTATCCATCTCCCCACCTTTTGCCTAGGTGACTTCAATTCATCCTTCAAATTCCATTTGAAGAATCACCTTCTCAGAGCATCTTTTCTGACCTCTTTTAAGAAGTGTTGGCCAGGCACGGTGGCTCACGCCTATAATCCCAGCACTTTGGGAGGCCGAGGCAGGTGGATCACGAGGTCAGGAGATCGAGACCATCCTGGCCAACATGGTGAAACCCCATCTCTACTAAAATACAAAAAAAAGAAAATTACCCGGGTGTGGTGGCACACGCCTGTAGTCCCAGCTACTCGGGAGGCTGAAGCAGGGGAATCGCTTGAACCTGGGAGGCAGAGGTTGTAGCGAGCCGAAATCGTGCCACTGCACTCCAGCCTGGCAACAAAGCGAGACTCCATCTCAAAAAAAAAAAAAAAGTCTGAATCCTTTGCTATGCGCTTTTATGGAACAATAGGCCTTTCTCTCAGACCTGCTATCTCCTTTTGTTTTAAGTGCACATTCATTAATATGATTGTTTCTTTACTATTTCCTTCTCTAGACTCAAAGCTCTGTGGACAGGAGCCTTGGTATTCTGAACACCTAGCACAGTGGCAGGTGCACAGTAGAAACTTGATAAATACTTGTTGAATAAATGGCTGTGCCAGAATCACTATATTTAATGAATGTCATAATTTTAATGAATGTACCATGCATGCTCCTACCATTCTGAGATTGGGAGTAGATTTTGAAAGCTGATGAGCTAAGTAAGAAAGTTTCAATGATACCTTTCAGGAAAGGCAAGTCTTTGAGAGTTTCGAGCAGAGGTGTGATGAACCAAAAGTTTAGTTTAGAAAGATCCATCTAACCGTGCAAGTGAAAGGAAGTGGAAGCAGAGAGTTCAGTCAGAAAACCATTTAAATCATCCGGTTATACAGTAAAAATAAATTAGGATGGGTGGTGTTGGTGGAACTGAAAGAGACAATTATAACAGAAATTGTGAAATAATTAATGGAACCTACTGATGTGTAGGATTTAGGGGGAAATGGACCAAGGTAGAACAACCCAGAGACAAAACATTCACTCTGTACTTCTGACTATGCCACTTATCATTCAAATGAGGAAGAGCTGGATAACTTTTCTACATCAAAGTCAATCTTGACTTGCAAAGTAGTCAAAAGGGCAACAAAAATCATTTATCAAGCTTGAAGATCATGAAAGAGTCCACTATTCTCCATATGCTTTGTTTGTTTGTTTGTTTGTTTTGAGTCACCCAGTTTGGAGTGCAGTGGCACAATCAGGGCTCACTGAAGCTTCAACCTCAGGAGCTCAAGTCATCCTCCCACCTCAGCCTCCCAAACTGCTGGGATTACAGTAGGTGTGTGCCACCACACCTGGCCTCAATATGCTTCTAAACGGAGAGAAGAGCCAATATTCTCAAGTAAGGTCATCCTTACTTGACAGAGTTGAAGCAATTTTCCTGAGCCTCAGGTTTAAAGATGAAAAGGGATGGCTATCTCACATCTATGTCAAGCTATATCCCAAGGCCTCACTGGTATTAGAATAGTGGCTGATGGGGATCTATAACATCTCTATTCCTAACTTCTGATAGTAGTTCCAACTCTGCCAACAGTTACAGGTGATATATGTGTAAGAAGAAAATATGTTTCTCCCAGCTATAAAAGGATGTGGCTTCATCAGACTCTGTCTTTTTGGATCCAAAAACCAAAAAGAATTCTGGTTCAAATGGTGTTTGGCATTAATACAAAGAAGAGAATGCTTCCATCAGTGAATGTTAAAAGCCACAAAAGTCTGCCTAATGAAGACATTGAATACTTCTTAGTTCACATATGTATGTTTATAATTTAAGATAATTGAATTTTTATAATTTTATATAATGTAAGGTTATAATTTTTATGTAATTTAAGATTATAAATTTTATTATTTTTATATAATTTAAGCTTATACACAGACCAAGGCATTGACTATTAGATATGATTTCAGCCATTTTAAGAGAAAATGCCCTAGACTTTTCTAACTTTGATCAGAGAAAGATTCTGAATGGAGTCTGTTCCCACTGTTAGCATTAGATATGTAAAGGTGTATGTGAGTCTTAATTTTTCCAGCAGGATCAGTTGTGTAATTTATATTTATTCTTATCTCAGCTGCACTAATTTATAAATCCTAATCCTAATTAAGATCCATACATAGTAGCTGCTATATAAATAAACATATAACAATTGTATTATTTTCTATTGTTTACATTTTAAATTATTCATTAGGATTCAGCTAATCAAAATAATTTCATCTGTAGGCGAAGACAAATTTGGTTCACTTGCACAACCAACTAAAAAAAAATCCTCTGAGTAGAATTTTAGCATTATAGACATGTTAAGATTTTTTTAGTTCATATCGAATTTGCCTAAAAGTATTTTCCCATCCAGCATGTTGAATTGCAGACCATCAGAGCTCTCGTTTACTATCTTGTAATGCAGCAAACAAAACCTACTTTTGTTTGTTACCTAGCTCCTGTTGGTGACCCTGAAAAGATCAAGTTACATCTGACTTTCTTATTTTTCATTGGTGGTGTCAATTCTTCTAGTGACAATTACACAGGGCTGCTATAGTTTCTGCTTTCACTCTTAAGGGGCTAACTAGTTACTAGAGTTGCCTATGAAACCCAAGAGTAACCCACAAAGCACAAGTAGAAATTGCATATGCTCATCTTTCTTTATTGTTCAAAACTAACAACCTCATGAAGGTTTCAGAAAATGTCATAGAGTCAGACCTCTAACATCATGGCAGTTTGAAGAGAACAGTGGTTCTATCAATAAAATGTCAGGGAAGATTTGCATGGTGAACCTCTGACTCTACTTCAAGGGATGCAATTAGATAAATATGCTAGATTTAGAGAATTGATCTAAAAATGTAGCTGCAGTCAGTTCCTAAGGACTTCAGAATTTTAATATTTACGAAATACATTAATTTTGTCAAAATAGGGAGAATCAGACAGAAAGAGCTGTCAGGGGTCCTCACTTTGCCAAGCTAAATCATAAAGAAGGGTTACTAACTCTGCCACTGTTTTCCATGTGGAGACCAAATCTTCTTTTGACTACTGGGTAGCCTCTCCCTGTCTCCACAGAAGTTCATGTTTACCACATTTGACCTCTGCACCCAGCACTCCCAGACCTCTCTAAGTATGTGCCTACTGTAACATCAGATGGAATCTTTCTGCCTCCCTTTGCTCCCAAAAGTTTTAAATTAGCTGAAGTTAACATATTTAATTGAGAGCCACATTATAACATTGTTCTAAACAGTTTGTGTTAAATTACATAAGACACTACTGGGATTTTAAATTTCCAAGTAACAGATCATCTTGAAAGAGGTTACAGTCAATTGTTTAATAAAGTGAATCACTGAAACTTTGAGCTCATTGAGGTCATTTTAAGCTATATTCTATGATACTCCAATTAGTTCATTCAGTGCATATTTATCAAGTCCTACCATGTGTAAGGCACTGTGAACCAGAACAGCCATAGGTTTATGGAGTTCCAGGTCTCATGATGGAACCAATGCTTCAGAACTTGTGTTCAATTATAAGCAGATATGAAGAACTTTTTAAAAAAAAAAAAAGTTTGCTTTATTTGATATAAGCTCTCTCATCCCAGCCTTCTACTCAATTATCTCTTTAGCCATGCATATTAGTATTTGATAAAGAAACTCATTTCTAACATCTTTATATGGTGGAATTTATGATGTCATGGTTAAAACAATGGTCTTTGGTGTCAGATACGTCAGAATGCAATGCTGCTTCTGCCACTTACTAGCTTTGTGATATTGGAAAAAATCCCTTAATCACCCTGAACCTCAGTCTTTTCATCTGTAAGGTAGAAATACTTATTTTATTTTTTTGGTGACATCATGAGGATAAAATAAAACAATCTGCATGGAACCTTTAGCATATATTCTCACATGTAATGGGCATTCAATAATTGTTTTTATTATAAAGAGGAGAGTTTGGGTGAGGAAAATGTGCATGATGCATTTGGTAACCAATATGACTTAGCAGTACCAATAGATACAGTGGCAGAACTCTCTTCCACTGATAAGGGAAAAAATATGTAAATCTTGATGGAACCACAGGAAGTAAAATATCTAGATCTAGAGCAAGGAGAGAACTGTGGTGCTGGGGAGAAAAGAGCATCAGGAGTATCTTAGCTAGGGTTCCACTAAAAACAGAACCTGAAACAAGGAATAAGATGCATGTTAGTTTTCCCTAGAAATGAGAGGGAAGGAATAGCAGGAATAAGGAAGGGCTGGAGGAAAAGCCAAATAATGTTCCTAAAGGGTACCTAAGATTCCTGCTGTTGAAAATAGGACCTCTGAGAATGCCTAGTGCTTTTCAGAATTGCCTGGTCAAAAGATCGTTGGCGGGAATACTTATCACAAAGATTGCCCTGGCAGGTGTTAATTCCCCCTATATTTCCATGCTAGGCCTGAGGAATCATGAAGCAGGCTTCTGCAGCCCTGGAGAAGGCTCTGAGGCAGAAACTGGGATGATTCACAAAGTGTTCTGGAGGTGGGACCACCCAGACCCAGCCTAGGTTTCCTAGGAACTGTCCTCTAAAGCTATAGTGAAATCACAAGGGGGCCTGGGGATCTAAACTTCTCTTCTACAAATAGTCCTCCTGATAAGCCACGGAAAGCATCAGAAAGTGAAAAATGCTACTAGCAAAAGTGAATGCTGGCCCCAAAGATAAATCATATATTTGGTTTTCTGGAAGCTTTGGCTTAGTTTCTAGATTATTATTAATCTAGCCACTAGATTACTGTAACCAAAGTTAAATGAAACAAAATAAAAGTGCAAGGACATAGAATCTTTCCCCTCCCAGAAGTTCTTACCAGGGTTAGAATCACAAGGATTTTAAACTTGGCTACCTATATAGTCAAAATACTGCCACAAAAAAGATGTGGCTTTGCTAACATAATATATCACTGCATCATTCAATTCTCTACACCTACAATCACCGAACACTCTAGGCAAAGCCTGATCGATGTAAGCTACATTCGTCCATCTTCTCTAATGTCTCTATATTAGTCAGGCTGACGTCACAGTATACTGAAAATGACAAGTCACAACTTACCCTAGGAACATGATACGGGAAATTAAACTCAGCATTAAGGAGCTAAAAAGCTTTTGGTTTCTATTTGAAGGGGGCAAGCTGGTTGGCCTATCTAGTCTGACAGTAAAAGGTAAAATCATTTTAAAATAATAATTTCTAAGTATTCAGTCACATATTCAATGCATGGCTGTAATTTCTATCCAACCAAAGTACTACCCAAGGTTGCCAAATAAAATACAAACATTGCATGGGACATTCTTACCCTAAAAAATTTCATTCGTTATTAGACATTCAGATTTAACCGGGCAATCTTTATTTTTGTTTACTAAATCTGGCAACCCTAGTGCCCCCTCCAAACAAGAAGAGAGAAAGAGCTGCTTATTAAAACAGACCCTAAGTGTTTTCGAATGATGTCCCGTACGTTTTAGGACTTTCCAGTAGCAGCAATATTAATAAATTGGTATCTGAATTAACTGTAATGGTCTACATATTGTTTTCTTAGGCATGTTTTTAAAAACTTTTCAAAGCATTTCAATAATGTATTTTGTCACAACATGGCCATTTGTATCTTGAAAAAATATTGTGGTAATAAGAGGAAAATCCCATTTCAAATCACTTCAAATGAACTTTCAAGAGACTCATTTACTTCAGTCAAGTAAGCATACCTTAAAATGTTTTCATATTATTCACTTAAATATTCTCTCATAAATAAATAGAGTTATTAATCAACTTGTAAGTCCCAGAACCGTCCTGCAAAATTCTTTGATAAAGAAACATCCAAAAACCACATGGAGAGTCACATCATTTTAGTTGCAAGATTCTTGTTCCAGCTCACCTTCCAAAACAATTTCGGTCAAGTAGAAATGCTCTGACAATCCTCACTTAGAATAGCAAATAATCCCTGCCTTTTCATTCATTCACTCATTACCTCTCTAAAAAGAGAATGTGCAGTTACCAGAATTTTATACAATTAGTGCTCCAAGAGTGTTTTAAATGCAAACCTATAAGAGGAAAGTAAAAACAAATCAAAGTTAATTGTGACTGGCTGGAACAAAATGCTTAAATCAATAGAAGGATGGCTCATCTGCTCATGATTTACCCATTACCTGGGAGACGAACACTTCCTGCTGTGCTTGATTTTTGATACAGATTTACCATTGCCTGTATCCTACACACACATGCTAAGGAAACCCAGACCTTCTTTGGCTCCCTCTCTCATTATCTTCTTTGCACTTAATAACCTTATTCATTCTTATTTTATTATTGCTTGTGTGCTCTTCTTTGCAAGGTAGGCCTATACACACACACAAAATTAGAGTTTTAAAACCTTATAAACAAGCTAAGGACTTTACTGCAAAGCAGAGAAGGCACCAATATCTATCTATGAATTGCTGTCTTCCCTCAACTAACCATAACCTGATTATTATGATTTTCAGAAATCCCCCAAAATAGAATACAACTTCTTTCATAAGGCATTCCTTGGGGAAAAAAAAAAGTTTGTTAAAATATTAAGATATTAGAATCAAATGAAGAGAAATAAAAGCCCTCTTATTTGGAAATATAAGGTAGTAAATTATTTACTGAAAGGGCAGCCTTTAAACCCAGACACAGTGTCCAGGTGACAGACCTAGGGGAACAGCGATGATGAGATACCTCCTCAGAGTTGGAGCCTCTGGCTTTTGAAGGCCACGAATACTCTTCACTCTTATCGATAAAGACAAACTCATCTTGAGACCTATGCTGACTCTCTGCAAATGCCCTTTACCATAGCCAAGTATCAAAGAAATGGAATGTAAAATGTACCTGCAATTGAAGGTTAATACCTAACCCTGAATTAAGTATACACCAAATTTAGGTATCTCTGCACAAGATGATTGTGTTGATACATTACTTTTTTCAGACAACTGTACAAGTGAAAATCTTGCAGCTTATCCTAGTAGTAGAAGTAGTAGTGATGATTTCCAGGGAAAAAAGATGTAAAAGATCTTTGAAATAAATTCTAATTTTTCTTATTCTATTTGACAATTAAACAGATGATGTGTAACTACTACCACCATATATTTACTGGCAATTACCTTCTGTTAGCTTTCTAGCTATGTTTTTTACTGGTACATATGGATTAGCTAATATAAGAATATAGAGATGACCACATGTGAATAGTAAATGGACAAATGCTATGTTACATTTTTAGCCAAGTACACCCAAATAGGCCAGCCAATCACATGAAAGTTAGAAATACAGTTCCCATGTTAACATTGGAGTATAAATATAAATGAAAAAATCTAGGAACACATCGATACAACAGAGGAAAACAACAGCATAGTGCAAAGGATGGAAATTTTGATGGTGTACCGAAGGAAAAAGAATAAGGAAAAATCTAATACAAGTGATAGTCAGCTTTAGCCTTTCAATTGACTGTTGGCTTATATTCCACCACCACTTCCTCAGAGTGACCATTTTAGTTATTTATTTATAGGACAAGACATTCATAACCAATAACAGGGTTGTAATGATAGTAAATGTAGAATTTATGATACATTAAAAAAAAAAAAAAAACTTTAACCAACACTAAAAAGCCACCAAGGATTGGGGTGGAGGGTAGTTACCTAGCTCACGGTTTTATTTAGTGACGGTTCCACTTTTTCACTCACTGCCTGCAAATCAGCATTTTTAGTGGACAAAGGACTCAGCAGCGGCCTTATGATTGCTTCTTTTCAAATGGTAATGGCTATCCTAACTCCTCTGCCAGGTTTTTCTTACCAGAGCACAAATTGCAGTTTACAAGGCTCTGAGGGGGAAAAAAATCTTAGCTGAATATCTTTTTTTTTATTCGACAAACTGACATGTAAATTACCCTTTAAGTGCTCCACTCTAGGGCTCTGATCATCTCCTAATTGTCACAGTCAATTGTAGCCAACAGTCTCTTCAATCCCAAGCGCTTTGACAACAAGCACAAGGATCAAAGCAGAATCAGCTCCCTGCAATATCCTTCTGTTTAGGATGCTACAAAACGCCCGCAAAAGAAAGGTGTAAGGGCATTGCTGTAGAGGAAACTGAGAGTAGCAAGTATTACAATAGTCATTTTTGTCATCCTAAAATTATGCTGTATAAGCTGCCATGATCTTTAATCACATGTGCAGAACAAATACATAAACCTCCCGGGCAATTAGTATGCTCTTAAGATTATACTAATAATTGAGCTTTACAAACAACACCATCTCCATGGCTTAGAAAAACTATAACACTGTTATGGGATAGCAATCATTTCATAGCAGCTTGAGTATCAAAAACTATTGTCAAACATACTCCATATTTCAGCATAAATTCTAAAGCACAGTTTTGATTACTTGGTTTGGTGTCAGGATTCACTGCTTCTCCAAACTAAATAGCCCATTCAAAATTCTAGAGTTTCTTAAAAATTAACCTGGAGAGATATACCTAATGTTAAATGACGAGTTAATGGGTGCAGCGCACCAACATGGCATATGTATACATACGTAACTAACCTGCACATTGTGCACATGTACCCTAAAACTTAAAGTATAATTTAAAAAAACTAACCTAGAAATGTCCAATTCGAAATGTGGCACCAAATCAATTAAAAATGTGACACAAAAACTAATTTCAGAAGAATAGATCTTTTTTATTTTTTCCTTACCAGAGGTAACTCTGTCTTACTGCTTTACTGGAAACAAACTTATTAAAAGTCATTACATGATCTACAAACATAATCCCTAAATAAGATGTAACTATCAGGATCATTACTTTATAAAATATATCAATTCTTTCTAACTAAGGTAGTTATCATATATCACTAACTTTTTAAAAAGAATACTAATGTTTTTTCAAAAGATGTATAATTTCATCCTATCAATTATAACAATATAATTAATAATTCAGTAGAGAGAAATATCTAATAACAAATCTGTATAAAATAGCTACTTTAAAAATAGCCTAAGGGTTGTCAGAAAAATGACAAATGGAAAGAAATCAAAGATGTATTTGATACTCCCCTTACAGCTTGTCTTGTTGTACCCAGGTATTATGCACATACAGCATGTAAGGTCACACATTGATTGACAGCCTTCCTATGCTAAAGAAAAGAACTGAAAAAAGAGGCAGCACGTGGCAAATACCTCAGGTTCCTTTCTCAGCTAGTTCACTCAAATCCCCCTGTAGGGGTTTCCAATCCTCCCCTCAATTTCACCTTGAATTCTCTGGTTTGATTGAAGAGCTTCACAGAAGGGTCTATTACAGATTGAGGAATGATCCATTTCACATCTGAAGCTCCAAAGAGCTACTTGTGAGGAATCTTTGAGTGCATTTATCTCACATGTGAAGCTTTCTGCAAAATCAATATGGGTATTTTTCAGTTTGACAAGTCAACATGAAATATCACATAATAATAGAAAAACAGAGTTGTACATTTAAACACAGCCAATACAGTTATCTATGACAAAGCTTATAGTTATTACTCATGGATATTCTTGAGTAGGTCTAATCTAAATTCATCCTGATGGCTGGGCTAAAGAGCATAGAAAGTGTAACTGACTGGTCATCATATTTCTGGCTGTTATGTCCTAATTAATGCAGGTTTTGTGGTGAGAGCAGAGAATAGGCAGGAATCATGGCCTTTGCTTCTAATGTGAGATTGATATGATAAGTGGAAGAAAGTAACCAAAGGTGAAAAAAAAAGAAAGAAAGAAATAGAACAAAGGAGAATTATTTTAAATAATTCAAGTTTAACTAATTGGCAAAACTGGGTGAAATGGTCACCCAAAGAATGACAACCATGTCTCATATCCCCACCACAACTGAGGCAAGTACTAGCAGAATAACTGACATATTTGTGAATAAGTGACGTATTTGTGTTGGGGTCTGATAATCTTTGGGTGAATTCCAAGCTTATTTTACCATCTGCATAAGCTTGAGGAACATGATTTCTCATCTCCAAATCTCTGTTTTTTCATTTTGCAATGGGGTTAATCATAAGATTTTATCTTATACGTTTTCATGAGAGTTAAACAAGATGCTGCATAAAGCACCTGGCACATAGAGAATGTTTCACTGTTTGTAATTATTGATGAAATTATTATGGTTTCATGGAACCCATTCACCACATCTCTAGGGCTCTAATCTGGTGCCACTTCTTCTGTCCCCCGGGACCTTTCTACATTGTTTGGTGTTCCCAACTGGTAGATGACAATTCTGGTCAGAGTGTGCTCACTGAATTAGCTCTGGTCCTCATAGAGGAGTGCAGCGCTTGTCTTAAAAACAATCTCCCTCCAGCCAGGAAGGCTGTCCTCATCAACCACATGGGAGAAAACCAGATGGGAATGTGAAAAGGAAATAGAACTCAGGCGTAGAGTCCAAATCAGCTGATCAATCCAGGCAATCAGTGAGGTGAGAGATGGAGAGAAATGTCACATGTGGTTTTTCTTCATATGGCAGTATGTTACAATTAATAATGGAGTTATCTCTATATACCCCACGATAGGAAAGACCTTAAAAACAAACAAAATAAACAACCCTCATGAGAAACCCAGATCTAGTTAAATAGTTCACAACAACTATTTATTCCTCTCTGTCACATTTTTCGGTAACCTATCATTATGTAATACCTGATTATCTGTGCTTGGGCCAACTAATTTGTAGAATACTTGAAATATATTTTAAATTTTTTTAATTTAAAATTTTAATTTTAGGTTAACTCTCCCCACCACTCAGAATAAATCCAGAGTAGACAAAATATGTGAGTTCAGAGTCATAAAAATTCAAGTTAAAAACAAAATAAGAAAGAACATCAGGCTAGGCGCGGTGGCTCATGTCTGTAATCCCAACACTTTAGGAGGCTGAGAAGGGCGGATCACCTGAGATCAGGAGTTCAAGACCAGCCTGACCAACATGGTGAAACCCTGTCTCTACTAAAAATACCAAAATTAGCTGGGCATGGTGGCACATGCCTGTAATCCCAGCTACTTGCAAGGCTGAGGCAGAAGAATTGCTTGAACCCGGGAGGCAGAGGTTGTAGTGAGCCAAGATTGTGTCATTGCACTCCAGCCTGGGCAACAAGAGTGAAACTCTGTCTAAAAAAAAAAAAAAAAAAAAAAGAAAAGAAGAAACATCATTATAAAGCACAATAACTAAGTATAATTAATTCAAACAATAGGTATCAAGAAATTAATATATGCAATATTGTTAATTTTTTAGCTACCCTACTGTTCTCCATTATTAAAATTAAGCTACAGCTTTCATTCCAAAGACAAATTAAAATATTTTCTTACATGCTGATATAGAATTACAAGTACGAATCAAAATAATTTCCTACTTAAAAAGGGTCATTTCTTTAAAACTTTATTTATTTAATTCGGGTTCAAAATACAAAATTTGTGTTCAAAATTTGTTCCTTTACTAAGGAAACAAATTTATAAATAATCATTACGTTCCCAGATTGACACATAAAAACAAGTTTAATGTAAACTGTATCTGAAACACACTAATAATATCACATCTTGAGCAACTCTAGGTTATAAGGTCTATAAGTAAACTTAACCCTGTGAAAGCTTGGGGAGTATCATTGGGCACTAAGTTTACAAACTTTGGGACATAGCAGGCAGGAGATCAGATACAAGGATGGATCAGTTAGGAGTTCAGGTGATCACCATTCTCGTCACCACCACCATGTGAACATCATCATCATTATCATACCATATTTCACCCAACATATTAGTACAGGAGAGCTATTAAAATGATAATGGTAGGTAGCCAATAAGATGACATCTCATCATCTTGTATTTTTAAGTGGGTAGAAATGAAGTGCACCAGGAAGTCAGAAACTCACTACAGTCTCTCTGGCACATAAATCTTTTCCATGATGTTTATATTTCCCAGTCAGGACCCTGAGCATTTTTAATGTACTTTCATTTAAGCAAATAAAGGCTCTAAAATATCAGTCCATGTTTCAACATCTCCTGCTTTTAGATTTTGCCTTGTACTATGGCAAGCCAGACTCCTTAAGCGCAGCTTTGAAAGGTCTAGGAAAGGAACTAGCTTGAGACCTGTTTAGCATATTCTTTAGCATTCTGGTAGTACCACAATATCAAGGTGAATATCTGCCTTTAAAAAAAATCCCAATGGAAAATAGTTTTATAACTTTTCTCAATTATGTATTTCAAAGTTTATCCTCCTTCAGTATCAGGGTTTTCCACCTTGTCCCATTTTTTGTTTTGATTTTAATTATAAACCTTACTACTCAAAACTATCAGTAACTCTGTCTTTCAGGTACTTCAAGTGTGCCAGTAACAAGCCTCATACAGTTCAACTAATAAAAATGCTGACTATGGGCACCCGTTCCTGCCACTTGTCCATACATTTCAAGCAAGTACACACTATCCCTATGGTTTGCAATCTAAATGGTTTGCAAACCTAAATGGCCTCTGTCCTCATCATGTTGTATCACAAAACATATGCATACCTTCACTTTATTAATTTTTTTTGCAAGCTTCTTATTTTATTTTATTTTATTATTATTATTATTATTATTATTATTATTATACTTTAGGTTTTATGGTACATGTGCGCAATGTGCAGGTTTGTTACATATGTATACATGTGCCATGCTGGTGCGCTGCACCCACTAACTCGTCATCTAGCATTAGGTATATCTCCCAATGCTATCCCTCCCCCCTCCCCCCACCCATACCTTCACTTTAAATGGAATTAAGCAGAGGCTGGGAAGGAGGAAGAAATAGGGAGTTATTGTCTAATTTTTGGAGTCTCAGCTTTGCAAGATGAAAAGGTTCTGGAGATCTTTTGCACGGCAATATGCATATACTCAACATTACCAAACTATATAGTCAAAAAATGGTTAAGATGGTAAATTTTGTGTTTTTAACCACAATTTTTTAAATAAAAAACTAAATAATGTAGTCAAACTGCTTTTAAAAAACTCATATCCTGTTTTTTAAGTGTTAGGCAGCCAAGATCCTATGTCTCATCCCTAATTTTTTCCTATAAAAATGTTGCCTGGGAAATTGTCTCTAGAGTTTTCAGTTCCAAATGAACTAACATATGACTTGACGTAGGATAAATTGCACATGAAAATACAGGTCAGGCCGGGTGCGGTGGCTCACGCCTGTAATCCCAGTACTTTGGCAGGCCGAGGCGGGCGGATCATGAGGTCAAGAGATTGAGACTATCCTGGCCAACATGGTGAAACCCTATCTCTACTAAAAATACAGAAATCAGCTGGGCGTGGTGGCGCTTGCCTGTGGTTCCAGCTACTTGGGAGGCTGAGGCAGGAGAATTGCTTGAACCCCGGAGGTGGAGGTGCAGTGAGCAGAGATCGTGCCATTGCACTCCAGCCTGGTAACACAGCGAGACTCCGTCTCAAAAAAAAAAATAAAAATAAAAATACAGGTCAAAACTAAGTAAATTAATGAGACTCCGATTATACAATTTCACTTCTCTTCTGAAAGATTCGAAGAGTGAAGCACAAGAAAACCACCACTCCCAGGTGCTCTGTTCTAAGGCTGCAACTACCATACACTGTTATCATTTAGAAACTCAAAATTTCACTGACTCTTCAGAGGACCAAGCAAAAGTTGAAGCTCATTGAGACAAAAATACTTGAGCTCAAACCAAACTAGTTTTCAGTGGTTTCTCCATTTTTGTAACAGAAGTTCCACAGAACCTTACCGCTCATTTTCTTTAGGGTTGCTGATTTTTTGTCTTTAATATTTTAACTTGATTGATTTTTTTACAGTTTTTTAAAAAGTTATATTATACAATAAAGACTTTTCAGGATTCAGGGTCATAATCCTTTTTCTTCTTTAACAAGCTGATCAAATTTATATTTGTCCCACACAAAGTTAGGACACAGAAGCTTCAAAAGAAGTAGACAAAATGGGACCAGAGTAGCTTATGGAAACTAATGTCTTTATAATCCTGCTTCATATACACAGAATGAAAGCAGTCAACAGCAAAAGCAGATAGTTTCCTTTTTAATGTAAGATCCCAGGGATAGAATGATAGAATAAAAGCTAACAGACATGGTGCACTGATTCGAAAATTTATTATAAATTTTTTTTCTGCATTACCACTTCACTTCAATCATTCTGTGACTTAATCATTTGTTTTTAACATTTATTCTTACAGTCTATATAGCTTATTAGATTAGGGGTAGCAGAACCTTGACGGCTGGTGTGAATTTGAGTTTTGTAATAATACTAATAGTTTCAATAATAACAGTTACCTCTGACAACATCTCTCAGGCAATTATATCATTTCCTTAGAACAATCATGTGAGTTTAGTATCTATATCTCTCTGAGATATGAGGAAATTAAATAACTTGGCCAAAATTGCACACTAAAAAAATGCCATGCTCTTAACCACAAAGCTTTCCTGCATCTTGATGAATTGTCGTAAGTGTAGCTTCGTGTCAATGTAGATTATTTTTCCACCTCATCCATTAAAAACGCTTCTTTACTTATCTTCTTGATAATGGAGCTCCCTCTCACTTTTGGGATATTCTATTGCCCAGGAGTTTCTGAATAGAAACGATATCTTGGACACAGTCACTTGTTTTGATTGATGCTATGATTGAACTAAATATGGTCATTAACCAACATGGTCATTGACTGCCAGCAGCAGCTCCCTTTGTTCCACTGCTACCTCACGGGCACCAGTGCATAACTCACTTTTATGGAGTGTGTGGTCATCAAGCAACAAGCTTACAGACCATTTACTACATATAGCAACATCCACAAAGGCATGTATTTTGAAATTTCCTTGAAGTCACGACTATCATCACTAGTAATTCAGGGTATTCCAGAAGACACTAATACCCACTGCAAATGCCACAACACCAGTGAAGAACATAAAGACTAGCACAATGGGCCTTTCCATTTTCCTGCCTCAGACCTTCCTTTCCCTTTCCTCATACCTTTCTATGCCCAAGTGGGTATATTTGTGCCTTTCCTAATGAATACAGAGTGGGGACACACTCACAACAGGTTATTGGGGCTAGTTTTAGAATCCAAGAATAGTGGAACTAGAACCCTAAAAACTCTCTAGACTATGCCATAAAATTACATATGACAAAAATGTGGTCCAAAGAGGTCCAATGGTTTGCCCAAGGGCATAAGCCAACAAGTGAAAAAGTGGAGACTTTAAACTCCAAGTACACTGCATTTCTACTTATAAGACTGTCTTCAACAAAAATCCAAATAATGTACTAGACACTTTACATACAGTATTTCATGCAATCCTCACAACCTCCACATAAGATAAAGAGTGTTACTCTTTCTACAAATGAAACAGATTAAATAATTTAGCAAAGTTCACATGGTTAGAAAGTGTCAGTAGCAGAGATCTGCTATTAACACCTTACTTTCAATGAAATGGGAAGGGAAGGGAAGGGAAGGGAAGGGAAGGAAAGGAAAAGGAAGAGAAGGAGAGGGGAGGGGAGGAGAGGGGAGGAGAGGGGAGGAGAGGGGAGGAGAGGGGAGGAGAGGGGAGGAGAGGGGAGGAGAGGGGAGGAGAGGGGAGGAGAGGGGAGGGAAGGGGAGGGAAGGGGAGGGTAGGGGAGCTAATCCAGAAAGGATTATGACACTAGACAGTAGACAGTGATGGACTGATTTTGAGATTAGAGAAGAGGAAGTTGTGAAATTAAGGCCCAGGGAATTTATTTTAAAAACTAAAATAAAGATGTTACATAAACACACTGGTCTTTAACTTTATTTCTTTATAACTTCTTTTTTTTCCCAAAAGGTTTTAAGTAGTATTATTTTTTAAATGCATCCAATACAATAAAATAAAATAAACTTAAAGTAGGTAAATAAAATGAGTCCAGGAGAAAATGCAGTGATGTAAAAGAGACAAAATTCTTGCAAAGAAGCCTGATACACTTGCCGGAGGTAGGCTATAAATTTGAATCTGAGCTTTCAGACTGGCTACATGAAGAGGGAAACACGATCCATTACATGAACTGCAGCATCCCTAAAACAAAGAACAAGCCATTTGTCCAGGAGAGACATCATTATTCCTGGTTATGAGACCATAGAGAAATTTGTCCCTGTGGCCCTCCTTGAGAAGGCACAGTATAAAGCAGAGAACAGAGGCCTCAACAATATCCTCACAGCACACAGAACACCACATTGTGTAGGGCTGTTTATTGTACCGTTCATTAGTGCAGCAGCCTTGCACTGGGGCAGAATTCAGCAATGGCACTTCTTGGAGAACAGCATGCTAGTTGTCTCCAGGAATGGGAAGGAAGAGAACTGTGTTGAATGGGAAGGATGCTGAAACGACATAGACACAGTGTGGAAGTCTCACACAAACACAACACTAAGCTAACCTCCTTAACACCTTCGCTAGAACACCACCAACCCATCTCAGTTTATGAGTCATTGAGCCTCTTTCCACTTACTTTGTCCAATCCTGTTTGGTTTCACTCTTCCTAACCTCCCCTAATGCCAAGGAGGAACAGATCAAAACCAGTAGCTCCTGCACCAAACCCAAATATCAAATTGACCTGAGGAAAGTGATGAAGTGGGCAGAGTAGGCAAGGTGAGGCCAGGAGAGCCATTTCAACAACAGTGTGCCCAAAGATGGTGACAGTGCAGTGTGTCAGATAGGGGCTCCACCACTCAAGCTCAGCAGAGAGCCCCAGTGACCACAAAAAAAACCTCTGCTACAAGCCTTTACACTCGTTCACTTATTCACTCATTTACTGAGTCCATTTAGTAAGTATTACGGTTACATGCTGGGGATACACAGGTAGACAAGACACAAGTGGCCCTTCCCTAATGGAGCCTTTACCTGAAGACATTCTTAACTGGGACAACTCCAGGAGGTAGAAGAGAGCTGGAGAAGTAATTAAGGATTAAGGATTAAGGATTTTAATTTTTTTTTTTTGACGGAGTCTCACTCTGTCACCCAGGCTGGAGTGCAGTGGTGCAATCTCGGCTCACTGCAACCTCCACCTCCCTGGTTCAAGCAATTCTCCTGCCTCAGCCTCCTGAGTAGGTGGGACTACAGGTGCCCACCACCATGCCCAGCTGTTTTTGTATTTTTAGTAGAGATGGGTTTTCACCGTGTTAGCCAGGATGGTCTCGATCTCCTGACCTCGTGATCCGTCAACCGTGGCCTCCCAAAGTGCTGGGATTAGAGGCATGAGCCACCACGCCTGGCTGAACCTGCCATTTTTTTCATAAAAGGCCATAGGAAAGTTTATCTGGAAATTGGGAGAGCAACCCTTCTTTAGAGATTAACTAAAGACCGTGACCTTGCTCTTCATTTCAACAGTCCATGCCTTCCAGTTGCCTCATCTATCAAGAAAGAAACTAATACCTACAACAAATACTCCATAGTGTTTTATGACAGCAAAAATAAGAGTAAGATGTGAAAGCTACAAACATTCTAGAAGTATTATCTCCAAAAATTGTGCACATTGATAAAATTGACCTTAAAGTTATTACACATAATAATTGTACCTGAGTGTCTGTCACAGTTAGAAACATGTTAAAAATACAAGATAATGAAATAAAAATGAGCAATTTATTCTATCTAAATACTAGACAACTATATTAATTAATAACATTTAATGTCTTGCACGGAAGGACTCACCAAATTACAAATATAGTCCTTCTAGAATACTAAAACCATAATTAAGTGTAGGCTGAAATAGAACCACCAGTGAACCCTTACCTGTTGATGTACAAACACTGTGATTATGTATAAGGAATAAAATACAATTTAAAATAGTCATTTCACGTCATCAAGCGAAGTTCAGAGCATGCTAAGAAATAACTGTTCTAGAAAGGGTTGTGCCATCTTCACCTGCAATTTATTTAACTGAAACTGGAACTATCATCTCCCTTCCCCAACTCACTGGTTCTTGTTACACCAAAGAAACGTAGCCAACTGAAAATAATGAGCAGTTGTCGTGACTGTAGAGATTAAACCAGTTTTAAGCATTTTTACATAAAGCACATATCACAAGATGCGCTGCACAGCATTATTTGCCTGAGATCAGATTCTTACCTTTTCCTTTTCTAGATTGGTTAACAAGCACTATGTATTTGAGAACTGAATTCTTCGTCTTCAAAGTTATCTGATTGCATGTCATTAACAATTTGATTGAAAGTAAAGGGGAGCCAGTTGTGGTGGCTCATGCCTGTAATCCCAGGGCTTTGGGAGGCCGAGGCAGGAGAATCAGTTGGGGCCAGGAGTGTGAGACTAGCCCAGGCACAATAGCAAGACCCCATCTCCACAAAAAATAATCCTACTGCTAGGTATCTACCCAGAGGAAAAGAAGTCATTATACAAAAAAATACTTGCACACTCGTGTTTCTAGCAGCACCATTTGCAATTGCAAAAATGTGGAACCAGCCCAAATGCCCATCAATCAATGAGAGGATACAGAAAATGTTTTTTACACACACACACACACACACACACACACCATGGAATACTACTTAGCCATAAAAAAAGAATGAAATAATGGCATTTGCAGAAACCTGGATGGAATGGGAAACTATTATTCTAAGTGAAGTAACTCAGGAATGGAAAACCAAATACTGCATGTTCTCATTCATATGTGGGAGCTAAGCTATAAGGATGCAAAGGCATAAGAATGATATATTGGACTTTGAGGACTATGGGGAAAGGGTGAGGGGGTGGCAAGAGATAAAAGACTACACATTGGATACAGTGTACATTGCTTAGGTGATGGGTGCACCAAAATCTCAGAAATCACCACTAAAGAACTTATTCATGTAACTAAACACCACCTGTTCCTCAAAAATCTATTGAAATAAAAAAGTAAAATAAAACAAAAATAAAAATATTAGCAGGCATAGAGGTATACAACTATAGTCCCAGCTACTTGGGACGCTGAGGTGAAAGGATTCCTTGAGTCCAGGAGTTCAAGGGTGCAGCGAGCCATGATCACGCCACTGCACTACAGCCTGGGTGACAGAGCAAGACTGTCTCAAAAAAAAAAGAAAGAAAGTAAAGGGCTCATTGGATACCTCACTTGCTAAAGTAGTGTGGTACCTGTGTAATGCTCTTTTAGCACCCTTTAAAATATGCCTAATCTCTTACCTCTTCCCACTTAGTTTCCTGAATTCAAGGCCATTTCAATGCTCTGCAAACCCCAGGCATCATTATTCCTGGAGACCAATCATATCAAACATTAAAATACACCCATATCAAATATTAAACACAATCATTTTGCTGAAAAACTTTTGAAAGAATTTTTTTAAGATCATTTTTTGTTTCTGAAATACTTAGGCCTCAAGTAATACACCAAATTTACAATGAGCTGTGATTTCTATGCAATCAACATGCACATTTGAACTGTTTTCAAATGTAATGACAATTTTTATGAGTAATCTTTTTGACAATGAAAGAAGCTGACACAACATTGCATTTGTTTATATCTGTTAATCTGAGTTTTGTAGTTTTTGTCATTTGCAACCAATATAATCATAATCAGGTCTTAAATATTTTCCTAAGTCCATGAAACCTATAAACTCTGGAGTGCTTTTCTTCTTAATGATGGCATGGCCCCACCCACATCAGCCCCACATATCATTTTCACCAGAGACCCGGTCCAAAAGTCTCTGGAGACTGAGCCACCAAAAACCCAACCCAGCGGTGGGCACTGTGAAATACTGCCTTGTCTTCTCTGGTTGAAATCTGGCACTGGCTAGTCTTCTGTCAGGCAGGCCACATGTGGATGGAAGTGATACTTTCTCTAAGCCCTCCGAACTCCTCAATGCCTGGTAGCTACATTTGGCTGCTTGTTTGGAATTTTTTTTTTTTTTTTTTACATCTTTCAAATAAAGTCCTTTCGAGGTCCGGTTGGACGTTAGAGGAATAATATGTAACTGACCACATTCCCTTTCATTCACACATACACACACACACACACACACACACACACACACACACACACACACACAGAAAGCACTCAGAGGAAATAGTCTTCAGAATAGATACAATGCATAGCTCTTAACATCTCATATTCAGTCTTTAGATGCTTCTCAAAGGCAACTACTGCAGCTAGTAGCCCTGGATCCCCAGCAGTAGTGAATTACGCTGGGGCCAGAACTCTCCTAGTACACCACTTCCAATGCTATAGACTCCCATCCTTTCTACTGTACCACTTTAAAGGTGAAATGTCTGGAAAATTTGGAAAATTGTGGAAGTAATTACGGCATATGCATATAATTTAAAATTCCATGGAGATTTTTCAATATTTACAATTCTAATTTCCTTGTGGATGACATTGAATTTCTAAAGCAATGGCACCATTAATCCTTAAAATCTGTACCTTACATTGGGATCTGACGCTATGCCACTATAAGCATCTCCCTAATCCAGTCTCTTACTTTATACATTTAATATTGGTTGAGCACCTGTCTGTGCCAGGGACCATTGCTGAATCCTGGTGAGTCCAGTAGACCCAGTCCCTGGGAACAAAAAGGGCAACTATTGCGACCCATTGTAGTGTTTTATGTATGTGCTTCTGCAAGACTAATTTAAGCCCATTTTACTGCAATCCAATCCCATTGCTTTTTGTTCTGCCCACAGAGTAGGTAAATAGCAGCCAGTCACTATCCTCTCCAGGATAGCTTTCCTGATACTTGAAATGCTCAAGTTCTTTTCTCTTGTTCAAAATAAACATATTTTTTCTGCAAAGAAAAGAATATTACATTTGATGTGTGCAACAAGCCCGTATAACTCCTTTGCCGTGTCATCACATTGTCATTGATATGAAAATATGGAATATAAATTTTCAGTCACATTGAAAGGATAAAGGAAAAGATAGTCTCATGTGATCAACCAGTTTCTTAAGCATTAATCTATACACTAAACCTGATATTCTAAGAAAATGCTCTATAACGAAAGAAGAATTTTGCATCACTGTGCTAGCTGAGGGAAAAATAACTAATAGTCTTTATCCCTTATGACTCATATCAGAGTGCCCTGCCCCCAAAGAAATCAAGACACACTGTCACTGAACCACATTATTATCCCTTAAGAAGACTATAAAATGTGTACATCATTCATTCGTTGACATTGAACTTGTGCCAAAACTATTAAGAGCACATATTAATAGATATCCCAAATGTGTAGGAATGAATACAGAATAAAACACAAAATGAAATTGGTATTCACTACTAATTTGTCTTTTATAAATGATTAAGTAAAGCATTTGAAGGAAATAAAAGAGCAATAAATAGCCTTTTATCACAAACTGGGGGATTTCTCTTACTCCAGGCTTGCATACAACCAGTTTAGAAATATGCATAATTGCCTATGGTCAGCATCATATCACTGCCAGATCACACATTAAACAGATAACCACTATTATTATAAAAGCAACTTCCTTGACTTCATATTTTGGTCTGGCTAGGAATTTCTGTATTTTCCCAGATCGGCTGTTGCATAGTGCCAATCTTGTGCTGTGCATGTCAATTTGTACCGGTGTAAGTGACCGATGCCTCACAGAGCTTACTCTAAAACACGCTTATATGCATATGAATAGCATAAGTTCAAGAAATATGATCATAGTTGTTCTTGCAGTGCTTTTTAAAATCTGAAGTCTATGTGTTGGTTTGTGTTTTTTTTTATTATAGCTAAGGTACAGTGTGTGTTATTTGGCAGCTGAATTTGACATGAAAATATAAAAGGTTTGGGCAACCACATATTTGGAAATAGAAATCTTTCCTGAAAACATGGCTTTGGTTTTTAAACACAGCTAAATTTCTGGAAACTTCAATTTGTTAAAGACAGCCAAGACTTCAATCATATTTAACATATTCCTGGGGTTTACATATAGTGTTTCAAAGTAATAAACAACATCTTGTTTGGAGTAGCACGAAGAAAATGAGGCAAGCACTTCTTTAGAGTAAAAGCTCTACTTTTAAAAATAGTTTGGAGACTCATTCTTATGTTGGTAAAATCACAAAACACTATTCAGCAAACAAAACATGATGAGCTCAATTCAAGTTGGTAAACATTTTTAGCTGGCTTCATTTGTAGTAAGAATTTTAATGTAACCATGACTTCAAGAATGCATCCCTTATAATGGAAACTTAAGGGGTAAAACTTTTTTTTAATTGTTAATAAGAACAATGGTGTTAAATTTGCACTTGAAATCAGAGGAGATGTGATGACAACAGTAAATTGATTGAACAATTTTAAAAATCACATTACAGTGCACTAAAATGCATCTGCATTTAGTCACTAACACTCTCACTGCAATGACCAAAAAGCCTCAGGCCTGTTTCACCAGCAGAAAATAGTCTCTTTCCTAAGGTAGGGTCTATATATACTGTACCTCCAGCACATGAAACTTGCGTGCAAGCTGTAAATCCTTCACATGCTTTTGCCTCATTGGTCCAAACATGAGTGATGTCTAAAAACACTTAAGTCACTTAGTAAGAATAACAAACACTTTCCAAGAAGCAAAACATGATGAGTCGAAATAAAACCATCCAAGGAAAGAAAGACATGGGGAGCTTTCTCTATGCTTTGTATAAGATGTCAGGTCAAATTTCACTTAATCATGCTTTCTCCTCAAACAGGGACTCAGAACAGAACATTCTTCATAAGAACACTCATGGACGCACATTCACATAACGTATGGCAAATCATCAAACATCTTGCTCCTGTGATTAATATTCCTTTATTTTGACTTTATGTTATTCCTAATTTTTAGGCAATAAATATTTTGATAGGTAAAACATAAGAATTTATCAAAAAATTGAAAAGTTGGTGACATGTTATGCTCCTTTCTTACCACCTGTATTCAAAACTACTATTGAAGTGGACCTCAGAATAGAAAGACCTTGGGTCCAAGTTTGCCTGGGACAGTCTTGATCTGAGTCTCTTTACCTGAAGCAATTAATAATGCCTCTGTTCCAGCTCAAAAGTCTTCCAATTTGGATGATAAACTATATAGTCACTTTTCTTTCTTTCTTCCTTCCTTCCTTTACTTTCCTTCCTTCCTTCCTTTCTTTTCCCTTTCTTTTTCTTTCTCTTTCTTTTTTTTCTTCTTTCTCTTTCTTTCTTCCTTTCTTTCTTTCTTTTTTCTTCTTTCCTTCTTTCTTTCTTTTTTTTTTCAGAATTGTGCTCTGTCACCCATGCTAGAATGTGTGCACTGGCACAATCATAGCTCACTGAAGGCTCAAATACCTGGTCTAGCAATTGTCCAACCTCAGCCTCCCAAGTAGCTGGGACCACAGGCACATGCCACCATGCCAACCTAATTTTTTATAGAGACAAGATCTCCCAGTGTTGCCCAGGCTGGTCTCAAACTCCTGGGCTCAAGTTATCCTCCTGCCTCGCCACCCTTCTTATAAGGTAATGGATGACACCTACTTGATACAAATTCCAGAGCACCAAGCATATTTGCCTTGAGTATTTCCCTAAACTACACAAGAGAGTCTGAACTCTCCCAGCTATAGTACAAGTTCCTTAGTACTAGATTACATTTTTATTTAACTGTATGTCCCATGAACTAGCACAGTGTTCAGCATATAGCAAATGCTAAGTAAATGTTATTCTGGTATATCAACTTTCCAGCCCTATATGAGAATTTAGTTTACAGGGATCTTGATTGCCTTTCCCTTCTACAAGATAGCACACTGATCCATTATATTGATGGTATTACACTGACTGGACCTAGTGAGGGAAAAGTAGCGACTACTTACTGGTAAGACATTCCCATCTCAGAAGGTGGGAAATAAATCCAATTAAAAATCAGGGACATTCTCCCTTAATGAAATATCTAGGCATCCAGTGGTAGGGGGCATGCCAAGATATCCCTTCTAAGATAAAGAATAAGTTGTTGCATCTGGCCCCTAATACAACCGAGAAAAAGGCACAACATTTATTGGGCCTGTTTGGATTTTGGAGGCAATAGATTTCTCATTTGGATATGTTATTACTCTAGCCCATTTACTGAGTAACCCAAAAAGCTGGTAGTGTTGAGTGGGACCCAGAATAAGAGAAGGCTCTGCAACAGATTTAGGCTGCTGTTCAAGCTCCTCTGACACTTGGACTATATGATCTGGAAGATCTAATGGTACTTAAAATGTCAGTGGCAGATAGAGATGCTGTTTGAGCCTTTGGCAAACCCCCATAGGGGAATCAAGGATCAAGCCTTTAGGATTTTGGAGCAAGGCCCTGCCATCATCTGCAGATAACTACTCTCCTTTGAGAGAGAGCCCTTGGCCTTAATGGAAACTGAATGCTAGACCTTGGGCCGTCAAGTTACCAGATGACCTGAGCTACCCATTATGAACTGGGTTTCAGCTGAATGCACCACAACACTCCATCATCAAATAGAAGTGGCACATAACATCATGAGGCCTGAGCAGGCCCTGGAAGCATAAGTAAGTAACATGAAATGGCCCAAATGCCCATGGCCCCCACTCCTGCTATTCTACCTTCTCTCTCCCAGCATGCACCTGTGACTTCACAGGGAATTCTCTACAAACCAAGTGACCAGAAAATAGAAGACTCAGGCCCGGTTTGCAGGTGGTTCTGTATGAGATTCAGGCACCACACAAAAGTGGACAACTACAGCACCACAAGCCCTCTCTAAAACATCCCTGAAAAACAGTGGTGAAGGGAAATTCTCCCAGTGGGAAAACTTTAGACGATGCACCCGGTTGTGCACTTTGCTTAGAAGGAGATACAGCCAGACATGCAATGATATACCAATTTACAGGCCATAGACAATGATTTGGCTGGATGGTCAGGGATGTGGAAGAAACATGACTGGAAAATTGGTGTCAAGGAAATTTGAGTAAGAGGATAGGCCTTTCTGAATAGGAAAAACTGTGAAGTTATGTGTGTCCCATGTGAATGTTACCAAAGGGTGACCTCAGCAGAGGAGGATTTTAATAATTAAGTGGTTAGGGTGACTTGTCCTGTGGACTGCTCTTCCCTGCTAGAGCTTGCTCCCCCACTTTGTTCAGGCCTCTACACACTTCTCACTGAGGATTTTCCTGGCCATCCGATCTAAAGTTCCAGCTGCTTCCACCTCACTATCCTCTTTCTCCACTTTAGTCGTCTCCATCACACTTATCATTCCTAGTATATTCTATATTTAGCTTATTCATTGTTTATGTCTTATTCAAATGTAAGCTCTTTGGGAGGAGGGATTTTTGTCTGTTTTTGTCTTCTACTGAATTACTAATGTCTGGAGTGGGGTCTGGCACAAACAAGGCTCCATAAATAATTATGCATTTACTGAATTCTCATTAATAGTAGTAGTAATCGTATTACTATCGCTGTCTATAGTCTATGTAGTCTAAAGACCAGAGCTAAGCACGTTGCATCATTTTATCACTGAATCTTTTTGTTTGTTTGTTTGTTTTTGAGACAGAGTCTCACTCTGTCGCCCAGGATGGAGTGCAGTGGTGCAATCTTGGCTCATTGCAACCTCCGCCTCTCAGGTTCTGGGACTACAGGTGTGCACTACCACATCAGGCTAATTTTTGTATTATGATTTTTTTTTTTTTTTTAGTAGAGACGGGGTTTCACCATTTTGGCCAGGCTGGTCTCGAACTCCTGGCCTCCAGTGATCCACCCAACTCGGCCTCCCAAAGTGCTGGGATTACAGATGTAAGCCACCGTGCCCTGGCCTTATCATTGAACCTTGACAGTAGCACAAGGCCATGAGTGATAATATGCCCATAACACAGATGGAACAACTGAGACCAAAAAAAAAAAAAATCCTCAGAATTCAGCAAAGAAAGATCATACTCCTAGTAAGTGGAGGGTTTGGGAGAGAAATTACCCCTAAACCTGTGCTCCATCCAGTGGTACATTCTGCCTCTCACACTGATGTTAATGCCCTATTGAAAATTTGCATACTATTTACTCTGAGGACCCCAAACAGCAGTCATTATTGTCATCCAATCACTCATGTATGTGTTTGTCTTCGTCTCATACCTGTCTTTTAAGCACTAATCAGGCACTGGGATAGTTACAAAAACAAGGTACCTCATAGCTTACAGTCCAGCAGAGATCAAAACAAAGGTCCTGCCATGTAAACAGAAATGTAACAGATTTATAGGCTTTGGTTGGAGCCCAAAGGAGAGAAGGCAGTGGCCCCAGTGAAGACAAGAATGAAGGTAAACTCTGCCTTCCATTCAATTTTATCTAAGATCAACTCTGGTCAATTCAAAGGAGCTGAAAAAGTGTTCCTATAACTTCTTTAATGGTGATGTCCTTTCCTATAGCCTTTTCATTCTCATCTCCCCAACTTTTTCATTATGAATATGCCCCTAGTTTTTAATAGAAGATGGAAGCCTAGAAAAGCCTGTGCTAAGTGTCTGTTTTTAACAGGAGTTTCTGATCTAAAAGAAGAAATTATCTGTAAGAATCTCCAACCATCCACATAGGGAAAAAAAAGTATGAAATATTAAATATTTTATTTCACTAAATCCCTCTTCCTGCAGTCTAACAATAGGCAAATATCAGGTGAAAAGCAGAGAGTCAGTATTTTCAAACTTTTGCCTGACCAATTCACAGCTTGCAGACTCTGACTCTCAAAATCCTTATTTTTTAAAAAATGGAAAAAAGTAAAAAACCATGAAGATACTTTACAGTATTTTCCAGAAAAATAAATTTTTCTATGTTCGCTATGCAAGCAGAAAGTGATAAGGTGTAGTAATTTCGGTAATAAACCTCAAGATAAGACTTTAAAAATTAAAAAGAAAATGTATATGGAGTCACATCTAGATATGCCTAGGAGAACTTTTAAAGTATGACCTTGGAGGGTCAGGAAAGTTTTCAGCTTCTTATTTTATATAATTTTATAACTATTAGTATGTGGGGGGGGTTGGTATTTTTCAAATAAAAAAGAAACCAGATAAGGCTAATATTGAATGCTTTTATATATGCATATTGCAGTACACAAAAAGGAAGTCCATTGTCAATGAATATGTTGATTTACATAACAGACACCTTTATTCAGGGTTAGCAGGAAGTGCTATGGCACAGTGGTTAGAAGTGGGGGTTTCTAAGTCAGACAGACTTAGAAATGATCAAAATAGACAGAGACTAGACTTGAATGTAAGCCTCATTCTTATTGGTCATGAAATGGAAAAAAATATAATTTACCTTTTTGAAACCTATTTTTCCATCTGTAAAATGGAGATAATAATACTAATGTTTTTGTTTTGTCATTAAGATTTTAGAAGTCGGCCAGGTGCAGTGGCTCACACCTGCAATCTCAGCAATTTGAGATGGTGAGGCAGGGGGATTGCTTGAGCCCAGGAGTTCAGACCAGGCTGGGCAACTTAGTGAGATCCCTATCTCTACAAAATTTTTAAAAATTAATCAGGCTAGGTGACAGAGTGAGACCCTGGCTCAAAAAAAAAAAAAAAAAAGATTTTAGAAGTTAATATGCTTGGTACATACTATGCCTGGAATTAAAAACAATTATTGCTGTGGGAGATTATAGTTTACAAAAGTGATCAGTGAGTCTATAATAGCATTAAATTCCCCAAACATAGACATAGAAGTTCAGAAAAAGAAACTAATAATAGACTGTTAGAAAAGCCTGAATCTGATAATAAGGCAGCTCAATTACTCAGATATTGGTTAGGATAATAATGATACTAAATGTACATCCTGTTTCTAAACATGTGTGCTTGCTCTTCTAGCTTCCTAAATAGTCAACAGTCTCAAGAGACTGGTTCTTGAGACTTAACCATGTATGATTAAAAATAATAGACGATATTGAAACCATCTGGTTCAGCAAATGCTCTCAGGACTGAAAAGTCAAGGTACTAATATTGCTTTTTAAGATAATACAAAGTGCCAAAAGGAATGCTGATTGAATTTCTAAAAGGTAAACTGCTTAACACAGAAAAATGAGGAGTTATTTTTTAAAGAGTTAGAGGAGATTCCATTGAAATTTATCACAGTTAAGAACCAAATTAAGACAAGAAAAAAAGTGATACAAATAAAAGTGCTTAAGCAGAGATTTTTAAAGCAAGACGTCTAGACAATTAGTGGAAACCTGTATATGTTTATGTAATAAAATCACATACAATAAACAAAAATAACAAGGTTAGGCTAAAAGGAAAATGACAGACAATGAACTTGAAATCTACAAATTATTTCAAATAATCCTAAACGTCTTTTTACAAATGTTAAACATAGCCTCCTGATGAAAGAATAATTTTTTTAAAGTCAGATTGGGTGGGGGTCAGGGATTTAACAATGGAGAGGCATAGATTGTCTTGCTGTCTCAGCAAATATTGTCATGAAGCAATTTTGCTTTCCAACTTTGTAAAAAGAGCATTTGAGCAGTGTACACATACCAGAAGAAATTGTTGTGGGTCGAGGAGTAAAGCTGGCACACTGGGCTTTTATTCCTTTCCTACCGCTACAGGGGTCTAATCACGTAGAGGACACATCTGCAAAGCTGGTCCAAGGTATTGACGGAAAAATTACCATCTTTGTGATGAAATGCAGAGGACCCTTGCCTCCTCCAAGAAATCTGCCTCAGTCAACCAACCATAGAAAGACTCTTTGTCTTAGACATAAATGAAACTATGGCCTTATTTCCAGAGAACCACTTATGCTACCTGAGAGGAGACAGAGCACTCTGGATGTGCGGATTCTCCTGACCCCGACTTTCTCCACTTGCCCATTAGCACAGATTAGTTTACTGTTCACATTGCCCCCTAGACACTAGGCATAGACAACATGAGCAAGTGAACTGTAACAGAAACAAGGCTTTGATGAGAATGGGAAGTGGGCTAGGGGTAGGGCAGAGTAGAGGAATAGCATAGGGCATCAGGCCAGAAAAAACAGGCTCTGATGTACATAAGGAGTCCATATTTTCCAAACCAAAACTAGTGACACATAGCTTGACAAGTATGATTGTGCTTATGGGAACAACAGGACAGAATATTTACAATCCAGAGTTGCCCTGGAAAATCTAGGATATATAAACACCACATCCGTAAAGGCATTGAAAGTGGGAAGGCTAACATAACCTACTTTAGAATTCTGCAAGTGCTGGCCCGCACATGTGAAACCCCGTGTGTTAAGTCACCCTAGTCTCTATTTATTTCTATCACAAACACGTTACATATTTTTGACACACTTAGGGTCTCTATTCCAAAGACTTGCCTTAAGAATAGCAGGTGATATCTGAATGAAATGGATATTTACAGTTGAGTAAAAAAGCACGCATCATGTCAGATTACATTGTTTGCCAAACTAGCCTGCCCAGGCCTTACAGGAGTACTAAATTCACCCAGAGACTTTAATGTAATGCAAAAGATAAAATATCTCAGTGAGACTGTGGACTCTTGCACACAACTTTCAGGTTAGGATCCACAGGTTTACAGAAACAAAGAAAATTAATCAAGTCAAATGTGTGCCATTTTTTCTTTCCATTCAATTACTTGCATGTGAGAGTCATTGTTTCCCATAAGACCCCCCTCAAAAATACTTTAGTGAAAGCTTCTTGTAGAAAGGAAAACAAAGGTCAGTAACCTAATATCCCCAAGCAACCCTACAACAACAAACCAGGGAGGGAAAAAAAAAGTGAAGAAATGCTCTGACTGGGAAAAAGATCTTCATTTGTTTATTCTTTCAACAGTGAATAAAAGTTATGATTTTGCCAATAACTATAAATTGATAGTGCTTCCAACTTTTAAAGAATATATAAGGAGACCACATAAAAGATCAGAGCAATCTTTTATGTGAGGTCAGAAGTTTTTTAAGGACTGGAAATATATCAAATACAATATATCAAATTTGTCATGACACCTTACAAATTGACATCTGGGAAATGCCTCAGAGATGATCTAACAGAGGGAAATCTCCTCTCTTTCAGATGAGGAAACTGAGGCACAGCAGCATGTCCAAGGTTACCTGACTGGCTGTAACTGAGTCAGGACAAAACCCTGTCTCCTGCAGAGTTTACGGACAAGTTTACTCACCTGTAAAATGACAGGGCCGAACTCTGAGGTCAATGCCAACCATAACATCCTGCAATGCTATATTGATTGATTGCTTTGTAATCTACTTATTTGTATTTTGGCTCTTAAATAAAGGTAAAGCTGCCAGTTTGACATATTTCTAGCCCTTAGAAAGCTGGCCGGACAGTAAAGCCCTTCCAAAACATTTATAGAGACAATGTTATGAACAATTTGCAGAATTTCATAAGGTGACACATTCAAAGCACAGTGCAGTTACAGGCAGCCTGAATGGATGCATGCGAGGGAGGTATTATTTTTTTTAATTTTCAAGATGTCACTGCCAAGGGAGACATATGCCAAATGGTAACATCGGCTTCTATTTAAAAAAAAAAAAAAAAAAAAAAACCTCTAAAAAAGGCATGAAGAGCAATGAAAAACATTACAAGAAGAATAATGAAATATCTAAAGCAGATATTGGGAATAAGGAAATATATTGATTAAGTACTTGGTGTTTAAAGGCATCTGATGTCTCTGCCTTTCCATTATACCTGCCTCAAAAACATAGCCATGCTGAGGTTTCCCAATATTTAACAAACTAGCATAAATCCTGGAAAAATACTCTAAAATCAGAGTATATAAATCAGAATATAAAATTGAAATATATTTAAAAATCTTCTATTCTAGTTATGATTTTTTTTGTTTATCTTTATTGCGGATTCTTACCAGCATTTCATTTACTGCTAAGGTAGATTTTATGTAGTAAGAGAAAAGATAGCTTCATGACATAAATATTAAATTAACAAGTGAATGGCCAAACTGTTAAAAGCAGGGGTAACCAGTTAACTACTGTATTTTAAAAAGTTGTCCAGTCAGATGTAGGATACTTTACATATATTATAGGTAAAATTATTAAAAACACAATACGCCTGTAATCCCAGCACTTTGGGAGGCTGAGTGAGACAGGCAGATCACCCGAGCTCAGGAGTTCAAGACCACCCTGGGCAACATGGCCAAACTCCGTCTCTCCTAAAAATACAAAAATTAGCCAGGCACCGTGGCACATGCCTGTAGTCCCAGCTACTCTGGAGGCTGAGGCAGGAGAATTGCTTGAGCTTGGGAGGCGGAGGTTGCAGTGAGCCGAGATGGCGTCATTGCACTCCAAAGTCAGACCCTGTCTCTAAATAAATAAATACAAACACAATAAGCCAGTTGAACAGAACATTCTTTCTTTTGTGGGTCACAGTGTGCCTTTTTCATAACATATAGAATTAGCCAAGTTATCTATGCTACCAAAATTATGATTGGAAACAGCTGAGAAAGCAAAAGTACTTGGGAAAAAATTGCTGGGCAGTCTGGTTGTCTGGTTACCTGGCAAACTTCCCCATACTGTCAGATAACCAGGTAAACTTTTAGATCTCTAATGTATTTTCCCACATTGATGGGAGTACAGAAATTTTATAATTAAATAGACCTAGTTTTGAAGTCATTGCTTATTAGTTGTTGTTCTTGGGCAAATTACTTTTCTCAGGGATTATTTCATTGTCTGAAAAATTGGAATAGTAATGTCTGACTCACTAAATTTTTAAATGATCAAATTAGATAGCATCCAACAACTAGCTGTCATGGTGTACAGCACACAGAAAACATCCAATAAGTTGGGATAGTCATAGCAGTGTTAGTAAGAATAGTGATGGTCCTTGTCTTTTCTTTGATTGACATATGTTGTCGTGAAATTAACATAGGTTTTGAGTTCAGAGCGTTTGGTTTGAAGCCAGACTCTACTCTCAGTGGTTGGGTGCCAAGAGAATTTCTCTGGTTTCAATTTCTTCTTCTGCAAAATGAATACCATAACACCTGATTCTTAACTGCTATTATGAAAATTAAATGAGATAATATATATTAGTGCTACATAGTGCCTGGCACAATGCGAGGGATAATAAAGAAATGTTCATTCCCAACATTCCTTGTCCCCACAGCTCCCTACTCATGCCTGTTCATTCATTTAATGTACTGAGCCCTGGGCACTGTGTCCTGGGAACACAAAAGGAATAAGAATGTCCATCCTGGTTTCAAGAAAGGGATGAGAGGAGAGAGACAGAGAGAAAGAGAGATTAAAGGATTTGGTGACAAACACTTCAAGAGAGATTTAAACCAGTGCTTGGGAGCACAGAAGAGGAAAAAATAAAGCCTTCTTTTAGAGTCTTTAAAGATCTTAAAAATTAATTAAGCCGGCCGGGCGCGGTAGCTCATGCCTGTAATCCCAGCAATTTGGGAGGCCGCGGTGGGCGGATCACCTGAGGTCGGGAGTTCGAGACCAACCTGACCAACATGGAGAAACCCCGTCTCTACTAAAAATACAAAATTAGCTGGGCGTGGTGGCACATGCCTGTAATCCCAGCTACTAGGGAGCCTGAGGCAGGAGAATCACTTGAACCTGGGGGGCAGAGGTTGCAGTGAGCCAAGATCACACCATTGCACTCCAGCCTAGGCAACAAGAGTCAAACTCTGTCTCAAAAAAAAAAAAAAAAAAATTAATTAGGCCACTTAACCCTCTAGGAAGGTTATAACCAAAACATAAAACAAAACAAAACAAAACAGCAAATAACAAGTGTTGGCAAGGATGTGGAGAAATTGGAACCACCCTGATTCTACATTACTGATGGAAATTAAAAACATTGCAGCTACTGTGGAAAACAAGTTGGCAGTTTCTCAAAAAGTGAAACATAGAATTAAGACCCAGCAATTCCACTCTTGGGTATATACCCAAAAGAAGTGACAGCAGGTATTCAAACAAAAACTTGCAGACAAATGTTCATAGCAGCACCATTCACAATTGCCAAAAGGTGGAAACAACCCACCTGTCCATCAGCAGATGAGTGGATAGACAAAACGTAGTCTATCTATACAATAGAATAGTTTTGAGCCATAAAAAGGAAGACAGTACTGAGGCACGATAAAACATGAATGAACTTTGAGAACACTGAGTTAAGTGAAAGAAGCTAGTCATAAAAGATCATGTATTATGTTATTCCATTTATGTAAAACATCCAGAATAGGCAAATTTACAAAGGCAGAAAGTAGATTAGTGGCTGACTGGAGCTGAAGGAGATGAAGGGATGCAAGAGGGGAGTTGTGACAGCTGAAGGGTACAGTGTTTCTCTTTGTGATGATGAAAATATTCTAAAATTATGCCAATGATTATCCATTTATCTGTGAACATATTAAAAACCATTGCCTTATAGGCTTCGAATAGGTGAATTATATGTATGTAAATTGTATCTCATTAAAGCTGCTTTTTAAAAAATTTTTTCAAAATGAGAAGCTAGAAATTAAAAATAAATAAATAAATAAAGTTAATGTCTTGGGAGCTTAGCCAAACTCCTGCTAGATCCAGTATGGATAGTGCCACTCCAATGCTAGAGCTGAAAACAAAACAAAACTGGGAGTGTGACAGACAGAAAAGGAAAGAATGGGAAACCATGCACAAAGTCTAGGAGGCAGTGCTTGGCTTTCACATCGTCTATGACATGGAGAAGTTGAGAGGAAGTTGGAACACAGGGAACATGTCAGGAGAACAAGGCTAGATACAAGCCGCTATGGAGTTTGGAATCACTTACCCAGAATATAGGCGGGGCCTGGAAAACACGCTTCAGGATGACTCTGCCACTCACTGGGTACATTTGCAGGCAAATTATGTCATTGGATATATGTTCATGACATTATATAAATGGATATTCTCTGTAAAATGGGAATAAACATTATACCCACCTCACAAGACACTGTAAGGATGTAATGAAGCAATGCAGGTAAAGCAAATAATGTAGAACCTGGCAAACAGTATGCAGTCAATAAATGTTAGCTCTTTGAGCCTGTTGGAAGCCAAAAGAGTTTAAAATGAGAAATTTCCACTTATCAACAAAATGTTATAGCAGATGATAAAGGTTTCAAGCTTTTTGAACTTTTGAGTAATTTGTACACATTACCGCTAATTTAACTATCTCTCATCCATCAAGACATACACATGGTTTTTAAAAAAAAAAAATCTCTAGAGAATTATAGTAAATGTCTCCTAGACTAATGATACTGGCCTCAGTAGCTTAAGCTTAGCCATAAAAATAATAAGTTTCTCTTGCTATGATATTCTAATTAAATATCCCAAACTTTATTCCAGGTATAAGCAATCCAATATTGGCAGAGCTAATTCAACCAAGAACATTCTATCCAGTAAATAAATTCTCAGAAGCCAAAATTTCCATTTACACCTGTAAACAGAAAATTTAATTTAATGCAAACTGTTAAATAATAAGACCAGTGGGCAATGAACCATACTAAACACATCATATGAAATGGATCAGTCATGCAGCATGGTGACCAGGAAAGAAATTTGTGTCATGTTCTACAGCTAAAAATAGTACATGTTTACACACATTCATGCACACACACATATTCATGCATACACACACAGAGAACAAGGTGCTGCCACAGAGATGTAGCATGCATATGAAAAAAGTGCAGAAATCCTGTATGAAGGAGATGAAGGGATGGAATAGGGGAGATGTGACAGTTAAAGGGTACAGTGTTTTTCTGTACGTTCCTCTGTATTTAAAACCTTTTGGTCATCTTCCATGGGATCATCTAACCATAAGGAATGCTGTTTTGTACAATGCTTGGCAGAGCAGTTGTTAGGAAGAAGAGTCTTGCAAATTGCTTAATTGAAGCTAAAAATCATTAAGGAGTAGACTGAAGCATGCTCTTTATTGAGACCTCCTCCTCGAGAGAGTTCAGAAGTCACAGTCCACAAATTTAAAACTAACAAAATACCTGCAGAATTCTTCTAATTGTGAGACACACAAGACTACAATAACTCAGTGCAGTTCACTTTTTTTCTACCATAGACTGGACAATAGATATGGCTTGGGCTTCAGAGATTTGGGGGAGCACTCAAGGTGCCAGATTCAGTTTGTATCTTACTGTGTGTCTGGAAAGCAAGTACTTGAGAGAAAAACGTTTAGAAGAAAATAGGTTTGATTTTCAAAGCTTTTTCAGCTTTTTTAAATAAATAAATACATACATACATAAACCATCAAGCATCTGAGCTTGGAAACAATTTAAAAGAAAAAAAACAATGCATGGGTTATATTTCTCCGTAGTCACCAAGGTGGTGACACCCGAACATGGGCTTTTAGAACAACAAAGCAAAATTCTTAATGCTGATGTAACACTTACAATGTTTGGGGTTCCCAGGGTCTGAAGAGTATGCAGACCAAAAAGTCAAGCACATTTCAGAGGCAAACTATTTGTATTTTTAAGTATATGTTTGTACCTGTTTTCCTGGAGCTGATCAGATTCACAAGACATGGGATTCCCAGGGCTAAAACCAGTAAAGTTCAGGGTGAGTAGACAGCAAGTTGGTCACTCTTTGTGTTTGTCAATAAAAGACTAGAACTGTTGTGTAATGTCAACACACACATCAGATCAACACATATATATTGAAATAATTTAAAAATAATACCATTCAAAAAAATAAAATGTAAAATATTCAGCTAAATTATACATTAATTATTTATCAGTTCTCCCTAGCATTCTTTAATTATTTCCACTTCCTTGATGCCAATCAAATTAAAGGAAGTTTTCAGCTGTATTTTTTAATCAGAAGGACCCAGAGTTTACCTAAGAACTCACCCCAAGCCCATTGGCCCACCACCATTTGGAAAGATTTTAAAAATAAATTTTCATGTAAAATCATTTCTATATTCTTTTCTGATAATTCACATCAAATTTACATTAACCTGCAACATTGATATGATTAAGGAAATAAAAATATTATCTGGAATATGGCTTTAACCCAACCTAAATAAAAACATCAGATCATCTTCTTTATTACATCAATTAGCCTTAGCATTTTCTCCTTGCTAAGAGATTTGCTAATAAGACTAATATCATAAAAGGAAAGTTTTTATATTTACCCACCTTAACCACTATCCACCTACTTATTCATATCTTTATGAAAAATTAGAATATAGATTAGCAAAAGAACAGTTGTTTCTATATTCACTGTAGGTATATTTGTTTTCTCAGTTAATTACTTCCAAATTTCTAATTATGTCTGCTGTAAATACTTCATTATAAAGTATTTCTACATAATTAATTAAGAAGTAGTGATAATGTAGGACTACTTCATCCAAAGAACTACAGGCATATGGGAAATACTGTGAATTACCAAATAAGTCCATTGAGTGAAACATAAAGTAAAAATGAGTTTAAGAGACAGCTAGACATGTTTATGTAGGCAAAAGGGGTTGGAAGATATGCTGACAACACAAAGAGGTGTGTTGCAATAAACTTGAAGGGGACAGGCCGTTGGGCCAACCATCCCTTTTCTATCCAGGAATTCCTTATGTTCTCATTAGTGTCTCACATATGGACAGCTGTGTTATTAAAATTTGGCCGTAAATTTGAGTCAACGAAAGAGTCTGTTGTCTCCATTTTTTTCTTCCTTTACATATTCAATACACAAACACATATACGCAAAAGTTTCAACTTTTGTTCAGGGAAGTATTTTATGTCCAGATGCTAGATTTTTGTGACTCATGGCCAAGGATGAGGGAAGGGCTTTGTGAACAAGCTTGTTCTGATCATGCCCACCTCGGACAAGTACATGTTCATGGCACCTCACTTGCATAAATACAACATTCTAAACTGTCCTTTCAATGGTCACCTTTAGTACTGAGTCAGGCCTGAAGTTTCTATGGCAGAGTTTCTTTGGAGAGAAAATGTTTTAAGGGTTAGAGAAAAAGGTCAGTTCTTTTCATTCCTTTATCTTTTCTCATATTTTGAAATATGCCATCAGAAAATATTTTGGAGAGGATTGGTTAGACGCCAAGAGTTTCACTGACCCTTTTAGTTGTTGCCATTTTACATTTCTTGCCTCAGGAACTGGTTGAGCTTTTGAACGCATTCACATTTAATTTATATGATGTGGGCATAACCTGCATCTGAATATAAATACCCAACACCTGCATTAGCACTTTACAACTAACAAGCACTTGGATCCCCACTGTCTCATTTGCTCTAAATCACAAACCTATTAGGTTGGCACCATTATCTTTTACTTATAGATTAGAAACTGAGGCCCACAGAAGCTAAGTGACTTGGCCACATTTACTTGCTCAAGTGATAAGTGGCCAAGTTAAAACTGCCTGGCTCCGTCTTTATTAAAATACACCTGAGAACACAGATATGAGAGTGCATAAATTTCCATTTTTATGTGATTTTTTAAAATAAAGTTGGGCAAAAAGGTAAACAATGAGCTTATGTCTATTAGGTCCATTTCAAAACACCCCCAATCCATTACACAGTAAGAACATAGGCATGTATGCTATTTAGTTCTTTAAAGAAAATAGTAAAGATGCTGGGTGCGGTGGCTCAAGCCTGTAATCCCAGCACTTTGGGAGGCCGAGGTGGGTGGATCACAAGGTCAGGAGTTCAAGACCAGCCTGACCAACGTGGTGAAACCCCGTCTCTACTAAAAATACAAAAATTAGCCGGGCGTGGTGGTGTGGGCCTGTAATCCCAGCTACTCAGGAAGCTGAGGCAGGAGAATCACTTGAACGCGGGGAGCGGAGGTTGCAGTGAGCCGAGATTGTACCACTGCACTCCAGCCTAGGTGACAGAGTGAGACTCTGTCTCGAAAAAAAAAAAAAAAAAGAAAGAAAAGAAAATAGTAAAGATGATGCTGGGCATGTGGATTGCTTGAGCCCAGGTCTTCGAGACCAGCTTGGGCATCATGGGGAAACTTGATCTCTACAAAAAATACAAAAATTAGCTGGGTGTGGTGGCATTTGCCTGTAGTCCCAGCTACTCCGGAGGCAAAGATGGGAGGATCGCTTGAGCCCGGGGGTCAAGGCTGCAGTGAACTGTGATTGCACCACTGCACTCCAGCCTGCACAACAGAGTAAGACCCTATCTCAAAAGAAAAAGAAAAAGAAAAAGAAAAAATAGTGAAGATGATTAAGAAAAAAATTAATATAGTCACTAGTTAATGACTTCTTTATAGTTCTGTTATCACTTTTGCATTTTGGTTACAAAAATGTACAAATACTAGAGTCAATAAGTAAATCAAAATACTGAAGTTATTTGTTTATATTTATTTTAATTTTAAGCATCATAACCTTTCACAGCAGAAACTCAGACCCTACCTATAATATATTTTAAAGAGCTGACAATTACTGAAAATGATATTCTCCCAACAAAAGTCAAATTCACATTCAAAAGCTATTAATAGCGCTTGTTGCCAACAGAAGCCTTATTCAATATTTGAGCATAACAGAACGGGGATACGAACATGATAGAGAGAGAGGGGCAGTGGTGGCAGGAAGAGGGAGATGAGGAGTGAAAAAGAGACTGCTGCACTGAGCCTGACATCTAAGAAGATGTCAGGGACCCTAAAGCCCCTAAGGAGCAGCCCCAAACCCCCAATCTCTTCCGACATACTCATTGTATCTGCTGTGGGGCCCGTTTTGCACTCTGATTCTCTCATGGAATTATGCCCTGGCCTGAACCCCACCCAGTTTGAGGCTGCTCCCCGGATAATCTGTCTAGTCGTTGCCAATCTTCTCCTATCAAGAGTTACAGCCTGTTCATAGACCGCCCCCCCCCCGCTGATTGGGGTCCTATTCCAACTGAGGGAGGCCCTGCAGCAAATACAAGACATTGCCTCATACTGGCAAGGCTCCTGCCCACCAATATGAGCCCTTGGGTACTGAGGTCAGCCTCTTGAGAGCTTTGTTCACCAAAGCCCTTTAGCTATTATCATTGAAACACTGGCCTTTCTCCTTGTAGCTCTGATACCAGGCTTTATCCTCTCTCTCTTCCAGCCTACTCTGAGGTCCCAATATGCCTTTACCCCAGCCTAGAAGGGTTATAACACGTCACAGGTGATTTAAACTAATTTCAGTGGTGGTTGATGGATTTCAAGGACCTGACCTCCTGTGCATTAGGAAGATCTACTCTCACTTTCACTTTATTTTGTAGCTATCATTTGACTAGATGAGCCTGCCTTCTATACTCCCAACAGCATTCATCATACACAGTCTGTCTTCCCTACTAGCCTGCAAGGACCAAGTCTGTCTTGATTACTGTTTTATGCTATTCCCAGCAAGGAAGCCAGCACATAGAAGGGAATGAACAAGCTCTTGCTGGATGGATGAATATATGATACACATGTGCAATTGTCAAGTAACCACTAGCTTGGGAAAGTTAGTCCCATCACATACTTGAATTTATTAATTGGCTGATAATACCAATGCATTAGCCAACACATTTACTTTAACTTCAAAATATTTATGCATAGAAGCATATTTTGAAAAACTGTTTAACCAACTTCCAGGGATAGAAAAGAAGATTATAAGTATCTTTCCGTTCAGTTGTTGCTTTACAGTATATACAGAATTTATTTTGCATCTCTGCCCTCTCAAGAGTGAATTAAAGCACAATTATGTTAAATAATGTTTTTACCTACTATTTCACTTCTGTGAAATTTTTCTCCCTTCAAAAGAGCATTTGCTAAATCTGTTTTACAAAATTCTGAGTAAAGTGAAGTAAAAGCCTTTTACTGGGGGTAGTGTTACATTCAACAACAGAACTACAAAAAAATATGTTTTAGGGGGGAATAACATTTATCAGAAAAAATTCTAGAAAATTATTGTAATGGCCGGGCGCTGTGGCCCACACCTGTAATCCCAGCACTTTGTGAGGCCAAGGTGGGCGGATCACAGGGTCAGGAGTTCAAGCTGGCTAACACGGTAAAACCCCATCTCTACCAAAAATACAAAAATTAGCCAGGCATGGTGGCACATGTCTGTAATGCCAGCTACTCAGGAGGCTGAGGCAGGAGAATTGCTTGAACTAGGAGGCAGAGGTTGCAGTGAGCTGAGATCATGCCACTGCACCCTAGCCTGGGTGACAGAGTGAGTCTCTATCTCAAAAAAAAAAAAAAAAAAAAAAAAAAGAAGAGAAAGAAAATTACTGTAACGCATTCAGATAGTCTCATTATGCTTGCTTAAAACTAAAAGAATTTAATTAATATATCACAAAAATGACACTTTTTTTAATGTTCAGTCTCTATAGGATCCCTGCTGCCCTACTCTCTTATTCCCAAATAAACCCAAATAGTTTTCCAATTTCACTACCAAACTACTCTCTTGAACAACTCTATTTATAGTTTGGTATCTTTGGGTACCTAGGACAAATAACAAACCAGTTATGAGAAAGAAAAGAAAAAAATAATTTCTTCAGGTTGCTCTCCTAAAACCAAGGCTTCCTGTCTATTATGTATTCACATGTAATTTCTCTGCATAAGGAACTGTGTCAGGACTAAACTGAGTCATAGGACTCTGGGTTCAATTTTTACTTAGACAATAGCCCCGAATGACTGATCCAGTCCTTTCAGCACTGTTTCCTTACCTGTCCCACAAGAATAATATTTACACTTTATCAGTTTCACAAAGATGCCTCCACATCTGAAACATACTTGAGACTTCCAAAATGGGTTTGATTATTTTGTCTTACTCCATGAAAATCTTAAATTTCCTTTTTTTCCAAACTGGGCAAAATAATATCTGCCAACCTTGAGGGTTTATTTTAAGGATTAAGTGAGATCATGCATGTGAAAAAGCTTTGAAATTCTAAAATGTTTCACATGTAAAAGGTATTTTTATTTCAATACTTTTGCAAATGTATGTCTAAACTAAATGCAAATTATTCAAAAATCCAATGAGACAGTTCCAACTTTTGGTACTCCTATTAATATGAAGTGAGGGAATGCTATAGCCTTCCTGTGGCTGAATGCATTGTCAGTAAAACATGCCTGCATGTGGAGTTCTTTGTTCAGTGATGAAAATTAATTTGTACCATGGTATTCATACTCAGTTCAAAAAGTATTTTTAAGTGTCCACTATGTGCCAGACACTTGCTAGGAGTTGGGGGCATACTGATGAAACTGACAATCTCTCTGTCCTCAGAGAAGGTCATATTCTAGTTAAAAGAAGATATATAAAGGAATAATTGGACACAGAAAGCCAGCCTGGGAACCAGGGGAAGATGGCATATGACCTGAGTTAAAGAGTGAACAGAAGTCAGTCACATGAAGGGAGAAGGAAAGAACATTCCAGGTAGAGTAAATAGGATAGGAAAGGTCCCTAACACTGGAAACAACATGCTTTGTTCATGAAAAAAATATAAACAATATTACAGAAGTCGTATAAGCCATTTGAAGAATCGTGGGAGAGAAGGTTGAAGAAATGAAAATGTTCCAGCTAAAAGGGCCTCATCATTAATCTAAGTGAAATAACTCAGGAATGGAAAACCAAATACTGTATGTTCTCACTTATAAGTGGGAGCTAAGGCGTAAGGATGCAAAAACATACAGAGTGATATAATGGACTTTGGGGATGCAGGGTGGGAGGTTAGGAGGTGAGTGAGGGATGAAAGACTACATACTGGGTACCATGTCCATTGCTTGGGTAACAGGTGCACTAAAATCTCAGAATTCACCACTAAAGAGCCAATCCATGTAATCAAAAACCACCTGTACCCCAAAAACTACTGAAATTAAAAACATTAAAAATAATTTTATAAAAACACTATTTCAAGGCTAAAAAAAAAAAGGTGAGGTGGCTCAAATGCTTTGCTAAAGAACCTACAGTTTCTCCAGTTGGCTCTCTGCTTCTCACACTGTGTAAATCAAACCCTAGGGACAAACAGGATTAACATGACCCAGCTTCTTGGATTCTTGATTTTGCCCAACAGTATGGGAGATAAACAAGGTTGACGTTGAAGAACTATTGATTCAAAACAATCTTTGTAAACATTAAAATACCCATCCTTAGAGTTACTTTGAGGAAAGATTTGAGAAACACAGCAGGTATGAAATGGAGAACCACTGATGGTTTTATTGTCAGCAGTGGCATGAGCAGAAATATGTTTTAGAGCAGTGGTCCCCAACCTTTTTGGCACCAGGGACCAGTTTCGTGGAAGACAATGTTTCCACAGATGCAGGGATTGAGGGGATGGTTTTGGGATGATTCAAGAGCATTACATTTACTGTGCACTTTATTTCTCTTATTATTACATTGTAATATACAATTAAATAATTATACAACTCACCATAATGTAGAATCAGTGGGACCCCTGAGCTGGTATTCCTGCAACTAAATGGTCCCATCTGGGAGTGATGGGAGATAGTGACAGATCATCAGGCATTAGATTCTCATAAGGAGCTCACAACCTAGATCCCTCACATGTGCAGTTCACAATAGGATTCACGCTCCTGTGAGAATCTACTGTCGCTGCTGATCTGACAGGAGGCGGAGCTCAGGCAGTAATGTGAGCCTTTGGGGAGCAGGTGTAAATACAGATGAAGCTTCGCTTGCCTGCCTCCCACTCACCTCCTGCTGTGTGGCCTGGTTCCTCACGGGTCCATGGCCTGGGGGTTAGGGACCCTCGTTTTAGAGCACTCACTCACTCTGGTGATGGCATGTAGAACAGATGTGAGGAGGAAAGAGTGAAAACAGGAAGGCCAGTTAGGTGGCAGGCACAGCCTTCCAGGAAAGAGATGACAAGTAGCTAAAGTAGGGTAGGGAGTGTTGGAGGACAGCAAAGCTTTAAGAAACAGGCAGAGGTATGCTGCTTAGCCATATGGAGTGCTTGAATGTGGAAGTAAAGGAAAAGAGAGGAGTCATGGATAAACCCAGAGTTGGGGTTTGGAAGACTGGCTAGACTCTGGTGCCACTGAACAAGTTGGAGTATATTGGATAAATAAAAAGTTAGAGTAAGATTATGACTTTAGCTTTGAAAATGTAAATTTCTACATGCCATGGAACTCCAGGTGAAGATGCTGAGAATTTATCCTGATAGCCTTCTCTGATTCTCCTAGTGAAAAATCACAGGCATTTGCAAGGTAGTCAGAATTAGATGGGCATTTTGCTTTTTTTCTTTCCAACTTTCAGTGGCCATCTCGAGTTCATACATGACCTAGACACAGCTCCTTCACTGTTTTCTCTAATGTCTGTCGATCCATGACGAGCAGTAACTACCTGGGTGTGGTTTTCTCAGAGAAGTCTTGACACTCTAGTTCTGTATCATTCCCTGGATTTTAAGCTTTTCAATAGCAATGCCATGTGTCACTGACAATATGGACTGCTCATAAATAAATAACCTAGAAGAAAATTCATTATCATATCATCCATCAATCTCTTAGCCTCCTGAGTCCCTATTTTTGAACTTTATTTCACCTCTAACAATATCTTTATCAATTCGAATCTAGCTCCTGGTCTCCCAGTTGTAATAAAACAGATATGGATCTCAGGTGGAGAGTAAGCATCAGAAACAGATGAACTCACAAGACAAAAATCTTATGTCCCTATTTTCCTGTTTTCATGCAAATGTACCAGTAATTAAATCAGGAAAAAACGTAGCAAAAACATATCAGCCAAATGGTTTTAAAATTTCAAAAGAAGCTGTAAATATGGTCCTTTTTAGAAGATCAGGTTCTAACTAGAGTAGGAGAAAGGGTAGCATTTGTTCTGATGAAGCAGTTTTTAAATTCTTGTCAGTGATTTGAAGAGAGATAACTGATGTATGTTGAAGAAGCCTGTGAGATTTTTAAATAGTTCGGACGCTACGGGGAGCATTTTTTTTCTTAAACCAATGTACTCAGAAGTGTTGGCAAGATTTTATTTGAACGTAGCAGTGCTTATGTGAGGAAGTTATTTTGAATCACCCTAGTATAAATATGTATGACTTTATTTGTATTGAAAATTTCCTTTGCAAGTGAGCGAATGAGGAACTGTTATATATCTATATTGCTTTGCAAATGATTTAGGTATTTCATTTTGAAAATAAAATATCATACCCAGAATTCAAAAATAATATCAGAATTCTGTTTGTACCCACAGGTGATTCTTGCACCTGCATTCACACCTTTTAACTTTAATTTGCCATGTAGAACAAATGGTATCTGTTATCTTAAGTCTGGCTTTTTTAATAGCATTTATGCATACATACATTCATTCACTCATTCATCAGACATTTACACAGCTCCTCTCATGAACCAAGCACTATGGTAGGTACTGGGCATGTAATAATAGTATTGAACTGTCCTTTGTCATAACATAGTTCAGGTAAACATTCCATTTCCTCCAGTCAATATTCTATAGCACAGTGAAATTTTCAAATCTTAGGGTCATATCTTATTATTTAAAGGCTAAGCATGTTGAAGGCTGTGAACAAGCCTAGCATTGAAAGCATATTCCCTCTAAATACAGAGTATCAAAAGAAAGGTAAGAAGAGGTGAGGGCCCCAAGAAATAAGGCCGAAAACAGGGGGGAGCAAAAAGAGGGTGGGAAGAGTATTGGAGAAAGCATTAAAATCAGGGCTCAAACTTTCCCCTTAATACCTTTGGGCAACCAGTTGTTCTACATGAAAATGAAGCTGCTAGCAAGAAAATCATCCAACCCATTATCTGTAGAGCCTGTCCATTTACTTATAGAAGGAAAAACAAAACAAAACTCATCTTCTCTGTTTTCCTTCTTTAGCTATTGTGTGGGATTGGAGGGGAAAGGGATCATTTATCCTAAATTACTACTTCACCTTGCCTTCCTAAGCAACACACCTCTTCTAGTTCATTCCATTCTCTCCTTATGATTTCTTTCCTTTATCAGAGAAAACCTATTATATTTTCATGTGTTTACTTAAAAACAAACTATAAGAAGGCTCATCTGAGTCATTTATTCAAAGAATGAGACAAACATACACATGCAGCTCTGTGTTTGCTCCTTCTTTTTTAGGCTGTGTATAAAAGTGACACAAAAAAAGGGGAATAAAACAGTTTGTGTTAAATAATGTAATCAAGTACATAAGTCTGTAAAAAGGAGGGTGTAGGGTCTTAAGTACCCATGGTCCCTGCCTGCTACCCTCATCTGTCCTCATTCTTATCTCAAGTTGTAAGTTTTCAGTAGGAGATCAGTTTGTATCTCCCTAAAGCTTCTAAATGAATGACAGATTCCACAAACAGCAACAAATATTACTATATAATAGGCACTGTTCCAGGGGGTTGCAAAAGAGACATCAGTGATAAATCACCTTCCTTTGTCAAATAAATTACTATTTGGAGATCGTAAATGAAGCAATAGTTTAAAATTTTCCAAGTGACGGTGCTTTGCATTAATATCATAAAAGCATTACTATCCCTCAAATTCAGAGTCCAAGGTGATTTCAGATGACATTCACAAGCATATTTCACCTAACTCTGAACGTTTTCTTCAACCATGCAAGAATCCTCCTTGGGAGAAGCAAAACTTGAATATAGATCATCTTTAGGCTGTAACAAAGCTGTAACAAATAATATTTCAATATCCCATAGAGCTACCTGACAGTAGGTAATAATATAACTCAGGACTATACTGATTTCTCTAAACTGAAATTCCAAATTCTTAGAAGATAGATAAATTAAGCTTTAAAAGAATGGGGTTTTAATTTTTCCTTCTTGTTTTAAAACACCAAATATTTTCTGTGAACTTTCAGCTTTGTTCTTTCCCGCTTGTCTAGAAGGGTGCTAGCTGAGTGCCAAGAACAACAGGTAAGCCAGCTTCCCTCAACCCAGAAAAATTATGCCTTTGCCACAGGAGCCATACTTATGCTTCCATAATGGCCAGGGAAAAACCTAATAGGAACAGATTTTTTTGCATGTGTAGCAAAGTTAGTTCCAGAGAGAGAGAAAGAAGCCTGGTTTGCACTGCAGCAGAACCATTGGAACAATATGCTCCCTGTGTCCACAGCCCAATCCTCCCCAGACACCCTCCTTTCTAGGGCATAGGGTAGCACAGTCACATACACAGTAGATCAGGCCAGGACCTGCTGACACAACCCTACTCCCAAATTTGCAGGCAGGAGAGTGAAGCAATGTCTGTACTCTATACATAGTCTTACTTTTTTCTTTTCTTTTTTAAAGTAGCTGTTTCAGCATTCAACTGGGGGCAAGAGGGGTTGGGGGGTGGAAAAATATAGTGCAGGCAAACTTTCTCAGAGCTATTCCATCCCTCTATGTGCCCCACTCCTTCACACCTCTGAAGTTATGGCAAGACTAGGTAAAGAGTTTTGAACAATATTGAGACCCTCTTACATTTACCTTGAACAAACAGGATCTTTGACACTTCTTGACCACACTCAGCTGCCTGCAAGAGTGCTTCCTCCTATAGCAAGTCATATCGGGAGAATTTGCTGAAAAAAGGTTTTTTCCTTACAATTGCAAATGAAAGTATAAAATATATCACCAAATTTTAAAGTGTGCATATGTCCTCATCTCAGCTGTTGACATCATATTTATAATCATGAGCCCGCCAGGTTTTCTACAACTTCAGAAATTCTATGAGCATATTACTTTTCCAACTTTATCAGTAAACATTGATTTCTGTATAATGCAGAAACCAGTTAAATAATTTCTGGCTGAGTGCAGTGGCTCATGCCTGTAATCCCAGCACTTTGGGAGGCCGAGGTGGGTGGATCACCTGAGGTCAGGAGTTCGAGACCAGCCTGGCCAACATGGTGAAACCCTGTCTCTACTAAAAATACAAAAAGTTAGCTGGGTGTGGTGGCAGGTGCCTATAATCCCAGCTACTCGGGAGCCTGAGACGGAGAACCACTTGAACCTGGGAGGCGGAGCTGGCAGTGAGCCGAGACCGTGCCACTGCACTCCAGCCTGGGTGACAGAGCGAGACTCCGTCTCAAAAAAAAAAAAAAAAAAAGTAGCAATAAAATCATTACAAAAATAAAATAAAATAAACAACACCTAAAAGACATGTTACATCCACTCTGGTTTTCCATAATTTAACTTCATGTATTTTTCAGGTAATTCATGGTAGTAGGAATTACTATTTATTGATACACCTGCTCTGTGCCAGACATTTTGTATACAGTCATATTTTCTTTACCACAACCGGCTTGAATCTAAGTACTCCTTTACCAATTTTTTTTTTTTTTTTTTGAGACAGGGTCTTGCTCTGTTGCCCAGGCTGGAGTGCATGGAGTGCAGTGGCACGATCTTGGCTCACTGCAACCTCCGCCTCCTGGGTTCAAGCAATTCTCCTTCCTCAGCCCCCCCGAGTAGCTAGGATTATAGGCATGCACCACCACGCCGGGCTGGCTAATTTTTGTATTTTTAGTAGAGATGGGGTTTCACCATGCTGGCCAGGCTGGTCTCAAACTCCCAACCTGGTGATCTACCCACCTCAGTCTTCCAAAGTGCTGGGATTACAGGCGTGAGCCACTGCACCCAGCTCCTTTGCCTGTTTTAAAAATAAGGTTCACATGGGTAAAATAACTTGTCCTCAATACACAATTAGTATTTACCAAGCAGGGAGCCACATCCAGTTTATCTAATTCCAAAACCTGTATCTTTGTCACTATAATATGCTAACATTGAGGATCTAGTGTCAAATGGACTAATGTCCAGTTTCCAGTCAACAAGTGCTAAAAGAAGTTGTATAAGAAATAAAAACTATTCCACAACATCTCTGGACCATGATGTCTCCTTCATCACTAACTTGTCCTGTGCCTGGGCCCAATGTTGGAGCCAGTTGAGCTAGCAAGAACCTCCCATGGGAGCTTTTCCTAAGTCGGGTGCCTGGGAGAAGAGACTGGACCAGAAAATACACTTTATCTGGGAAGCCAGAGGCACCAAAGCCAGAGAAACTTTGGCTCAAGGACTTGAGCCAATATTGTAACTGGAAAAATGAGCCTAAGTGTTAGGTCCAAAAGGCAAAATAAGCCATACATGGAAAAACAAGGGCCAATCACAGCATCCAGGAGGCCTGGAAATGGGTCACAAAGCAATGTGCAGAGCGGGTGGGAACAAGTGGGTCAGAAACACATCTGGGAAAGGTAAAAAGATGTTGGTTGTCACATGAATATGGTGTTGGCCCTGGGGATGGACCTGGCAGATTCAAAAGCCCACCAAGAACCAGATGCTTGAATTCTGGGGAGTCACTGACTCTCCCTAGGCCACAATTTTCTCAACTAATAAAATGGACCCAGTTGTAACCCCTTCAGATCTGCTATCAGAATTAAATGATACATGAAAGGATTTAGCATTGTGCCAAGACTAGAAAAGCAGCGGTTTTTCTTTTTCTTAGCTATTATCACTTTATATTTGTGATTGCCATGGAGATGATAATAATTTTTGAGAGTAAAGTTTTTATATTTAAGTACCTGAAAGAACCCTGAAAAAAAACAATTCACCCTTAGAATGGTACAAAATTAAAACTGAGTACAGAACAAAGTTTATAGTTTGAGCCTTTTAACAGAATAAAGAGTATTAAAGAAGACCTTGAAGCAAGCATGAAGTAATTTCCAGGTCACTAGACAATTTGCAGGTGCAAACCATTTCTAGTCCCATTGTCAGAGGGAGAAAAAAGGTACAGGTCACACCCAGTCCCCTGTGCTGATGTCCAAATGTCTGGTTTGGCAGTTTTGACCTAAAAGGAGCATGGAATGGATGCTTTCAAAATAGACACAATTAACAGACCCTTTAAGAACTACAGATATAAGTGTTTTGAGAAGTCTTAAAGAAAACAAGGACAACAAAAAACTATCAGTGTTAGTATTACATCACAATAGTTTTTCCCCCTGGCATTTGCATTGATTTTTCAGTTTTACATCAAAAAGAAAATCTGGCCTTGTGGACATTTAAGAGACTAGGGAATTTCATTTTCCACTTAATACACTGATTTTCTTCACCACTCTAGGTACTTGAAATTAGCGCAAACCCCAGGATAGCTACAATTCCAAAAGGGAATGCTCAGTTCATTATGAATGGTCTTAAAGCAAATAGTGCTCTGACAGCCAAATTCCTGGTCTTCAAATTTGTAAGTTTGCCCTTTTTTTCACAAGTCTTACTCAAGACCGCTTCTGAGCTTTTGCACATTTAACCCTTACACTCAAAGACAATATGTTACTAAAGAGCATGGGAAACTTCAAGTTCATACATTTGGACTAAATTCCTTTTCAAAAGAAGTCTAATATTTATAACCAAATTATGACCATATTGAATACACTAAATTAACTGCTGAACTAACAGAAAGGAAATACTGTATTTATTTTCACTTCTGTGGCTACACATCCTTTGAACAATTCGAAAGAATCATAAACCAGCCATAAATCCTAAAATGCTTTTCATTTTCTTTCTTCACATAATAACACAGCACTGATTTTTCAATAAAAAAGATACTGTAAATAGTTTTTAATAACCAAAATTAATTTGTACCATCTTTAGTTGATCTGTATATTTGTTCAACCTTTCATTATAATAATAAAGCTACAATATAGTGAAGTTTTATGCATTACTTCATTTAATTCTCAATAAAATCCCAAGGGATAGCATTATTAGTGTACCCACATTGGAGATTAAAAATAAAACAAGCTTATAGGAGACTGCTTATAACCACACAGGTAGTCATCTGCAGGGCTAGTATTCAAAATAGATATTAATACTTTGGACTTTAACTGACACAGGAGAATAAAAATACCAGGGATATGCTTACTTAATCATTTTTAATAATTTAAATCAGCCCATATATTAGTAAGTAAAAGATTAAAAATGATCCTAAATACCAGGCCTGAGTTATTTGTCAACTGCTGTAATTTTCCACTTTTAGACTTGAATTAATAGACATAACTAAAAATTTAAATAACAAAATTCCAATAAGAAAACATAGTGCATAATTAGTGCACATCTCTGGATTTGGGGAGGAGAGTGACTTGATTTTACATAGAGTATTGTTTTTCCTAATTAATTGTAGTCTGCCACATATTTGTATGTGATTGCCTCATAAATGGTTTACAAATTGTTAAGAAGTTTATGGATATCTAGAAAGAATATTACAGCTCAATAAATAAACTTTTACAAGTGTAGAAGAGAAATTTTACATTAAAATGTGACTTTGTTTCTTCATCCTGAGAGAATGAATTTTTAAAAAACATATTTAAAATCTAGCATTAGATATGCAAATATGTGTTCAGATCAGAGATACCAAAATTATTCAAATGATTAATTATTCATCATAAAATGTCAATTAATAATTATGAAGCAGAAAAGGCATCTTTCTAATGCATCTTTATTTTTCTTGGCCTAAAAAGGGCTAAATATACATGTTCAATTGACTTCTATCAAGTTTTTAAAATTCAACAAAGTAAACAAATTGTAAACAAGTGCAAACTCTGAATTTTAATAAGAACAACAAATATGCCCAAAGTGAAGGGAAGAGCAAAAAATAATAATAAAGAAAACAAAAACAGTTATGTTCATGACATATGCCGCCTCATGCTCACTCACCTGCTAGGTAACGGACAGTAACCTAGCCTAGCCAAGAAAATAACCCAACAACCCAAGTTGTGAATTTGCTTAGTAATGTGCAAACTACGTGACATGATGATGTTTCTCTCTGAATTGATCAATCTTTGTTGGGGTTCAGGAGGAGTGCTTTGGGAATTTTTTACCCTTTCCAAATAGTCATCAGAAGAAAAGCGCAGTTTAAGTTTCATAAAATTACCTATTGTAATGTCTAAAGTCTGTTAACAAATTAAGCACTACTAAAATATTGTTGTAAACAAACTTTTTCACATTGCCTTAATTCTAAAGAATGCCCCTATGCCAAGCATTATGCATTTTTTCCAGGAAGCCTATATCTACTATACCTTGTCTTATAAAATTATCAGTCTGAGCTGATGTGATAATATAGAAGAATAAACCATTATGGTCACTGAAATATTGATTCATTTTATTTTTATTATTATTATTTTACTTTTCACTGACACCTGGTGAACTTGTCGTCTCTGAGACCCGGGGAGTTATTTTAGTCAGGGTGTCCCTGCCCTCCTGCTGGTAGATTAATTACACGTTAAACGTTCTGTTTTCAAAACGAAATGATAAATCTGGACACATAAAAGAGGCACAAAAAGAATCACAGCGAGGGAGAAGAGTGGATGTTAAGAAAGAAAACAAGAAATTGCAAAAGGGAGATATCAGATAGAAAGGAGAACGTAGGAAATGCAACTGGGAAAGAATTTCAAGAAAATAAGGATAAAGGGCAGGGAGGGCTGAAAGGAGGGCCAGAGGGAGGAAAAGCAGGAGGGAGATTTTTGGTTTTCAGTTCCCTGGTGAGGCTGCTGGCGTCCGCGCCCTCAACGCCCCAGCCTTCCAAGTTGAGGCGAAAGCCACCTCCTCGGGCCTGCGTCGCATCCAACTTACTCCAAGTTTTCTGGTGACTCCTACAGGGCCCCTTTCCGTTCCCCCCCCCCCCGCTCCCCGCCACCCCCCCCCCCCCCCCCCGCCTTAGTGAGATTGACAGTCGCGTGGAGGAGGCTTTTCCAGGCACAGCCTTTCTCATGGTAATCAGCCCCCAGCATCACCTCCCGGCCGCGGCTGCGCCCGCTCGGAGCGCGGCTCGCGGACCCCGGGGACCGGAAACAGGGCGGCGGGCGGGGAGCAGGCGAGCGAGCCAGGTCAGCTGACCGGGCGGCGAGCGGGGGTCGCGGGATCCCAGGCGGGGACAGGTCTGGGGGAGGGCGGTCTGGTGGGAGGGGGCCGAACACCGCCCCCCCCCAGCTACGCGCTCCTCCTCCTGTGCAGCTGGGCCCTTCCTTGAGATCAAATGCAGGGACCCAAGCTGGCGGCGGGGGTTGGGGCGGGGTGTGGGTTGGGGGGTGGCAGAGCGCGCGGAAAATTGGGGACAACAGCCAGACCTGTTTAGCATCAATAAATTAAGATGCTCATTTGGGTCCTGAAGTTTGCTGGTTCCTGTCAGTGGAGACGTTGGCAAAAGCCCTGAAGCCGAGATTCAGCCTTTACTTCAAAAAAATAAAATAAAATCAACCCCTCAGCTGGCCGCCCTGCTGGGGCCAGGTGACGTGCGAGATTCCACAGCCTGCGGGTCTCGCAGCAGGGATGTTAGGGACGGTCTGAGCTTCTCTGGTCCTGTTTTGGTTTTGTTTGAAAGGGCTTCTCAGAGAGATGCTCCTGATTTTTTTTTTTTTTAATAGACTTTCCCCTCCTATCCTAGGCTCAACTCCGAATGGATTGGATTGCGAGTCTGCACGTGAGAAAACCGTTTGGCTTGGCTTGGACCCCTGCCGCCCCCCACCCCCTCCACACACACCCAGTCCAGGGGTCCCCTTTATCACCCTTTGCTTGCAACTCCAAAAGAAGTTGCCCACCTCCTGAGTCACAACACAAGGTCGAATAATTCCTCTAGATGACAGATCAGTTCCATTTCAAAACGAGAATAGGTTCCTTTTTTTTATTTTCTCCACATGGTACAAAATAAACAGAATTTGCTTTAAAAAAAAATCATTAGCTGTGGCCAAATTCGAATTCCTTCTACAGCCTGTGTGTTCAAGGGCAGAAACATTGTATCTCTTCGGGCATCTGGGCCGCCAAGCTGAGCGGGGGGAGGGGGGAGCGGCTGTGAAAGTTGAGGAAATTGACAGACTGAGAGGTGAATGGGGGGACAGGCACCAGGTCCTGGCTGGAGGGAATTGGAAAACAAAAGTGCATCCTTCTCACCCTGCCTGGTTGGAGGGAATCCTGAGGGAGGCAGTTTGTTTTGCCCATGGAAACCCTAAAGAATTATTTTTCCCCCTTCAATGTTGATTGCAATATTATTTCACATTTCCGTGTATCTGTTGTTTTAATCTCTTTCGTCTGCGCTAATCTCGAAGTGGATTATTAATGGGGAAGACAGAGAAGGAGAGATTCATTTGCAGGACTTATTTTGCTGTGTGAGGAGCCGAAAGCCAGCAGCCCCCAGTCCTCTCTCGACTTTTCTCTGCGTCCTGCGCTCCTGCATCCTCCTGATCCCACGATCCCCATTGTCCCCGACCTGGCCCTCGGACTGAGGGAGTGTTCGGAACAAATTTATATTCCGGCTTCCTCCCGACCCCATCACCTCTGCCACGTTGGGAACTCTCTCGGCCAAATGCCTGGTGAGGGGCGTGCCAGTCAGGAACCAGGGGCAAGGCAACCTAGCCGCAGCGCTCACCCCTCGCAGAGACCCTTCTCGTGCCACCATCCAAACATCTACCTTCATGGGAACCTGGAAGACTGCTTTTTCACCCCAAACCAAATACTGGCCAGTCGGAACTCCCAGTGCTAAATGTTGGGGACTGCCTCCTGCCACTTGAGCAATTACTGAGTCCAGGGTAATCAGATGATTAGGTGTTTTTAATGGAAATACTTAGGGTTTTTTTTTTTTTTTAAGTCAGATCCTAAGTAACCTGACATTTAATATACATAATAAAGACAAGTGTTTTGTTAGCTATTCGATTGGATCCTTTGACCTGAGGTTATGCTTGTGTGTGTGTCTGGTCTGTAAGCCTCCAATGGCTACCTGGGTGCCTGAAGAGGAGTCTTGCCTGGAATCACTCTATGCAAAGGGCTCCTTCTTCCTTAGGAGTGGTAGAAGGGTGGCTGTAAAGCAAACGTCTAGAGAAAGCTGGATTCCAATCTTTTAAATTAAAAAAGAGGAAAAAAGGAAGAGGAAGAAAAATGGACATGAACGGTGGTGCTAAATCTCAGAAGAGGAACTTGATAAGTCACACATATATTTAGTATAGATATATAATAATGAAAGAAATGTAAAATATAAAGTTAAGAATGTGCCTGACCCATGTTGAAAATCTTTGATTTTATTTATTAATAATTTTTACGCTGAAGATCCTGAATGCCTTTCTTCTATAGACACTTTATCTGTGATGGGGTGGGGGGAGAGAGTTAATTTATCCAGCAGCTATTTTCATTATAATAAATACTTAAATTAGGAAAGAGGTGAGTAACCAACTGTGAAAATCTACTTTCTTGCATCCTGGAACAAGATCTAGTTGTGGTCGTGCTAGGTAGCTATTAACCACCCCCACCCACCCCCCCCCCCCCCGCAAAAAAAAAAATACAAAATACAAAGACATGTACCTCTGAGAGTGTGGATGTGGCAACCCATGTGGTGGCTTGTCCCTCCTTTGAGTGCAATTGCCAGTGACTCTTGCATTCAAAGTCTTGCTTTAGGCACACATTCAAATCACAGTTCAAAGCAGTTTATCTTAATATAGTGTTGGATCAGGGTATTATTTGTTTCAGATTTCATCAGACTGGAAACAGGAGGGTGTAACATATTTAACAATATTAAAGCTTAAAAATCGGTGTGAGGCAGCTCTCTGGTCCTCTTAACACCTCCACCTTTACCTTTCCGAAGAATCCTAAATGCTGTGAGACTAGAAGTTTATTTGTGCTCTGAGGTTCTCAAGCACTTTCACTCTTTAGGAAAAAAAAAAAGAAAAGTCTCACAGTTATTTAAGAAATTGAGCCTGAACCATCCGAGGATAGGAGATTTCTTCCTTTTCCGATAAATGCCTGTGCTCAGCATCCTCAAATTTGGCTGTCTTTATTTACTTCTATATTAGTTCCAATTATGTGCAGTGTAAACCAGCTTTTTGATTAACAAAACAGCAGAGCATTGGTTAAGAACACTTAAACTTCAAAAAAATTCCCCTGGGAAGTGGGCTCTGAATTGGTTAATAATGTGCAGTACTTGCTAAATTGCTGACTTCCAGATGTGGAAAATATCTTTCTTGTTTAGGACCTATGTAACCTGATTGGATTACGACAGAAGCGTCACGTTGGAAGCTTTTGAGTGATTATTTAATTAACCATACAGTAGAAAGCTGTATTCTCCAGGAAATCCCTTCCATATTTGCATAACCAATCCCTTCAGAGCAAAGGTGGAGTCTTTTCTTTTTAATTTTACTTTAATTGTAATATCAAAAAATATATACTCCAAAACTTAGACCCCATGCCGTTTAATATCATGCTCTCCCTTCCCTGCTAAGTTTCTCCATGGCCTTTCTCTTTTCTCCTCCTGCCTCCCTACACACTCTCCCTTACTTTGTAGTGAGGTCTCCCCGAGGTGTAGAGAGATTCAGAGATCGGCCAACCGAGTGTTCTATGTTAATTTACTTAGAGACCCTTTATTAAAATGCCAAACTACTTTTTAATATTGGGATCCAGTCCAGAAATTCATCATGCACACACCCTAATACACATGCCCTAAGATGCAGCTCCCATGTAGCATTTTTTTTTTCTGGCTCTGGTACCTAAAAAGAAAATAATAATAATAATAAGAGAAAGGGCAGAGAATTTTGTTCCAGAAGCTGTACTGACATAGCTACACAATTTGATGTGCATCTCAAATCTGGTCATTAGAGATATCTATATAAGAAGAGACTATCTGGATTGAGGACCCGGGATCTTTCCCTTTAACTTTCGCCCCTTGGAGTTCTCCAGTTCTGTGAATGGTGTGCACCGTTTTCCGCCCTGTACTCTGTAGGATTTAGTGATGAGGATAATGATGCCAAAGGCTTGACGGGCGGGGAGGGGGGGGGTGGAGTGGGGGGAGAAGGGAGGGAGGGGGGAGGGAGGCGAAGGCGAAAGGGAGGGAGAGGAGGAAGGGAGGGAGGTGGAATTTCATTTCTTCCACTAAAGCGTTTGCGGAGACTTCAAGGTATAATCTATCCCAGATCCTTTCCCAGAGAGAAACTTGGCGATCACGTTTTCACATGATGCTCACGCTCAGGGCGCTTCAATTATCCCTCCCCACAAAGATAGGTGGCGCGTGTTTCAGGGTCTCTCGTCTCTCTCCTACAGAAAAGAAAAAGAAAAAAATGTCATTAGAAGAGGCGTAACACGTCAGTCCGTCCCCAGGTTTGTGTTTCCTGGAGTGGCCGAAAGAGATCAGTTCTAACCTGCTCTGCAGGAATAACGGTCCTGCCTCCCGACACTCTTGGCGAGGTTTTTGTACAGTTTGCTCCGGGAGCTGTTTCTTCGCTTCCACCTTTTTCTCCCCCACACTTCGCGGCTTCTTCATGCTTTTTCTTCTCACCATTTCTGGCCAAAACTACAAACAAGACTTCGCAGGTAGGTTTTTTTTCCTCCCCTTTTCTCTCTTTTTATCCCTTTTTGGTGTGCTCGTCCTCCATCCTCCTTTTCTAATTTTCTCATTTTGAGTGGGGATGTGAGTCTGAAGTGAGAAGGGGTGTCCGTGGGTAGGAATTTCAGGTGGGTTTAGCTCCTTTATGGCAAGCTTTTCTCAAGAGTGGCTTCTTCGCCTTCTCTTACACTCACACTCTCTCTCCTTGCTTTTCTCTCCTTTTTCCCTCCCCCAAATAATTTCCCCTGTACCTGTCCATTCAGGTAACCAAAGGTGCCCTTTGCTATCCAGCCCAGGAAAAGTTTTATTGAGAATTATATGGCTGGAATAAAAACTCATCAAGGGGAGAGGTCCTGCTCTATTTTCGCATCTAGTTCCAATTCATTATATTCAGCAATTAGGACTTGGCAAATACCTGTTAATAATTACAAAACTTGGTCAGTTACAGACCTACAAATTTGGGGGCAAGTCTTTCTCTTAGACATGGCAGTTCATCCTCTCCCACCGAGAAGGCTGTTTTCTAAGCAGAAAGTTGTCTGTTTTTGTCTGCTTAGCGAGTTTCATTTCTTTATTTCATTCTTTGTGTGTGTATGTGTGTGAAGTAACACCTCACTTCTGTGATTATAAATAAAGAAGTGAAAGTCCTCATGGAACTTGAGTCGTTTACCAAAGTGGGGGGGGGGGGGCACTACAGCTGGGAAGAAAACTGCTGTCAGGATATCAGGGTTTTAAATTAGGATAACTTTTAAAATTGTATTTTTAATGTCAAAGTAATATAGACATGGATTTAATAGAAGACACATACACACATATAACCCATTCCATACTTTGGCACTGAAAAGTCGAGAGAGAGATAGCAGGAGTTCCCAGGAACAGTGATGAGCCCGGCTAACATGAATGTGTTTATCTCCCACCTACTGATGTATTTTACATGCTCCCCCTGTAATGATGAAGGCAAGATTACTAACTCCAGACTTAGGAGTAACAGGCAAAGATAAAGTTTACAGCACAAATGCCCTGTCTCTCTCTCACACACACACATGCCCATAAAACTAGCAACTTACTTTATTAAACATGTATTTATATGCAGTCGTGTGTCTCAGGATGAATATAGACAGGCCAGCTGTTTCATCCCAGACACTTGTGTGACCATTTCTTTATTTCAGGATTTCCCCTAACAATTTCAAATCAATAGGACAAGGAAAGAAATGATAAAATGTGTCAAACTTAAAAGTCTCCTACTATGTATGCCTAGGTAAATTTAAGGTGCTTTCTAAAATATCCACTTCCCCTTCTCTCTGCCCCCCTCCCTTCACCCCTCTCAGCAAATGTGTGGAAACTGATACTCACTTTCCAGGTTTTCTGCAAAGCTTCTAGCACAGGAGACAATAGGTGCGGGGCGTGGGGACCGAGTGTGCCCGGCAGAGAAAGGGTTAATGGCCCTTGTGTTACAGTTTGCATCTGTTACATCTTTTATAGCCCCCTGTTTAAACTAATCCTCGAGGCACAGCATCTTCCCAACCTCCACCGAGTTTTCAGGATTCTCCTCTCCTGCCTGCCTCCGAGGTTCCCCTTCTCCAAGTTTTGACAGTTTCAACTGAAAAAATGCAGCGCCTCTCTCGATTTTTAGGTACAAAAGTTTCGAAGCCAGAAAGGATACCGTCATTTAGTAGAGCTTAAAAGTATTGCCGTAGTGGTTGGACTTTCTCTTTCCTTTCTTAAGGGAAAAAAAAATTCTACTGGAACTATTTAAGGGAACCAGTGTGGGGGAGCATGTGTGTGAGTGAGGTGGGGGGAAATACTTAAGTAAATATTGTCCAAGTGGCGGGGGGGGGGGGGTGGGGTAAAGGACAGTGTCCAAAGAGGCTTATAATTATATTTATCATTGCGGCGTAAAACGAGAAATCTTAATTTGGGGGCGAGGGTGGGGGGAGGAAGAGACAGTGCCTCGATAAACTCCAAAAGGGGAGGGGAGGGGGCGCTGGGCGAGTGGGCTTCCTATAATTACTATTATCAATTTGCCCGAGTGTGCTTCATCCAGGGGCTGTTTCGCGTTGTTTGTTTGTTTGTTTCCTCTGGGAATTGGGGGGTGGGGGGATGAGAAAAGATGAGAGCGAAAAGAAAACCTCGCTTCACCCCAAGTTCGCGAGCCGGGGGCTGAGGACTTTTCGGAGGAAAGGGTCCGCCTAGCCCTGAGTCAAGCGGTCTTACTGTACCGCCGTGTGCATTCCCTCATACGGTCAGGAGTTATGACTCATTTTGAAGATGTAATTCTTGTCTCTCTGATCCCCTCGCGGGTGCAACACACCAAACAGTAACAAACACAAAGCGCCTCGGGGCCAAGGCTGGGGGTGGGGGGCGGGGAGGGGGCCGCCGAAGTTTCGCTTTGGCGTTGGGGGGCGCGGATGGGTGCTCGCCGGGGCCCTGGCCCGGCTCCCCTGGGCGGCCCGCGCGCGTTTCAATGGGCGCGGGCGATGCCCACATTGTCGCTGTGTTTGGTTGCTAGATCGAGCCTGCGTGCTGCCGAAGCAGGGCGCCGAGTCCATGCGAACTGCCATCTGATCCGCTCTTATCAATGAAGCAGCCGATCATGGCGGATGGCCCCCGGTGCAAGAGGCGCAAACAAGCCAATCCCAGGAGGAAAAACGGTAAGAAGCGGCCCGAACCAAACTTTTCCGGGCCACTCCGCGGCTCGAGACCCACGGAGAAGGAGGGGGAAAGGGAAAAGGAACCGAGGCGGCGGCGGCGGCGGCGCCCAGGGCTCTAGGGCGAGCCTCCCTCCGCGGCCGGCGCCGGAGCCCGGCGCGCGCGGCGGCTGGACCGGGGGGAGTTGGGGAAGTGCCGGGCAAAGTGAGCGTCAGGCACCCGGGGGTCCGAGCGCGGGGGTCCGGCCGGGGCCCCGCGCCCCCAGCCCCGCTGCCCCCAGCCCCGCTGCCCCCCTCGAGCCCCTGCCTCCGCCCTCCCTCCGCCTCCGCCTCCCGCTCCGCTCGCGCCCGGCCCGCCGGGTCTCCGGCCGGGCTTCGGGAGCGTCCGGCTAGGGCAGGGCGGGGGCCCAGGCGCTGGGTCGCGCAGGATCCCGGGGCGGGGGCGGGGGTGGCAGAGAGACTGCGAAGGCAAGAGAGGGGAACCGGGGCTGCGCCTCAGCGAGGCTTAAAGTTTCTTGCCGGAGTCGCCCGGCCGCTTCTCGGTGCGCCAAGTAACGGTCCGCGGGCAGCGGGGCCCGGCCCATCGCGCCCAGACCCCGGGGTGGGAGGGAGTCTTCCGGCCCCGCGCGGGGTCCGGTGGGGTCGATGATGGCTCCGGGACGGATGACTCCTCTCCAGCAGGCTCTGGCCCCCAGGCCGGGGACTCAAGGAGTCGCAGGGCGCAGCGAGACTTTTCCCGGCAGTTTCTACATGGTCTGGAGGAGCCCGTTATCCAGGCTAATCAGGAAGGAGGAAGGAGAAAGGAGATGGGGGTTCGAGGGGCACACGCAGATCAGAGGTGGGATATTAAAGGGGGGGGGTGACAGTTTGGTAGGTCCATCTTGGAGAGAGCCAGAGAAGGGACGAGGGGGGGGAGAGAGAAACAGAGAGAGAGGAAGAGAGTGGGAGAGAGACCCCCTAGGTATTACCCCAAACAAAATCGTGGGAATAAAAGAGAAAAGTGATTGGCAAGAGCGCGGAAGGCGCCTGGGGGAGGGGAGAGGGCTGGGGACTAGCGAGGGTGCCGGGGGGGTGGGGGAGCTGACGGAGGATAACTGAGTTTAAAAAGAAAGAAACCAACCCCCGAAAACAAACAAGCGAACGAGCGCCAGCCCAGACTCGGAAAGGAAACTTCTCCCTCCCCTCGGTCTCAGCCCGATCACCCGGTGCGGGGCCGCGTAGACGCTCCCGAGGCAGGCGCGGGGACGCAGCGCCCACCCGGCCTCCCGGCCTCCGCAGCCCCAGCCCGCGCCTCGCGGGGACCGCCCGGGCCCACTTGGAGCAACTTTCCTCTAGAGAAGACAATTGTGCGCGCCCCCGGCCTGCCCCAGAGCTGCGCGGCGCGGGGAGGGGGCGGCTGGGGGCGCAGTGTGAGGTGCTGGAAGGAGCAAAACACAAAGACGAGAGAATTTTGATTAGAGACAAATGATGCTTTTCTCTCTCTCTCTCTCTCTCTCTCTCTAGGTTTTGTGTGTGTGTACGCGTGTGTGTGCGTGTGTGTATCTTTTGCTTGTTGTGGTGGAGGTGTCGAGCCATATGGGGGAGTGATAGAGGAATTTTAGTCAGAAACTGTTCGTTACGTTATCCTGCCTTTCCCCTTTGTGCTGTCTTTGATCTATTTGCTTGGCTTAGTATTACAGAAAAACAAGTACAATAATATATTCCGAGCTGCTTCCCCAAGATTCAGTTCAGGCTGCTTCTTTTTAAGTCTCTCCCTCTCTCTTTCTCCCTCTCTCTCTCTCTTAATTTAATTTTTTTTTCACTCCGGTGTCGCATTATTTAAGGTGGTCCTTACACAGGAGACCTCCCCTTCCCCATCTCTGAGTAATTTAGTAGACACTAAAATTACACCTAATGTCCCCCTCTCCTCTCTTGTGTTTCATCTGTTCCTTTTATTAAATGTTGGTTATTGATTTTCTAAAATCAATGTCTGTTGTGGGGCTTTTTTCCCCCTCTTACAAGTATCTAAAGCACGTTGCTGATCAACTGGATAACAAAAGCTTTGTGTCAAGGAGGCTTTTTCCCCCCTTCTGTTAAACAGTCATTTTTTTTGTTTGTTTGAAAGAAAAGAGAATGAGATTTAAAACAAGGCTCCCAGAAGTGTTCTTTTGCAGGGAAGACTATTTAAAGTGTGCATTTCTTCTTGCCTTCCTCCTTCCACCTCCTTCGGGATTTTGCCACCGTTGACCAGCCTGGCCCTAGCAGTGAGGTCAGGCCAGAGCCCAGGTCTAAGGAAATAAGGGGATCCTGGCTTCCTGGGAACCCCTGGGAGACCTGGCAGAGAGGGAGGCCCGTTGGGCGCTTCGCAGGTGGAATGGAGTGCCAGAGATGTCCGCAGTCATGGACACTGCAAGTATTTCCCCTCCACCCAGCCACTAACTTGGGAGAAGCCTCCACATTCCGAAGTGGAAAGTTGAATTGCACATTTTAAGGCGTTTACACAGATCCTGCACACTTAACATCAAGCCTGTCCATTGCTTACAGCTTCTCTAACTTTGACTGTTACCTGTCTCTTTTTCCAAATAAGCTATGGGAAAACATGCTGTATATTGGTTACTTGTAAGTGTTTTTCACTGGGTTTAATCTGACTGAGCAATGTTCTGGTTTTGAGAAGCAGGTAGAAGAGTATACCACCCCACCCCTTTTTCATTTTCTTTCTCATCAAACACATATCCAATGCCTTTCCCTTTGGGAATTGCTAGGATTTATCTGAACTGAGTGGATTTTTCTTTTTTCCTGGATTCATGGAAAAGATGTCACTTTTGAGCTTGTGTCTTTGCTGATAACACTAAATAATGATGATGCTTATCAAAATCATATAGAAATTCCTGGAAAGAAATAATGGCAATAATAATCGTAGAAGTAGAAGCTGGAAGGGAAAAAAAGATGGTCATCCAGGAACCTAGAATGGCACTTTATATAATTTTAATGAAGTCAACAGTGTATATATAGACTAAGGCGACAAGGAGATAAAACGTGTAAAGCAGTGTGTGTGTTTTAAAGGCTGGTCAAGAACGTGGGTTAGAAGACAATGCTATGTACATTTAATAAAAAGCAAAGGAGAAGGAGGCAGTTGAAGAAAAATAATGTACAAAGAGAGAAACAAGTATCTGAAATACAACCTTCCAGATTCTTAGGCTAGCAAGATGCCTGGCAGAGGCAGTGCCAGGGCCAAGTTAACCCATAGCGGGCAGTCAGTCTCCTTTCCCCCACATGGAAAGGATGAAATCTCTTCCCAGAAAATAAGATGTGCAGGAGGAAAGAGGGAGTGGGGTGAGGGGGAAGGAGGCAAAAAGCGAGTTGCCCGCAGACAAGAATGTGTGTCGGTTTCAAGAAAGTTCAGTCAGATGATCCTCAGTCGCCTGACTCACTTTGTAACACTTTCACTGAAGCTGGAGAGGAGGGGGAAAACCCAGCCCCCTTTTTCTTTCCCCTGATTATACCCCACTATCTCCACACAGCCTTGGAGTCAGAAATGAGCACTCGGAGCGGGAGATGCCCTGCTGCTGCTTGCCACCGGTGCGGCCCGTTTGTAACTTGCAAAGTTTGTTGCTTTTGCCCCTGATTCGGGCAGCGGGTCCTGGGATGCTCCTGCTTCCCTCCTGCCTCCCACGGAGCCCGGGAAGAGGGTCTGCCTCCCCATCCCGCCGCCTTCCAGCATCAGCCTCTGAAAAATCTCACAGAGACATGCGCGTTGTAGCGAAAATCAAATCCGGAAACTGCTTGTTTCAGAGAAAGGAATGAAGTTGTCTTTTAAAGAAAAACTGAATTAGGAGGAGAGAAAAGGGAAATAGGAGAAGAAAAGAAAAGTTAAATTTGATTTTTCTCCAGTTTCCACTAAAGGGTTGGGGACAGTGTGAAGGAGAAGGGGAGCTTTTTACAAATGCCTTTGGTCTCTGAACTTCAGTGGCAAAGAACAGGGATCAAGTTGAATGTTCTCAGGGCTTTGGATCCTAGAGGAGAAACAATCAGAAGAGCAGAAATGATTATCCCTGTTTAAAATAAGCCCTCACTCTTTACCACTTCCTTAAAGGAGTGGAGGTGCTGGTAGTGATGGTTAGAGGCAATGAGGGACGGAGAAGTTGCTCCCGTTTCAGAGATGCTTAAATGAAAAGGAAAGAAAATGCAGTCAACCCCTTCTCCAGGAGGTGCCTCCTAGCTCTCCTCCCTGAGAGGTGAAGTTGGGATGGGGCAACGAGAGTCACACACACTTAGACAGGGAAGTTTCCTTCGGATCACAGTCAGTCCAGACTTGGTTATCTTTGCAAAGTGTGGAAATCTTTGGCAAGTAGCTTTCTTCGTAAAGTTGATGAGCTTCTAGGGAGGCTGTTTTGCTGACTTTCAAAGCACTCGGGCAGCTTGTGTGGCAGGTACCAGTTCTGAGGGCGCTCCAAAGATATCCATCTCCATCCTTTTTTCTATGTGGAGATCTTCTGCAAGTTTTGTCGCGCTGCACACACTCAAGGCTGGGGGCTATGTATCTAGGCTGATCTATTTGTTTTGTTTTGGTCTGGAAAAACTAAGCCAATTGGGGTAGAAACATGCTTTCCTTCGCAGCAGAGCCAGTAGGCTGCTGGTGTCCATAGAGTGACAGTCCACCAGGACTAAGGGTGGGCTGAGGATTTTAAACTTTACATTGTTTCTGTGTTACCAAATACAAATAAATTCACGTCTTCCACCATTTGTTTTCAAATAGGGTAAAACCAAGATTAAAGTTCCCTGCTCAACTGCTATGTCATAGGTTTCAGTGTTTCCCTTCCTTCTTAATTTGCTTAAAGAAAATTCCAAGAGGTTATTAAAGACCTTGATGCCATATTAAGAATATTTCCTGGGAAAAATGTGTGTCTACCCTGAAGGTAGGAGAGGAGGGCGTTGCTAGCCTCTCTAGCAGTGCCGCGTTTATTCTAAGATGTGGGAGATTCTTTTCCTTGCAACAGTTTTTGTCATCTGCATTCTTCCAAGGCTTTTAAGGTGCATTTTCTTCTGTGTGAAAGGAAATTCTTTGTCCTTTTCCTCTCTGCACCGTGGCTTCCCAAGGTAGACACTATTTTGTGCCTGTCACAGAGAGAGGGAGTGCAGGTTTGCAATGCTCACAGACAATTGATTGTCTGCCCTAATGTGTTTCATTTACATGTTTATAACGTCAATGGTGCTGGGGTGTCCACTGTACCATTCATTCCCGCATTCCCACAAGGGGGCAATTGTCTGAATGGCCAAGTCAGACACCTTTTTGATTGCTCTTTGGTTGTCTTTTCAGAGCAAAGAGATAAAGGAGGAAAATCTGTGATGCAGAAACACTAGTTGAAAATATACAGAATTAAATGTCACCACAAAAGCAGATGTTAACATAAGCCCAAATATGCTTTTTAGCCAAGATGTGAAGGTTGAAAAAAATAATTCAGAGCAGAGGGAAGGATGATTTAAACCAATAAATATAGCCCTATTCCCCCTCTTTATTTCTTTTCTGTCTTTAGCAATCAGAAGATGAAATGTAATTTTCCTTTTCATTTTTAAGCCTTGAAACATCCAGGCACCTCCTCATTATTTGTATGTTTGCTGTGATTTGTGAATTTTGTATATATTTACATAGCTCTGTTTATGCCAACAGCATCAGCTTACCACTTGGAAAATCTATTGAATGACTATTTGGGCTGTGGGGAGGGTAAACTTTTAAAAAGTAAGATCCAAGTATTTCTTCATCAAGCAGTTTTTAAAAGGAAAACGATAATAATCAGTAGGCTCCATGGAAGCCTTTGCCTTAATAGCTATGTGCCAAATACTTTTATCTTGGGTGACAGTCATGTCAGAGTGAAAGCTCTCAGGAAAAGTGTAACTAGTAGTTACAAAGTAAATAAAGGATTTCGTTTTAAGGTATTCTGTAGTGTTTTTATGCTGTGTATGTGCATGTGTGTGTTTTGTCTTGTGTTTCCTCTGAGGAGGTAAGAAGAAAAGCCATCCATGCGTGTATCTTTTGGCTTTTCTCTTCTTTCCGTTCTCCCCTACATATTATGCATATACGTAGCCCACATGAATACACCTGTTTTAAAGAAAATCACAGTTCAGATGGTGCCTTGCTGGTTCATTTAGGAAACAACAGTTATTAGAAGTTGGTCTGATTTCGCGTGTGGTCCATGAAGAGAGAAAATACCAACTCTTGTATCATCTGGTGGGAGGCAAATGGGGGAAAAACTTTTATAATTTTGTAGTAAATTAGAGAGGGGGAAAAAATTGCCAGTCTGTGAAAAGATTTTTGCCTCTCCGGGAAGACACACACACACACAGTAGCTGCACCGTTAGCTGAACCCCTGACACGGCGGTCTTTTGAATGCCTTAGGTATGATTTCACTTTCGCTCACATCAATGCTGACCTGAATGCCTTTCATATCTGATCCGCTGTGTCTCTCCCAGTAAACATCCCCTGAGGGGAGAACAAAGAAAGGAGCTCTTCTTCTTCTTAATCACAATTCAGCCCTTTCACCGCCGGCAGGCTCCATTTGCATTCTGCCACAGAAAGCCAAGATGAAAAGAAAGAGAGAGAGAGAAAGAGAGAGAGAGAGAGAGAGAGAGGGGCACAGGGTAGTAGCTGAGTAAAATAACTTAGGTGTTTGTGGCTGTTTGTTGGGCTTCCCCTAGTTACCAGCCTTATATAGCTGATGCTCCACCAGGCCATGTCCCTCCTGACAGGCATATAGTGTTACAAGATGGCATGTCTGTACTATTCATGGCCACCCGCTCAACACTTGAGGTAAAAAGTGTCAGGAGGGGATCGAATTCTCCCCCAGAAGCCTGTTAGATTTGGGGTCAGGTGTGTGGACTTCCCGCCCTTAAGTGCTGCCTACGATTTGGCTTTAATAAGTCTGATTGTTTACCAGCAGACCAGAGAGGTGAGGGTCCTGGGGGTGGGAGGGACAGGCGAGCTAGAGACTGGGCCCCTGGTCTGGTTTCAGTGACGGGTCCTCACACCCAGCCTGAACACACTGATAAATCCTCAGGAAAACTGGAAAAGACTTTCCCATTTTTCCCCCTGACTTTTTATGATAATTCATATTTTCAAATGAAAGGGGAAAAAAGCCAAGAAGAAACTCTCAAATGAGCCAAAAAGGAAAAAAAAAAATTCTCTGAAAAGAATTTTAGGGGGAAAAGTTGTGCTATTTTAAAAAGCTTTGAGGGCTGTAAAGTGCCACGTTTTTCACACCTTCTCCATACATTTTTTTCAGATTTTTTTAGTATGTTTAACATTTGTGAGATGACAGCCTTTTTGTATCTCAAACTGGATGCTTCAGGATTTGTAGGGGAGGGGTTGGTGGTATTCACGTTCTCTTGTGAGAGAAAGTTTGTGCCTAAAGGCCTCCTTCCTAGGAACTGTTTAAACCCTCGCAGGCAGACCTGTCAGGTTTTACTGTGTTATTTGCCACCATTTTCAACATGCAAAAGTAACATGCAGTTAATGGTACTGGAATGAGACCACAGCAAGAGCAGAAACCTCTCGTGACAACTTTTCAGCGACATTATCTTGCTCCTAGACTGTCTTGTCTTTTTCTTCCCCTTTCTGAAACCACTTTTGAGATACCAGTACTTTTCTCCCAACAATTAGATTAAGGATACAATGCGCTCACACACATGCACAACACACACACACATTCACACACACACACACACACACAGAAACTTTGGAAGTGCAATCTCTTCCAACAGCAGAGTGAATGATTTGAAACGGGGGCTTTTCCAATAGCCCTTGTGGAAGATTTCACTTATAAGAGCAAAACTAACGGATGTATTAGAAGTTGTATGCGAACATGTGACACAGATTCCTGATTTTTTTTTCTTTTTCCCAGAAGATTTACAGAATTTACAAAAAGAGATTATCCCTACACCTTCCACCCCTCCTATCCACCCCCATGACCCAAGCAATGAAGGATTTAGGCAGATTTACTTCAGTAAACACCTTTGGACACTTGGGGGGAAAGTGGGAGTCTGTTTGCAAAAGGAGGCTTTTGTTAAGTGAGGTACGGGGATAATGCTTTACCAGGCAGCTGTGATATTAACCTACCCAGCAATGCGGGAACACTCTTTAACTCTTTGAGTGCCTGGCCCCTTGCGCTCAGCAGATAAAATCCTGGCTCTCCAAAGACACTCAGAATTCTGGCTCTAGCAGTTTATTATTCAGACAAGTCTTATAGGCATGAAAACTGTTCAAGCTTTTAAAACAATGTGGTTTAATTAGATGAGGTGGACTTACATTGCTCATAAGCCCTCCAAATGGTGGTTTATAATTGGCAAGGGAAAAAAAAAAGATAGAAAAAAGGAATCAAGGCAGCACATTAAAAATTCCAGGAAATATCTTTAGAAAAGCTATTTTCATTTCTAGCTTTTAAAATATTAGACTACGGTAGCTAGAGGGAATGAAGCAGCTGGGGCCTCTCTCCTTCCTATAAAAGACACCAGAAGTTTGTGATGAAGAAAGGGGCTTCAACTTGAAAAGCTATGAGAGGCCAGTTCGGACAGTGATATGATCTCAGCCTTTGTATCTTTTCAAGGGGGAAGTACTGCCTATCTGTCCAAACCTGGGAGGTCATGTGAACCTCAGAGTCAGGGCCTTGGGCTGGCCGTTACCAACTTGAGACTTTCCAAAGCAAGCAGAGAGGCATTTATGAGGAAGGAGTTAATGGTTATTTTTTGCTGGGCACAAGAATAACTTTACAGGTGTTGCATTTGGGCTTAAATAAGATTGCCTTATTTAGTTTCGAAAAAGAGTGTAGGTGTCAACATTCGAGCAGCCACAAATGTGTGAGAAAGTAAAGGGTATGAGACATGACGGAATTAAAGGTGTTTGCTATGTTGTTACACCGTGTGTCAGGCTGCAAGCTCCCTTTGTCACAGCCTCCTGGTGATTTGACAGCGCAGATCTACTTCCCTTCTAGGTGAGACAGCATTTTTAAACTGGAGTTATAAATATGGTACACACTTCGAGTTGCACCCTGTCTCCCAGATCCGTGAATCCTATTTGAAAGCATCTTGCCCTGAGACACAATGAACAAACGCCCGTATACAAGGAGGCTGTGGGCTCGGGGGCCCGGGCAGCGCCAGCATCACAGTAGCTGGCATTGACTGTTGTTTGGCAAGAAGGTCCTCTGCCAAATCATCCAATAATTAAGTTTTATGTTATTTGTATGAACGACCAAGCATGCAGTATTCCTTTTCAAATCAAAGGGAGGCTTAAAATTACTTTTTGAACACTTTCAGACCATGGTCAGGTCACAGTTTGGGGGCTGAATTAAAATGATCTCATTCATGATCTAATTGAGGTTGGCAAAACCTTAGCAGTAGCAGGAGTACATAAATATAAATCAAAGACCAAAATTTAGCAAATCATATCATTTGCTAGAAATCTGCTCATGAATTATTCTCCGATTGCCAACCCAGAAGTTAAACTTTGTCTCCCCTCAGCAACAGTAACTGCGCATATTTTTTCAGGCTTCTGACAGGAAAGTTAGAGGATCTGAAAAGAGAAAGGAGAAGGAAGATGATCACTGTGTCATCAGATATGGTACATTTGTGACCCAAGAAACTATGAGAGCTGATAAAGCCATGTACGTTTACAGTGGGTGCTGCAGCCTTGGTTAGAAATTAATATGGGTTTCTAAAAACCAGACTTTGGAAGAGCAGGCAGCACAGACACATTAAGAGTGTAAGGGGAGCAGACGTTTCAAGAAGGGTCTGATTGTACTTTGCTTTCATTTTTTCAATTGAGGAATGTAATCATCATAATGATTCATGATTATTTACAAATTTAGTTCTATTACTGAGCTGGGTCCAGGGATTGAGATTTGAAGTAGTGGTTAGAACTAGAAGACAATACGGAGCTGTTAGTGTGCATATTCAGGTTACCTTTCTTTCTTTCTTTCTTTTTAACGCTGCTATAAAATTAAGACTCCAAATAACTTTTCCTATAATATGTGGGATTAAATGTCATATTCTATGGTATCTAATCCATTTTTAAGTTGTTGTAAATTTTTCTTGTTTGCTGTGTATGATTTCATCTTAAACCCACACAACACTTCACTATAAACTAGAAGAGGTCTAATTCTGCAGTTGAATCCTGTGAAGTTAAAATTTTAAATCCTGTGTAAAAGAAGATACTCTTTTAATCAAACAATAAACACAGAACTGGTCAGTTGGCCACCTTTATATATCACAAATATATGAAGGTATATTTTTAAATCTTCAGGATAAACTAAGGTGGGAACATTTAAAAATAATCTCAGGTGAGAGAGGTAGATGACCACATTCCTTTGGGAATAGGTAATTGTCATTAATGATTTCCTAAAATGTATTCTACATTAAAAGAAAACTGTAATGGATTTCTCTTTAATAGTTACGTTGCCCATATGACAACATAGTGATTTTTGTTCTTTATATACTGTTTCTTATTTTTTTATAATAACTCTAGGAAAGGTACTCCTGACAAGATGATAGCCACCCCCTCCTCCCAAATAAGAAATAATCAGTAATAGATGAACAGATTAAAATATTGTGCTATATAAAATCTGAGGTTTTTTTTCTTTCTCTCAAATGGATGAGTAAATTTCAAGGAATTCAGTGCCCGAGTGATCTATAAATGTAATATATAGCTTTCACTGTTTCTTAGTTTAAGAAAGCATTTATTGTCTTGTATATCCAAGTAACTGTAATCAAGGAAATTGCAATTGCCTATTCTTGGAAGTACCTAAGTTTCTATTTTAGACACCATGCACATCAATGGAAGTGTTTCACATCATGAGAATTCTCAGTTTTAAGAGGTGAGGTTTATATATAAGGAACTCAGTAAGCTGTGTTTTCATAATAAATAGACCCATTAAGAGGGAAATATCTCTGAGCAAAATGGTTGTCCTCTAAAGATTTCCCATCACCTTTGCTCTGCTGATGGGAATTTGAAAACTAAATACAGCCCGTGTGCACACATTCCCACATGCACACAAACACAAATGCACCCTGGGATCCAAACTCTGAGAATTTTCCTCTTTAACTTTCACTACAATCATCTAGCTTGTGAATGAAATACACTTAAACAAAAATAGTAGAGGCGAAGAATTAATGTAGGTTCTTGTTTAGTAGGATTTATTGTAGGGGAGAAATGTGTTCCCTATGCCACATGACTCTTACAAAACTTACACCTATTAATCTAAGCTTCAAGTGTATTATTTAGGATAAATTACTAGCTTTCTGCTTTTGTACTGTTTTTTCCCATTTTCCTTCAGTATTACCAATCTTAACACAGATTATCCTAAACTGATTGCAAATTATTATAGTTTTTAAAACAGCATTCTGGAGTCCTGAATAAAGATGGTATTTTAAAGTAGTGTTTACAATATATAGAATAAAAAAGGGTGAGGGAGATTTAAAACCATACCGAACACTTAGAAATGTGTGGAGTTTTATACTTGTGCAGATAAGTGTGAGGTAGCCTTGCCCTGTGAAACCAAGACCACAAATGATACGTGTCAGTAGGTTCTTTGATAGGGCTTCTGGCCACAGTGTTTTTGTGCTGTCAAACTGCTATGTTGAACAAACACCTCCTCTGGGACAGAGTGATAAATGCAGAGACAGGCTGGCTTCAACCAGTCTCAGCAACCTCCTCAACCACACCCCCCACTCCCAGCCCACCTCCCACCTCCCACAATCCAGCCACCTCCCACTCCACTTTGCCCCTTTACCTGAAATTGACATTTATGTAGAGGTGCCCAGGATTTTTTAAGGTGTCAGTGGTGAGTAATTGTCGATACTCCCCAAATCTTATGAATCAGTACTCTGAAACTGCAGGCAAAGTCCTTTTTCTGGCAGGCTTTATCTAGTCTTTTTAAATGGAACTGGACTGAGCTTCTAAACTTTTGCCAACTTGAACTTTTTCCACCTTTGCTTAATCACTTGAAAACCATTTGCTTTCCTTGTCTTTCCCCCAGTCGCTTTTTATTTTCTAATGTTCAAGCTATTACATTGTGCAACACAGACAAAATTTTGCCTTAAAAAATCCAAACACTATTACCAATTACTTTTCACTTTCTAGCATTCTTTTAGGGCTAACATTTCAAATGTATAGTCAACTGGTCCTTTTTTTTTTTTTCCTTCTCTCTCAGAGCCATTATTCTCTGACTAAAACCTGTTTACTGGTGCCTTTGTGTGTGTGTTTTTTTCCCCCTGACATTAAATGAATTTCCATCTTCTACTTCTGCAATCTCTAAGAAATAGATAAACCATTATATTTTTTCCCTGCTCGTATTTTAAAGTGGTGATCCTGACAGCAGGACGATTATTGCACTTTATGTTTTAGTGGATGTTTGCTGTTGCTAGTTACAGCAACACTTATCATAAGACAGCAAGAAAAGAGTAGTCCCTGGTAATTAAAGTAATGAAATATTCATTTACTCTACCTTTTCTGTAGTCTCACAAATTAGGCTGCTACATTTAATGCCTGCACTGCCTCTGTTTTTATTATAATGGCAGCTTTCGCATCTGCAATTAGGACTAATTCTGACAGTTACAATTTCTGAGGGATGGTAAACAGTGAACGAGATGTGCAGCAGAGGTATTACACGTGAAAAGCCCTTGTCTCTTTAACCTTGTTGTTTTTTTTCTCGCAGAGGTTACCTTTTCCCGATGGTGCAAAATCGACTTGACATAACTGTTCATCAGTTTCAGGGTTTTCCCTGGAGGTATTTGCATCAAATCAGCCCAGTCAAGCTTCAAGTTGAAATTGGCAGGCCAGAAACTCACAGGGTAGAGACTGGAAAAGAGACAGCCAAAGTACAGGCAGCAAACTGACAGCAGCAGAGTGAAAGACAGAGGGGTGGGGGGAGGTTGAGAGCGAGAGCTTTTCAACTTTAGTGTGCGGGAAATCTCAGCTCCTCCTGTACTGATCTTAGCAGCACCGTATCCTGAAGGAGCTTGAAAGGTTGAGATTTAGAACACCTTCAGCTAATTCTTACCACTAGGGCTCACCAGCCTTGCTCCGGGGGTTTGCTCTCACTTAATCTGATTGGATGCCTAAAGAGGAGTGGGCACACTTAATTAAACGGAAGGAAAGTTCTGAGGCACCTCCCCAGCACTTATTAAAGCTTGAAAGCCAAATCTCATGATCAGTGTTATAGGAGGAAATTAAGGTGGTTTGGTGTTTTTTTTTTTTTTTTTTTTTTTTCTAATTGTTAACTTGTAGGAAAGTGAACAATCCCTCTCTTTACCAGGTTTGTTTTCTTGGGGATTCTCTTCTGAGCAGATTAAATGTTCACAGAGACTAGAGCTCAGGGGACTGTCCATTCAAAAGCTAATGCATTTTGGCTAACAAAAATCCAGTACAAGTAGCAAAAATTATATTTGAAGAGATACTCCTTTGAATAACATGGGTTTGCAAGTTCTCTGTCAAATAATGCCCTACTATCCTGGTAATATGAGAACACGTATTAAGTTGTTTAAAAGGTCAAGAAACGTGGCAAAACCTTAAAATGTCTAAGATACTCAACTTTTACTCTCAACAAGGTCACTTTAAGAAAAATTCTATGATTGCAAAACTTTTATAATTGCTTTTACAAAGAAAACAAATATGAAAAGTGTTTCCTTTGCCTGAGAACATTTTTTCTCCTTGATGTCTTAAAAAAAAAAAAAATTGTCATCCTTCCCTGTCTCTTCTAACTTTGGCGTGGGAGGGGGCTGGTGTTTTTACTAGATGATTTAAAATCCTCCTCATTTTCCAACTAGACTTGGGGGTCGAATAAGCCCTTGCTTTCAAACCGTCTTCTAGCTCTGTGTATGACAGGCATTGGCTGATCTGCTGATGCCCATTCGACAGGCACTGTTGAACTAAAGTGGTGTGACGGCACAGTTTTGTTAAGCTGTGAACAAAGGGCTGAAGATGCCTTGCTGGCATCATCCATGTGCATATTGGCCTTGTCACAGTTTTGCTTGATTTAATGCTCTGTTTATTCCTAGATATTAAAACTTAAATTCTGAACAATATGTTTTCAAATACTACATACCAACTTTATTTTAAAAGCTTTAACTTTGAGGACCCTAGGGTCCATTTGCTCATGCAATTTCTGTGTAGTCAACATTAAAACACAGCTTTGGAAATAAATAGATTGCCAGTAGCCTCTTAGCTGTTATCCATTTAAAAATGGGATTCCAGTCTTTAAAAGTCTTATTAGGATAAAAGATTTATTTTTCTTTGATCATTGGTTGAAAGTCATTATTTATTTCCAACACTGGATTGTCACATAAATTCCTAAGGAAGAGTTACCTTGTGTGTACTCAGTGCAGTCAGAGTAGACTTTTTAAAATGACAAATTATTAAAGAGATATTCAGTAATAAAAGAAAGCCTTTATAAATACCTATAAGGGTAGGCACATCACCACTGACAGAAAAAAAAAAAATCAAGGGAGTTTATGTTAAAGTGAGCCCTATTTAAGAGATAGCAGAAGAATTAAGATTGAGACTTAAAAATAAAATAATTGTTATGAAAATCCCTGTTCCAGAGGCAACAGCTCGCCCATCTAAAGAAATCTTAAGTTTGGTACTAAATTTAGATTGCAGCGTCCCGTTGAATGTGTCTTGAGCTTTATCTATGCTGGGTTTTTGTTCCCCCTCTGCCTCTCTTTCCACTCTTCAGGTTTGCTTCAAGTGTTTGCTAAGAGATTAGTTAGCAAGTTTATATTGAGGAGGTAGCCATGGGAGGCAGCTCTCTGCTTGAAGGAACGCACAGTGGGTCAGAGTGAGAAGATACAGGGAGCTAAGACTGACTAAGGCCTGGGATCAGGTACTTTATTTTCTCTCAAAGACAAACCGCCCATAGAAAGGTTGGTGGGATGGCATCTGCCAGCAGGAGCACAGATGTTACCACTTTTAGAAACTTCCAAACAAGCATTATTGCTGGAATAACTTTATGAAAAAAAAAAATCTGCTGCCAGAATACTCCCTTTTCATTATGTAAAGAGGCTATAATTTGAGATATTCAAGGTTATTTTTACCTCCATTCATAAAACAGCATCTTTCTTGAGAGCTGTTACGAGTTAGGTGAGGAAGGTGGCAAAGGGGAGAAAAATACTCAGCAGCCTAAAAGTATTGCTGCTGCTAATAACCGGTGAGACTGCACTAAGAATCTGAAATGGAATCTCCGGGGTAAAACACATCCACATTTCTACCTGCCCTAAGCATGCTTTCTTAGCAGTGACTGAGATGAATTGTCCATTTCTTTTCAGTGGTAGTTTTTCTCCATGTTCACTTATGCCAAATAATTCCCACAGCCAGAAAGAGTGATACAGGTAGGGGTAGCTAGGAAAGAATAAGCCTTTATTGCTAGTTTTTGTATAACATCAGGCATGAGAAAGACACTTGCTAACAGCATAGATTGCAAGACACTCTGTGGCCTGTTCTCTTAGTTTCATGAGAAAATTTTGTCCAGTCCCAAAGGTGTGAACAAGATTTAGACATGTAATCTCCAACCTGGAAAAGAAGAGAGCTTTTAATATATTAATGGGGCAGATTCTTACTTAATATATGAAGTGAATTTTGGCATCAGTTTGGGGTTTCCTATTAATACTTTGTTAGCAACTGTTTATGGAAGAGACAAACAGCAGTCCATCCAAATAGTCCTCCTTCCCCAACCCCCAACCCCCATCTTGGTATTAACTGCTTTGTCCTGTCAGCTCATAACATTCTATCTTTAAATTACTCTAAATGAAGCCATAATTCTAGTTATGTTTTGTAACAAGTCCATGGCTAGGACCAACATGACTTCTCACCTTTTAATGAACTGTTCTACTTTAGAATCTTCTAAGGAATGGAGTGTAAAAAGAAGCAAAGCAGGAGATGAAGAGGTCTCGTAAATAGTTTCCTTTGAACATCCACAATTGCTTACATGGCCTTTTCCCCTTTTTTCCAGGCTGGCAGAAATGGCCTAGCCCAGGACTCATCCAAGTGAGCACATTTCAGAACGACTCATTGGATGATTGGAGGGAGACACAAGCCCTACGATACCAATGCAGTGTATTAATGGAGAAAGTTCCTGAGATTGGGAGTGGGTGTGACATTAGGCTAGGGTATTCCTGAAGGGCTCTAATTCATGTGAGAATATTAAGTGTAGATCTTCTAGCTATCAGTTAGCGTAAGGTTTCATAAACAGGTACTGATGGCTCTTTCCCTCCACTACCCCCCCATCCAATTTCTAGCTGAGTGAGGAACAGGCTCTGCTTCATATAAATAAGATCTTTGAATTTATCTGCAATGAGGTACAGCTTTAATGATCTGTATCTGCAAGACAGGAGCATGAATGTGATCTTATTGTATCATAGTGTAGAGATGAGATAGGCTAGTGCTACAGCACACCAGTGCATTGTGCCTGGGTGTCGGGAACAATCCTTCCATTTCCAAAGCAGCAACTCTTTATTTTTCATCATTGTTTCTTTACCTCACTTGTATGCTCCTTGTGATACAGATCTAGGTGAGTTGTGCAAGCTTCAGACTTGCCAGCCCCCAGCTCCCAGGCCTAGTACAGAGTAATTCATAAACTTACCATATTAGACTATCAGATTGAAACCAAGGGTTTCTACTGTGGTGGAATTGGAAAGCCCATTGTTTTGATTATCATTTCATCAGCCCCAACTGATACTAGTATGCTCAAGGAAAACATACTTCAGTTACAGTTGATTTTCAGATTCCAAAATGGTGCTGCAAAGCCTGTGCATCTCTAATTATATTTTATGCTAGGCTGTGCAATACCAAAATATACGCTGCAGCAATCAGTGAGTGAACAGTATCAATCAATTTGTAAACAGATGAAGTCACTCATTCCCAAACTGGTTTTCCAAAAACAATTACTAAATTACAATAGAAAAAAATTGTACAGTTACTGTATTTGTGTGCTGTGTTACAATCAACATACCAGGGAAACAAAACAATTTAATGCAGAAAAATCATCATTCATCTACATTATAATTGCTTCTTTTTCACATCTACAGGGCGGTTAATTAAAATTGTGATTAAATGCGGTCGCGCTGCCTAAGATGTCTTGCCCAAAACAGGTGGTACAGAATTTAAAAGTAAAAAAAATGTAATTAGCATTGGAAATTGAGAAATTGCCTGTAAGAATCAGTGTTAATTTCAGTCAGTGATGAGGTAATTTATAAATGAATGCAGTGGAGGCTGTGCAAATGCACAATTGCCTTCCTTGCCATTCTTAGCATTCTCAGCATGCAGGTGAAAATGTTTTCAAAATATTGAGGTAATTTGAAAATCAATCCATGCATTCTGTATCTTTTTTCTCCCATTTGTACCAAATGCTGAACAAATGCTGCCATAGATGGCACAATCCATCAGTTTTTTACTTTCTAAAAGCAATGCTGCACATATTTTAGACCTAGATTAAGAAATATAACAACACAAATTGCAAGCCTAAAATTGTTACACGGGTCAAAATTGTACACCTGAACTTCTGACTAATGGAGATTTGGTTGGCTGTGAAATGCTCCCATCAATAAAACAGAGACATGGGGGGAAATCTTTCATGGTATAAGTAGTACAAACAGAATGACTATTAACAAGTCCAATAAATACTTGAGATTAAATTTTTAAAGTTTAAGAAAGAAACAGAAAATTTATAATAAGGCTGATATTTTTCTTAGAATCTTGAACTGTAACTTTGTTATTCCATCTAGAAACATCTAAAACCAGTTAATAAAGTTATTACTAGAAAAAGTGTTTCCAGAAATTAACTGTTTTTCAATGTCATCTTTCCTTTCAACAAAGATGCAACTTTCTCCAAAACATTATGCTATCAACTTATTATATTTCAAGCGTTCTATTGGCAAATGTGTGGATTTTATAGATTAGATACTAGTTAAAAATTATTTCTATTTACGCTGTATTTTTACTATTAAACCACTAGGCTTTTAAAATCTTTTAATGGAAGAAATATAACTTTCATGTGCTTATTCTGACCCTCTGAACAATATGAATTTAAAATATTTTAATAATGAATTGAGAATATGGGGTTTGAGTATCTGGCTTGATACCACTGGAGTTAAGAGACTTTGTGGGGCTTTTTAAGCATCCTCTTCTGTGTGTGGCATTCTGCAAAATGATCTCTCCATATAAAGCTCATCCTAAGAATATGCTTATTTAATTGTTGCAGATCAATCTGATAATCAAATTCTCTCATGTAAAATACTCTACGTGTTTTTTGCTGTTTCAGGCAGAAATCAATAATTTCATTTCACTCTGAAGTTATGTTTTGGGGTAATACTGACATTTTGGGGAGAAAGGTGTAAAATAAGGAATACTGTATCTCTGGGAGTGTCATCTTTATTCATTCATTCATTCATTTTTAGAGACAGGGTCTCACTCTGTGGTTCACGCTAGAATGCAGTGGCACCATCCTAGCTCACAGCAGCCTGAGATTCCTGGGCTCAAGGGATCCCTGGGAGTATCTTTCTATCCTCTGATTTCAGGCCTAGTTTCGGGCCTTCCCTCATGACCCTTCCTGATCGTTTTTAGGACACAAATGAAAAGTGCAATTTAGAGGTGACAGCTCAGCTGGCTGTTCCAAGTGGCATGCCATCATTTCTCTCATATTTAAATCTGATTCCCATTCAATATTACAAATAGAAATAAAATGAGACCTCTAAATGGAGGAAACTGAAAGGTCACCAGTTAACTCCATGATCCCTCTCCTTTCACCAGCTCTTGCCTCCCACTAACTGTGTTGATGAGGATTTCATATTCCAGCAGTCAGTTCACTTTCAGTGAGGGTGGGTGCAGACTTCATCAAAGAATGGCTTCCTGGATTTCCTTCAGGACCTGTGAACATAAGATCTGCAACCACATGGGGCTTGGCTCAAATTTCAGCAGAGTGGTGGGATGGAGGAGGTATTATGATATGCTCCAGGCTGCACTGGTTCTGAGTTTACAAGGGGTCACAAGGGTTAGAGAATCACAGATGTCAATAGAGCGCGAGGACCTTCCTACCCCTTGAAATATTTGCAGTAGAAATCTTACCTCTTTATGTTTGGTTCATAATGCCCTATGAGCTTAGCAGGGCAATGTGGAGTTACTTGTGAGATGCCACCAATGTTTCATTCATATATATATATATATATATATATATATATATATATATATATGAGATAGCATATTATATATAGTATATTATATATATAGTATATTATATAATATGTAATATATAATATATAATATACATTATATATAATATATATGTTGAGAATGACAGTGTCTTTTTATACAAGCTCCCTCCACCAAGTATCATCTCTGTACTCTTACAGGGTCATCAAGATTGTCAGAAAAGGCCTGGACTACATGCCTATCCCAGCACTAGATTGGCATTTTTTAAGTCCTTTTTTGTTTCAAAGTTTGCCATGTGAGCTTAACTCAATTCATTCTGCTATTATTACAAGCATCACCTCTTTGAAGCTGATGTCAGATTCATGAAAGAAAAATGCACATTTTCTTTTTCTACTGAGGGCTTCTTTCGCCTTTATTCCTCAGGGTGATCAGAGCTTTGCATTGTAAAAAAATAAAAATTTTCTCATTGTACAGTAATTGAAAAGTATGTCATCAGGTCCTTTCTAGGTCTTCCTGTGGTATGTCACCAGGAAATTACAGCGTTTGTTCATTTTGCATTAATTACACACCTACTATGTGCAGGCTCTAGCTGAGGCTGTGGGTCAAAAAATGGATGCTAGAGCCTGGGCCCCTAAGGAGCTTGCTGTCTAGTGGGAAATGGGAGTGCATTTAAGATATGATGAAAATGTGGCAAGTGCCACAAAGAACTTTCTACCCAATACAGAGAGAGTACAGAGGATGGCACAACTAGATCTAGGAGCAGGTGGTGAGGGGACACTTCATGGCAGAGGTGACTTTTGAGGAGACTGTTGTCACATAACATGGATTTCATCAGCAAGTGAGGGCACGGCACGCTGGGCTGAGAGGATGGCATGTACAAGCCAGGAGAAAGGGTGAACAGCGCAGGCATTGTCAGCCAACTGAGATGACTGAAACACAGGGCATGAGCAAAGAGGATGAGCTTGATTTGAGTCTGCAAAGGTGGTCAGGGAGCAGAAGAATCTCCTATCCCATATTTTTGGCTTGTATCCAGTAAATAGGTGATGGTGAGCTTGAGACCATGTTTTATAGAAGAGTGACATAATTATATTTGCGTTTCAGTGACACGTCTCTGGCAACTGTACGAAAGATATTATCATCTAACATTTGTTGAGTACTTAACAATGTGCTGAGACCTGTGCTAAGAATTTTGCCTATGTCATCTGATCTCACCCCGACAATAATGCTGTGAAACGGGTACTATTATTTTAACACTATTTTTACTGATGAGGAAATTAAGGTTTAGAAAGGGAATGAGCCTGGAGTCAGGAAGAAAGTCTACGGTTAAATGTTACTGTAATCATGGAATTTCTAGAATTACAAGCAACACAGGCAATAATGATCATTGACTAGAAGGACATTTGGAAAAGAAAACCCAGTGTTTGAAAAAGAGTGAGGCAGTTTGATTCTGTTTCTCTGAGTGAATAGTGAGACTAAGTGGGGTGTAAGGATGTTTCATCCTCAAAATTTATTTTTTCTTTCATCACTATGTCAGTTTGAAAAAGAAAATAAAAAATGGTTGTTGATCCTCAAGAAACTAATCCTAGAATGTGCTACATCTTTGGGAGTTTGGAAAGAGACAGTTAACATACAACCCTTCAAAACAGTGGAATTTGGTAAACCCTGGAACACTGGTCTTGCTGATCTAATTCATGACATTAAGGCCTTCCTCGGCCTTATGAGGAAGCAAATGAAAATAATCCTTTCGCGATGACTATTTTCCCCCTTTTCTGATTTAACTCTTCCATTGCCTAAGACTCACCAATTCTCAAACTTCTAAATTCTCCACACTGCCTTATCTCTGCCATCCCATGGCAAGCCCTAAAGCTGCTAACATTTTGTAACAACTATGTGACAAATTGTTGTGCTTTTATTCAGGTCGGACATCTTTGCCAGGCTTGCTTGTTGTGTTTTCTGTTTGGCTGTGTCATGGGACCAAAGGTGCCTGACTTTGTACAGCATATCAAATCTGGTTAACATGCAGCCATTTATCTTTAAAACCACTCCTTCACAATGGCAGAGGTGGGCCAGGCCACAGGGCTCTAAGCACAACCCAATTTTTCAGACCATCTTCTCTGCATATGGGGAGCACGTTGGACAGCAGACAAGACATTTTGTGATTTGGGGAATCTCTTAGAGACAAATTGTAGAGTGCAAGTGCAGTGTAACTGGACTGCTGGGTGCCCAGTGAAGTGAGGAAAATCAGATACAGCACAGGCTGAAAGAATGAAGCAAGAATTCATATCTCTGTGCAGATCATGCACAGTACTTTGCTCACACAGAGAGTTCACACATAGACAAAAGCATGTTGGCTTGTGGGTTATTTTCAGGGGATTCTATAGCCACAGTCTAGGCATATATATTCACACGTAAGCTTTCTTTCTGCATTTTGTACTGGTAGGTGTGTCTACATGTGAACATGTAACCATGCTTATATGAGAAGACAATTTGCTGTTGCTGATTTAAGACATGGGAAAGGCCTCCTAGTTCACTGAGGCGTTTCCCTCCTAATGTAGTAGAAGCAGAATCTTTTTGTTTTCTACAATTGTTTTAATAAAGGACTCTGTGTGTGTTTAAGGAAGACTCAGAGCCAGAGTGTCAAGTGCTGCAGTGAAAAATACTGAAGACTTTTCTTTCCATAAGACAGCTGTAAACTTTATAACCCGGTTCACTTTGGGTTTTCATTTCTCAATTGTTTCAAGGTGTCTTGGGAATGATTTGACCTTAAATAACTAGTTATCAACAAAGGAGAAAAAATAGCAATAAAAAATGTGATAAACCTGCATAGACTAGTTTAACTAAAATGAAGAATTTCCTTGCTTGGAGCAGTTCAAGGACTGAACATAGCAAAAGTGTGTGATTTAAATGAAATATTCAGAGTGGTCAACATAAATACATATGTAGACAAGAGATAGTATATGTGTGTGTATATACACTGAGGTTACTTTTTGAAGAAATAGGCAGTTTTTCCTTTCTTTTTGCTTTTTCTTTCTTTTCTTTTTTCTGAGTAAAGGACCCCAGAGATTGTCTTTCACTTTGAAAACAATCTCTAATATCAGGAAAATGCGCTGTTTGTTTATGCGTACATAATGCAAGTTTGTCCGCCTGGGAACTGCAGCAAATGGGAGAAGTATGCATGGATTTCACAGGTAACAGGATTACGTGGGCACATAATTGATCCATTTGGAGAAAAAAAATGACAGTGCTCTAAAGATGCCTAGGCTTTGGAGATGGAGTTTATGAAACAGGCATTTGTAAATTCAAAGGAATCAATATGTCAATTTTATTACATCTCAGAACCAGCTGGGCATTAAAGGAACAGTAGCCTTAAAAAAAAATTACAGCTGCATATTCCTACGTTGTCTACCTTTCTTAAAGGCCCTAGAATTTAAGGAAATGAACTTAGAGATTTGTACCTTTTCAGAAATGAATTTACATTGTCCAAAGAAAACAATAATTTAACATTTTGTCAGTTATCAACCTAACAATTTGATTGAAACGTCTGCCTTATCATTACAATTGAAGTCTATTAATAGATACAGATAATAAGCAGAATAGTGATTTTCACATAGGTTGCACTGTCAAGGATTCATTGGAAATCATATTTGCATTGTGCTTTTCAACAGTCTAGATTTTACCTCTTCACTGATGATAGGACATAATTTAAGAGCTAGTCTTTGGGTGTCCCACAGAATTGGGTCTGTGCATGTGTGAAATATTCCTGTTTTATTAGAGTTTTTGACAACCTATTTTTTTTTTTTTTTTTTTTTGAGACAGAGTCTTGCTCTGTCACCCAGGCTGGAGTGCAGTGGCGTGATCTCGCTCACTGCAAGCTCCGCCTCCCGGGTTCAGGCCATTCTCCTGCCTCAGCTTCCCGAGTAGCTGGGACTACAGGTGCCTGCAACCACACCCGGCTAATTTTTTGTATTTTAGTAGAGACAGGGTTTCACTGTGTTAGCCAGGACGGTCTTGATCTCCTGACCTCGTGATCCGCCTGCCTCGGCCTCCCAAAGTGCTGGGATTGCAGGCGTGAGCCACCGCGCCCGGCCGTTTTTGACAATCTAAAAAGACAAAGCTATTTTAAATTATTAAGTTCCTAAATAATAGGATTTGGACAGCAGCCATAAGAGAGGTGAATGGGATGGGAATTTAAGATACTATTTTAATATCGCAAAGAGGTTACACAACTAAGGATGAAAGTTAGAAGCTATGAATTGGTCCACATACTCTGCCATGTGCTGTCTGCTAGAGGCTGCAAGGCGAGCTGCTTCACTGTTTCATGTTCCCATCTCCACCACCCAGACTCCTGCTCCAATAACATCTCTAGATCTATTCACTTGTAACAAATGGAGCCCAGTTCTCCTCCCTCCCCAAGGAGGCGAGACACTGGATACAATGAAAAGATCACAGGATTCAGATCCAAACAAATTTGTGTCCACATTCTGATTCTGCCATTTACTCTCCATGCCATGTGCCCCTGGGTGCGTTTCTTAACCACTCTGAGCTTCAGTTCTTAATGCTTAAAAATGGGGAGCAGTATTTGTTTTATAGAATCTTTGGGAGTATTACACAAAATTCTAAAGACAGTGTCTGGAGCCTAGAAAACGCTCACTAAATTCTGATTATGACTGTTTCAAGGTGTGACTAATCAGGATGCCAGGAACCCTACATGGAGGTACTTCAGTTTCTGGGCCCTGCTGAAACATTCTTGAAAAGAGGAAACAATAACCGTAGCCTGAGATATTCGTTCCTTTTTTTTTTTTTACTCTTTGGAGAGTAATTAAAAAAAGAAGAAAAAAGAAATAGTCATAGTGATTGGCATGCTATTCTACCTCTACATTTCCAGGAAATATACATGGTACTTTTTCTTATAGAAACAGCATCTCCCCCAAAAAGAATACATTCTGAGATGACTTTTGTCACAGCACTTAAAATATCTGATTCTTATTTGTCTCCCCACAAATTTGTAAATGACTTGAGGGCAGTCTTGCCCATCTCAGCTCAGGCCATGACATACAAAAATTGTTTCGTTAAAGCAAAGGTATAATGAATACAGCAGGTATATTAAAGATTTAGTATACATTATTATATCTAGAAAAAAGCTTTGGGTAACTTTATGTCAGATTCCCTACCACCATATTAATAATTTTTTTGAAATTCACTTTGTGACAGCTGTGTTATTTTGAATACTTGGGTGGGTTTGTTTTTTTGTTTTTGTTTTTGTTTTTGTTTTTAGTTTGTATTTAAATGAACTGGCTCTCTGCCTTTCTCAATGACACCTTTGAGACTTGGGAGTCGGGGAGGCAGAGAGGCAGTGTGTGTGCTCAAAAGAGTGTAGGCTTTGGACATCTGGGCTCAAATTTGGTTTCTGCTTTCATACCAGCCGTAAGACCTGTAGCAAGTTGTTCAGCCTAACTGCATCTCTGCTTCTCATAATAATACTCATGTTACAGGGTAGTTGTGAAGAAATACTGGTAATAGGTAAAGTGCCAAGCACATAGTAGGTGATTAATGTTCTGTCCCCTTCCTCCACTCTTCTTTGTCACTTGAGCATTCACTTTGGGTTGGCATTTAGTGAGCTCCTTCTGCCCGTCAACAAGTCAATCAACATTTAATACATACCATGGGTAGATATGTTACCCCTGTTCCAAATTTCATTATGAAAATTGGGCTATTTTCTACTCAAGGAAATGAGCATGCAGAAGTACCTTCTGTACTTAGAATCACAATCATTTTAGCTATTTTCTGCTTAATCTGACTGTTTCTTTGTTCCCATCATCTTTTTTAGTGAAGCTCTTTGGTGTTTCTGCAATCCTTTGCCACCATTCTGTGCTTGGGTATCTCAGATCTCTCTTCTCCCCTGATCCTTTGAAGACATCAGAAAAGAAGAAGCACAAGGTCTCTTGACTATACGTTTGCCACGCAACTGTGTGGATTGGTTAGTTAATAGAGTTGATTAAAACACTTTGTTTGATTCTGCTTAAGCATACCAGAAATACATTCAAAATCTACAGCTACAAAATGTAAAGAAGGTAGTCCAAATATAGTACTACATAATGAGGCTCCCTGTTGGTAGTATATAAAGCAGTTTAGAGTATAGCTTCAAATTCTAATGAAGATCATTTTAAATCTTGCACTGAATTGTGAATTTAAAATTCCCATGTTCTCCATAAGTATCTGAAGAGGGGCATGTAAATACCATAAGTGAATTAATTACTGCCTTAAGTTGGTAAAGCATGTGTGAATCCAAACTTTATTCTTGAACTTGCACTTCTCTTCCCAAGGTTTTTTGAACCATTTCCTATATGCTGAGTTCTGAGTACCTATTTAACTACTGAGGACATATAAAGAAGGTAGTTTTCTTTGCATGGATTAAATGTTTCAATCTCTGAAAATCACCACCACCACAACGAAAAGTCTGCCCGGCACCATCTACATGTACATGATGAAATTCCTAAAGCAGAAAAGATATATTTATAATCTGAAACTTACAAAAACATGACAAAATGTTACCTTCACTTTTGTGCCCCCTGTTTTCATTAACAGTATTAGGTTTTGGTTTTTGTTTTTTTTTCTCTTGAGAAGAAACGAAAGACAAAGTGGCAAGAATATCTTTCACTTTTGCTCATGTTTTGGTGGTGTAATATTGGGACCACTGAAGTAATTGGACAACTTTTCCGAGCTGACTCTTCTGAAGTAAACCCAAGGCAAAGGGAAAATGGAGCTGCTGCTAGGCTCAACTGATGGCGCCCACATGGCGCCCACCCCAGCTCCTTCAGAGACTCCATAATTTCCACAGAAGGGCCAGAGGCCCTGCCAATATCCGCACATCATTGGCATGATAGACCATAACAGCTTCTTCTGAGCCGTTCCGGTCTATCGTGTCAATGCGTACTCGGGGAGTCCTCAACGCACGGATCATTGACACGGCACTACATAACGGCTCCTTAGCAGCCATTATTGGGTATCAAGTCAATGCATACTCAGGGAGCCTTTATCGCACAGGCCTGCACAAGCAGACACATTCCGAATACTAAAATTCCTTAGGAAAATTAGTCATTGCCCATGTGTGATAGCTGTTTTCCATTTTGAATTTTAACCATTTTGGGAAAAGAAAGAGAATGGGAAATACCAATATAGTCTGAAAAGCCCTTAAAAAATGAGTGCAAAAAGTGTAAGGGTGGAGTGGACATACGAAGATGATGAACTTGTCATTTTTTCCTTTCCACAGCTTCATTTTATTGTGTCAAAGTTGCAGAAAGCACTTCACTTTCACTGAGGCTCTTTTTAGGCAGGGTACAGCCAAGAAAACTTCTTTTTATGGCTCAGATATAAATCCCAGAAAACGTAGTAGAAATGATGGCAGGATCTCTAACTATAAAATAACAGTAGTGTTAGTAGTAAGTGTCATTATAATAACGTTATAGAACTCTACACGTCAAAAATACCACATTTTGTCATGATCTCTGCAAGAGATTTCTGTTGGTAGTCATTCCAGACTTCTAATAAATAGTATGTTGAGTAGGAAAGGTTCTGTGAGGATCCAAATAATGAAAATGACAGTGGTGATATTAATAATAATAGTGCAGCTATCGTTTATTATATCATTATTATGTGGCAGGCATTTGTATACATTATCTCAGTTAATTTTCTCAGCAGATGTGACAAATCAGGAAACTGTGGCTTAGCAAAGTTAAATAACTTGACTGATGTCATGCAACCACTAAGTGACGGTGGTGGGATTTGAACTATATCTGGGGAGAGTCATGCTCTTACCATTGCATTGCCTCTAATGATCATCACTTTCAGGGAACTAGGTGTTTAATTAGAATATCCCAACCCATTGTCTGCTTACTGATCAGGAAACTGAGGCAGGGTAATTTTAGTAATTCCCCCAAATAATAAAGAGAGTCAGAATGAATACCAGAAAGCAGCAAGAGGCAAAAACAGCCTTTCTCTCTGACAACATGTTAACCACAAACAAGACTTGGGAATTTCAGAGCCTCCGTTTGTGTTTCAGAAGGAATGTCCACTGTTGCCATCAGTCCTGAAAAGATTTCCTTGCACCAAATCAAAATGGTTCGAGTTTGCTGTTGTTGATTTTTTTTTCCTTTTGTGTTCTGCTTACTGACTGACATCTGCTATCATGCTAAGCAGGTGTTCCTATGTAAACGAACGTGCCCTGTTTGTGTTTCGCCATCCTCGCTGCTGCGCACCCAAATGAGCAGCGTGATTAAGAATCCTGTAAATTTTTGAAAGGAAACGGATGGCTACCCTACTAGAACATAATTACACCGTTCCAACATCCGCAGCTCACTGCTGCAGCAGAGTTGGAGAACAGCAGAAATTAATAATATATAATAGCATCATTCTCGTAATTTATAAATGAAATAAAGTAGAGAGGAGATTCTGCTGATATGCATTTTCTCCTTAATTCTAAAAGACAAAGTATAGATTAGAATTTTAGTGGGGTGAAACCTGGCCAGCAGTCTCCCACTAGTTGCCTGATTCATGATAGGAGTGTTTTTGCTTAGGGAAAAGAGCTAATATCTTTTATTAGGCCAGAGGAAAAAAAAAAAAGAAACATGAATAAACAAGGCCCTCTAAAGGCATCACTAAATAAAGGGGGTCTGAAAAAATCTCTGTGGATTGTGTGCCCACTCTATTTAAAAAGATATTCCCTACTTTAAGACTTCAACATGTGCTGCATTTTTTCTTCCATTATAATAACATACCACCATAGGCCATCCCTTCTGAGAAAAGAGGGACTGATCAGTTAAAGATGTGGCCCAACGTAAACTTTATGTTAAATAGCACTCATGTAAATTCTAGAGATCTGCTGAACAACAATACACCCATAGTTAGCAATAATAGAGTAGATTTCATCTTGTATGTTTTATCACAATAAAAAAGAACAGTCATGCCTTTTTAAAAACATTATTTTGAGCACCCAGTATGTGCAAAGGAGCCTTTTATTACAAATCATCGTTAGATTAAGGGAGTTGATGCTTTTAGTCAACCATGCTGGAGAAAGAACAGCACTTTCTAAAGAGGTAAAGAAACTATATGTTAAAAGTAACCAATCCATTTCTCTGTCACTTAGGGTTGTGGCGGGCAGTTGAAACTTTAATGTTTTTCTAATTTCATTTACCATGGGTAAGATGCCTGACAAATGGATGAGCTCAGTTGTTTCAAGAGTTTGTCTCCCATGAGCCAATGCCCATCACACACACACACACACACACACGAGCAATTATCCTTAAGAAAAATAATATTTATAGCACTTAAAGTGTTATTTAAGCAACTTTTCCTGCTTAATTCCAAAGAATGACAATACATCCAAAAAAAAAAAGTCACCATGGATTTTCTTGCTTTAATTAAACTTAGAGAACATGAAAATACTATTTGCCTTTCAAGAGAAGCATGTCCATTTAAGATGCTTATTCATTTAAGCAGTATTCATTTAAAGGTCCCTTTGAGTATTACTCTATGTGTTTTGATTTGGTTCAGAGAAAATAAATTCATTTAATAGATTTATTTCATTAACAGGTATTTATTTAAGTGGGTTCCACTGTATTTAAATCTCCAAACAGTTTCCATTACTTCCTTAGCTCACTTGCTCCATGTTGACTAATTTTAATAAGCCTAAGGTGCCTAGGGTCTTATTGAGTGTTCAGTTTGATCAATATGGTTAAATTAAAATTGTGCAAAATATAAGCAAATGTACTCTAACAACACAGTGAAAAATGTGCTGTGCACTAAGCATTGATTGGTATGCTGTGGACACAGATATATGAAGCTGGGTGGGCCTCTGAACTACCTGGGAACTGCCACTCTCCTCCAAAGCTCCTCTGGCTTTAGATACATCCATGTCATCTCCCACCCATTCATGGAGACAGCAGCTCAGACACCCCCATTGAATTAGAAGGGGAAGGAGATTCATGTCAGGTGTTTTGCTTTTTGATTTAATGGAAAACAGCATGTAAGGCTCACAGTGAAATCCTATATAAAGAAAAAAAGCTAAGAATTTATAAAAGCTCAACTTTGAGTATTGCTGAAATGCTTTAGGTAATAAAGAATGCAGGCCCTAGTTCTTTTTCACAGAATAACTTTTTACCGTAATTATCCTTAAATTTTAATCATTTGGTAGCTTGAATTCTTTTTCAGAGATCTTACTTGTCAAGTTTGTTTTAGCAAATTACAAAAAAACAAAAACAAAAGCCAATCTGATTTTTAAAGTATACCAAAATCAGCTTTGCCATTGGTACTGCATTTGAAAACCTAGTAAGCTTTCTAACAAATTTATTGCTTTCTATATAATTGTAAAGTTAAATAGATGACTAAATACTTTTTAGTGGATTCCTTTTAGTATGAATAAGTTTGTATCTTCTATTCCTAAATCAATTTCTTTACCTTTCCCTTTTTCTCTTCTTTTTTTTCTCCTTTTTTGCCTGTTTTATGGCAAGCATACTTAATATTCAGTGTCAATCTTTTTAAGCTTTTCAAAAATCTACCACAATCACTTACCAATCATAAGTATGTATCATTCAAAATTGTTCCTGATATGTGCTGGCTGTTGGGGCAGTTTCTTTTTCCTACCTGTTGTCTGCCTTTGTACCTATCTTTAATCTTCTTGCTAAGTGATAGCTACCATCACAACACTGGCTTTCCTTGATAGCATATCTTCCTGCATGTCCAAAACTTAAGTTCATATGAGCAGAAGTTGATCTTATCAAAGGTAAATCAGAAGTTAAAAAAAATAGCAGAGAGATAAAAACATCAAAAATGTACATCTTGCAAGCAGTGATGTTGAATTTAGGAGAAGTGTGTTCTATTGAGATGAAAATCATTCTCTAGTTTAAATTTATCACGTAAGTTTATATGCATAATAAGGATTTGAAGTTTCCTATCAAATTAAGTACAGTGTTTGAGCTTCCTAACATTTAATAATGCCATCACCAATACACCTGCAAAATAAAATAATGTTTGAGCCCCAAAATCATCAGAAATATGTAGACCAATACAAGTTCAGAAGAATTGACTTTATTTTTGTAATGGGGCCAAGAAAAATTCTTAGGTTTTTGTTTAGTTTGTGCTTGTTAATCTTGATTTTTCCCAGTGTTTTGCATGTTTTGAGTTTTTAATATCAAAGGTACTGCTCTTTGTAAACAAGTGTAAGTTTACCCAGGCAGCTTCACTTACACCCTTCCCTTGTAATCAGATGTGAAAATTACACCCTCCCTTTTGGATACATGATAATTACACATTTCAACATGCAAAGAATTGTCTCTGTTTCAGTTGTTGGAATGAAAAAGCTGAGACATTTCAGTAAAATATATTATTATATTAAAGATCATTTCCATAATTGTTTTCGGGATTTGTAATCAAAACCATGATCAAGGTAGTCTTAGTTTTAAAAAGAATACACATGGAAATAAGGAGAGGATAAAATTAATTGCCGAGTTCCACTTGAATGACCATTCTTTTATTTTATGAAATTACAGTTGAGTAAAGTACATTATATTCTTTCTTTAAAAAAAAAACAAAAAAACAAAAAAAAAACCTTCTAGTACCTTATTTGACATTTTCTTTCTCCATGTTCATTGAATTACCTATTTTTTCAGGTAGACCAAAAAAATGTAGAAATACACATTTTTGTGATCAAGGTGAAAAATTTAGTCAGAGGAGAGATATAAACACAATGAAGGAATCTTTTCAAGAAAAGATGTGTTTGTTTTTGTTTGCAAGAGTGCTTTTCAGCCAAATATAAAAATTTTGTAAACTCAGGTAAGGCACCTCACACTTCACAATCAGATTTCTGGATTCATCTAGAGTATCACTCATATCATAGGTAAAAATATATGTCACTATTGGTATAAAATAAACTGAAGCCTTAAAAATGCAGAGGTTTTGGCAAATAACACTAACTCAAAAATATCTCTTATATCCAAGGAGAGGGTTTAAATCACCGATTCCTTTTTACTTTCTTAAGCTAAGAAGAAAAGGAAGAGAGAGGCCAGGCGCAGTGGCTCACACCTGTAATCCCAGCACTTTGGGAGGCCGAGACGGGTGGATTGCCTGAGGTCAGGAGTTCGAGACCAGTCTGGCCAACATGGTGAAACCCCGTCTCTACTAAAAATACAAAAATCAGCCAGGCATGGTGGCGATTGCCTGTAATCCTAGCTACTTGGGGGTCTGAGGCAGGAGAACTGCTTGAACCCAGAGGCGAAGGTTGCAGTGAGCCGAGATCGCGCCGTTGCACCCCAGCTCAGGTGACAGTGTGAGACTCTGATGCAAAAATAAATAAAGAAATAAAGAAAAGAAAAGGAAGAGAGAAGGCAGCATTAGATGGTTGATGTTATGGCTTCGTGAAACAGTTTATGGCATAAAGAAATAACTCCCCAACTCCTTACTTTTCCAAGTATGTAAATGTTTCTGCTCATCCAAACACTAGCATAGGTAAGTGAGGACACATATTTCATCTAGCCCAAATATATTTTTTTAAAAGAATCCCTGCAGATTTTTTGCTTCTAAAAAAAAATCCCAACCCAAATTTCTAAAAATTTTGATTTTTGCAATTAAATGATAATACTAATTAGCATTTACCTATACATCCTTTTCTATTTTAAAATCATTGCATAATCTGGCATTTATATTTAATTTTCTAAATCATTTTCCCTAGAGAGCATTCATGTAATTTTAGAACTTGGAAGGAACCAGGATTTCAACTATACTCATCCACAGGCTTTTCCCATTGGCTAGAAATTGAAACAGAACTGACAGAACCAGGAGTTGAATCCCAGCCTTTTGACTCCAAATCAGGGACAAGATGCAGTTTTCTATGTTAATTATTTTTATTGGTTTTGATATTATGGCCCCAAGATCCATAGTCTTATTTTCATGCTAAGTGACTCTTTACTCTGAAGGGCCAGGTTATAATTGCCATGTATGCCAAGAGTGAAGGGAGCCAGGATCAGAAAATCCAGTATGCCCGGGTGGTGAGTTTTTAGACTATGGAGCTGCATGTTCTGAACTCCACGTTCTTTGGTTTTACTGCTCCTGTGTTTTTTGATGGTTGCTTTTTTTTTTTTTCATAATTTCTGTACAGGCTGGGCAGAGAATTCAGGAAATGTTCCACCATGTACTGACATTCCCCTGGCAATAAGTGGGTTCCCACTTCAGTCGCATTCCACTAAGCCTATTTTGGCACCATAGAGAGGGTGATGAGAGGGAAGAGTCAGTGGAGGAGAAGACAGGAAGGTTGCCAGGAAGGAATTGAAAGGCATATGCTCCTGGCCCCATTGCCTGTGTCTGCCTTCACCACCTTTAGCTTCACAAGCAGTGGCCATGGCAAATAGGAAAAGGTTTGGGTGGGAGAAATACAGAAGAAGCCATTCCTGATTAGGCCATGTGTCTTCCACTAGTTTCCATCAGAGTGGGCTGACTGATCTGTGAAGATCTGGGATCATTACTCAGTATAACAAGAAGAGTCCTACACACTTGATTCAGGAAATTTGGGCTTCTGGCCCACCCAGCCCTGCCTTCCAATCTCAGCATGGCCTTGGACACATCCTTAACCTCTCTGGGCCTCACATTCCTAATGATAAAATGCAGGGACTGGACAGAGATTACAAACTAGTGGCTGACAGATGTGTTTGATTTGTCCCACACAGTGTTTTAAACACATTTGAATTGGTTGCCAATATTTTAAAATTGGGCTATTTCACACAAACACACACACACACACACACGCACAAATCCAGATTTCCAGCTCCCCTGGAGAACTCAGATGATCTGGTGTCTCGGGCCCACATAGCTGCATGGAAAGACCATGTGGGAACAACTTTGAGTTCCATAAGAAAAATCAATCAACTTCCCTCACCTGCTTGGCCTGTGTAGACATTTGAGTGTGGGACCCCAGTTCTCTCCAAGACTCCTTTGAAGCTCTAGTTTTAGAATTCCAAATATGATTTGCTTGACCATAAGAAATATACTTAATCCATAGTGGTTTCTATTATTCACGGCAGAATGCTAAGGTATTTGTTTATACAATCAGCATCAGGTAAAAGTTGGAACTATCTTAGGCCAAATAAATCAGCCCCATTTAGAACAAATGCTGACTTTGAAATTTGATAATGGGAGGCAGGAATAGCTCAGAAAAGATAGCCTTTGAGGTAGTTACGAGAAAGATGGTTTGGCCCCTGACTCACTATTACCTACACAGCAAACTGTGTATTTTGCAAATTATCCAAAAGTAGATTCTTTAAAACCCAAATCAAATAATACAAGGCCCTTCAGTTAACATTTTTTCACATCTCCCACTCTAAACTAACATATTCATGAATATTGAGATCATGAACTTTTTCTGTTCATGTAATTGCAAACAAATTATATTGTCCTGGGAACTGTTTGATCTTCTTCAAAAGTAAAGGAACTACATTGATTTTAAAAGTTATATTTTTATACATCATATTTCCAAATGTATCCACTTTTAACACAAAAGGTAACATTTGCAACTCATGGTTATGGAGTGTTTAATATTGTACAAGGTGCATTGACAAAAATATCTCATTTGATCTTTGCAACAATTGTAGGAGCTAGACAGAGAAGACATTTAATACAAATGAGGAGTCTGAGACCCAGAAAAGTTGGATGACTATTGGAAAATTGGCCTATTACTTGCTTAATGTGAAAAAGAACCGGGATTCAAATCTACAGCTTTTGGCTCCATATTTAATGTTTTCCATGCCATCACTATGCTTTCAATGTCTTAGGGTATGTGTGTGTGCATGTGCATGTGTGTGTGTGTGTGTGTGTCTTACCTAAACACTGACTTTTTCTCTTTCACCGTGTCATGAACAAGAATTGAGAGGTTAAATGGGAATTGTCACATGAAATGAGAATTGTCTCAATGTTTTCTAAGTTGAATGAAGAATCTTTTTTGGTAGCTATTCTTAAGTGAATGCTGGATTTTTATTAAGGGAAGCTAACAGATATTTAAAAGCACCCTCCATGTATAAAAGCACAATCCATGGAAGCATAGTGCAGGGAATAATGATACAGACAAATGGAGGAGGGGCAATAAAAAGTCATAAAATAGGCAGGTAGAGGTTTCTGGAAAAATAAGGTGGTGAGGGAAGAGTCTAACTGTAAAAAGGTAGAAGATAGAACCATTGAAAAAAAAGAGAAATCAGAAATATAAAGAGAAATAAACAGCAAGAAGACTCCATAGTAATTTAAGAAGTGAAACCTTTTAGGACAGAGGTAGGAGAGAAATGGGAAACACTGGAGAGGAAGTAACAACTAGGAAGTGTGGAAGAAAAACCTGCGGGCCAGAAATCTGAGCAAAGACTTGAGAGACGATGATGGTAAATGTGAAACATTGAAAGGGATGTTTTAAGGGATTCAGACATTGAGAGGAAAGTAAGTTTTCATCACAACACCCCGTGACGACAGGCTCAACCCATTTGGATTATGAGAAAGGAAATTAACATGGTTAGAACGAAAGAATAAAAATTAGTAAGAGAAATCTTTGGATGTCAATGGAGAGGAAGAGAAATGATATTAAAAGGAAAGAAGCATGGGTGGAAAGTAGAATGAGATGAGAACCTATGGTAGGTGGAGGTGAAAAATGAAATGCGTCAGGAAAGATCATGACTGGGACCGCCGCACACTGCAGTGATGAAGACGGAGAAGCTATTCTCCAGGGAACCTGCAAATAAAAAGAAACCTTAAGATGTATTTGGAGGGAACCCACCCCAGCAAGGTGAGAAAGCAAGAGGTTACATTCTGCAAAAAGAGAAAATGAACAGGGAGAAGGGGGAAAACTAGGGGAAAGAGAAAACAGCAAATCAAAGTTATGGAGTGTACAGCATTGAAAGGAATGAGGCACTCTGTTGGAATTATTCATTTAAGCATATGGGTATTGGCGTCCCTTTTCTAAAACCGGATCCTCTCCCTTATTTCTCATTTTTCTATAACACTATTATAATAAATTCACATGGAAAAGTACAAGGATGAGCAATTTTTTACTTTAGAAATGTTTCAAAAGGGGAGGTAAACTTGACGGTTATCTGTCTGAAGGGTGACGCACTATAGTGGCATGTGAGAATGGGGCCAGAGGTAATCATCAGTTTTGAAATTGTTCTTTCAACAAATTCATAATTCATATAAAGTAACTCATGTGCACACATTTATGGCAAAACATACTATAGATATTAATTTACATTGCTTATACTGAAGATCTCTTGAGTTTTCAAAAAGTTTGATTTACAGATTTTTCACATCAAAGATTTTTTGTAGATTCTATTTTGTAACTAAGATGTGTAGACTCCTCAATAATTCTTTACCTTGATGCTGTGTATACTCATTTATCTAGATTAAAATACTTCCTTGCCCTGAATGTTCTAAAAGTGTACCCCTTGGGGCTCTAGAATTTAGAAGTCTCCCTTCCCCAACTATTTCTAGTCTACCTTTTCAATTGAGTTAATATAATGGCTTTAGTAATACAATTTCCATGTTGCTATAAAAATGGGGTTAAAAGTCATAACAGGCACAAGAAACAGGAGGAAATGAGAATTGTGTACTTTCAGTCACACCCTGGCCATGTGCTCGGGCCATGTGCTCAGGCCACATACAGCATGCAGCCCTCCGGAGTGGGCTGTGTAACCCAGGGCACACTTGAGGTCAGGGCACATAGAGGATTAGTTTACTGAAGGTGGTAGACAATCCCTCTGCCACAAATGCAAACATTTTTTCATAAGAGCCCGAAGCAATTAGTTCTCTTCAATAATAAATTTAATCTTTTCCTCCTTCCTTTCTTTCCTCTTCCTTTCTCCTCTTTCTTCTCTTTTCCTCTATAAATGCTGGCCTTTGTCTAAGATCTTCAACTCAAAGGTGTAGGTGCCTGGAAAGAAAAACAAAATCAATGTATTGTGGTACTAACAAATAATGCTATAATTATTAGAAAAAACAGATTGAAGCAAGATACAAAAATTCTCAGAAGCAGCTATCTGTATGAAAATCTTTTCTACTTCTAGAGAGTATGTGAATGACTGTATCTTTCATATCATGAAAGCAGATGCTTACATGCAATCACCGTTAAAAAAAGAAACAAAATATCACAGTAGTGACGATGCCTATTTTATATGAGTAGGAAAACTAGCCAAATAGCTTTGGGAACATTTATTAGCCTTGTCCTTTTTTTTTTTTTTTTTTTTTTTTAACTTTTAGTGTAGAGAGAAAATAGAGATGACAGGTAGGTGGCTAAGTAAGGTGACAGGATGGCAGACAGCATTCCTATCAGGGCAGAAAGAATCTATAAGGGAGCTGCCACTTATAGCGTAATACAGCTAAGTTAAGAATTGCAAACAGAGTAGGGCCAAGCAACATTTTAAGAACAATTGTCCTTAAACATTCTTGTAATGCTAAGTCACTCATCTTTGTTTCCCACTTGCTTCCTAGAGTTAAGAAAAGTTCTTTCCTAACTTGGGTTGCTATGCAGAGATGTGAAATTTCATTGGCTCCAAATGCTTTTCTGTCTAGTAGGGACTACTGGGAACCCTGCTAATGTGCATATTGATGTACCCTGTAGCTTCACAGATGATGAAAGAGCATATTACTTATTTCCACAACAACAAAGCTAAGAGAAATTTGAAAGCAGCCAGTTATTTTACCTGGGGACTTTCTCCCAGGTGACGGGGCTATGGAACCATGGAATTTAAATATGGGGGCCGTCCTATTTTCTAAAAAGTTTTTATGGGGAACCATAATATCACTCCCAAGCAGAAATCAAATCAAATAAAAGACTATTGCTTTCATTTGCATTTATTTAGTCAACTATGCCTAAAATACGGAAAAGACATTATCATGCTCATTCAGAGTGTATTTTATTCGTTGTTTACTAGGCTGGACTGACATGATATGATTTGTGCTTTGCGGGGTCACAACAAACTACTAGCAGGACAATTTGCTGAATCAAGAGGATGATTGTGTCTGGTGCCAGTCAGTCGCAATTAGGACCAGGATCAGGGAGGCCCGGGGCTTGTGCATCGTCTTGGGCAAGCTGCATAGAAATCAGCTCACCTGAAACTAATTGTCACAACAGAGACCTTATGCAAATGAGCCCTGGGGTTAGCGTGGGAAAAGAAAAACTGTCGCAAAGATAGGTGACCTGCTGAGCAGGGGGTCTGTTGCTGGGGAAATCTTTGTTCAATGAGTTTAAAAATGTTTTCATTGTTCAAAGTCCACCCCCCCGCACCCCCCAAAAAAAGTAGCATACACACTCACTAAGAGTATGGCAAACACACTCATCTAAAATTCCAGTAAAGCAGAAGCCTGCTTTGGAGCATGCCATAAATTGGGAGTCTTTATACTTTATAAGGGCTACAGCAGGAGAATAATTTCCCTTTGCAAGGGCCTTTAAAGTTTAGGTGCTGCGGATTGCAGAGTGGCCTACCTTGAAAATTCACTTGCAAGGTCAAGCCTACTGCTAGCCTGGCAGGACCCGCACCGCCTTTTCTCCCTGCATTCCAGCAGGCCACCTCCACACAGCCGTGAGGGGTGCCTGTGAACTAGACAAGAAAGGCCTAGTTTCTAATTGAGCTTTACTGGTATCTCAGGTAGAAGAGAAGGGCCAGGAGCACTCTCTAACACATGGCAAAAGAATCCAGGGAAACAATGGCAGTTTCTTGAATTGTGGTTTCTCAGATACTCACAAGTTCAAATGAAATGCAAGCATTGTGAAATTCCAGGAATGGTAATGCAGCCCAAGTGGTAATAGATTATAAAAATTTAGCAAAAGGAAAGTAAAAATTATTTTTAAACTATGATTTACTTTGTTTTTCAATCCCTGACCAAAACACGTATAAGTTGGAAATGGTGTTTGATTTTATTGTAGCACTCATTTGAAATAATCTTTAATATGTTCTACTTTAGAAAACCAGATGAAGAAAAGTTATTCAAAGGTAATGATAAACATTTTTATACGTTACTGTAACAAAGTTGCCTTTGGGTTCTTCAGTTGATTTTTAGCTTTTCAATCTTGTTTTCCGAAAAACATGGGCTAACATATTGATACTTCTTAGCTTTACACTAAAGATTTCCCAGTGACATAGTAGATAATGTATATTCACACAGGAGTATAAATATAATATCAGGGAAATGAAATAGAGTGTTCTAAGCTTTAGCAGTAACACAGAGCATAGATATTTTGCATCTAATGATTTCAAAGAAAGAATAATTTGAATTTAAAAATGTAGGTGAGAGAAAAAGAAAGTTTCATTGCATTGGCGTTGAATACAAATGCTATTTTGTTTGGCAAATTACTGGGCCTAAGAAAGTGTTTTCATTGTGTTTCCTAAAGGGCTGGATTGAAATTTGGACTTGTACCTGATAAGCAAGCTCAGGAATTAACTTGGTAGCCACCACAAAACCTAAAGAAAGTTAGGCTTAGAAGTGCAACTTAATCACAATTTAGATTAAAACACACACGCATACACACACACATACAACTCTTTTGTCCCTTCACCACTGTCTGAAATAATTTCCACATATAGGAGACATTTCACAGTGGGTACGAAGTGCTCAGCTTTCACTCATCAAACTTTAATCGGAACTGCATTTTAGTTTTTGAATAAAGAACACTTAAAAAATTTAGATGCAAATTATTTTGCATTATTCATGCTCTAAGTGTCCTTGTAGATTTAAACACTTCTGAGGCCACCTTGATTCAAGTAATTACCTAGGCCCTCACTGCTCCGTCATGAATAAGGTATTTTGTACAAGTAAAGTATGCACCCGATGAGCTTTTAAAGTGGCTTTACACTGAACTTGTGTATTGCTTCTTGTGCATGAGTGAGCCGAACATGCGTCGCAATCTGTCTCAGGTGGGAAACCCTGGCTGGGCATCCATGGGTGACGGGATGAAACCCGAGCGTCTCCTTCACACACATGCTCTTCCTTTGTCTCTACCTAAGAATGTTCCTGCCTGATTCTAGTAGTTGTTTTAAGCATTAAAAAAAGCAATAGATTCTAGGAAAAGAGACAGGGAAAGTGACAGTGATTCCACTTAACCCCTTCATCACCAGAGATTATTGGAAATGCCCACTTTTCAGGCCGCCTCATCTCCATCAGCAAAGGCTTCCTTGTAAGGTAATAAGTCTCTCTGATTTTACATGGTTCTGTACATCTGCCTCCCCATCTGTCAGCCTAGCCTCCTGAGCTATTAGAGCTAGGTGCTACCTCCACCACAGTATTCATGCGAAATGGAGCAGGCTTCAAACTCAAAAGCAGCTGAAGAATACTTACAATGGAAATGAAAGTGACCATAGAGCATAAATCTGTGAGTTTATCCACACACACAAAAAGAGGGTTTGTAAGAGTTAAATGTAACTGGCTGAAGCTTATAGCTGGCGTTTGTTACAAAGTGCCCAAGTCTTTCCTTTCCAACTCCGTGGCTTTGAAGAATTATAGGAATTTTATGATGTGCTGTTGGAGTTATACTGGCAGAGATTACAGAAAAGGGGTTAAAGTTGGTTTATGGTAGAAAAAAAATTATGCAGAAACCAATAAAAATAAACACACTCAAGTAGACTAAACTTGCTTGGCTTTTAGTTTTACTTTAACAAAGGAAGTTTAGATGAAAGTAAATGTTGCAGCTTTTAGAAAATTAGTTGACACTCATACTTGATCATCTTTACTACACAGCGGTATAATTAATATTTAAACATTCTAATAATGCAGCTTGCTTTGCATGCACTTTTCAGCCTCGCAACATTATATTTTATCTGGAATTGTGCTAGCATTTTCTTGGGTAGTGCCCATTTTCATAGAGTTAAATTTAAAATAGGGTAGGGCCTTAGCTCTTATTGCCAGTAAAACATCAGTAGGAGAGTGAACAGGTTTCATACATCTACCAGACAGTTTATTATTAAGAATAATATTTATTTGAGATAATAGATAATATATAAATTTTGTTTCATTGCCCCATGAATGTTTTTAAATGATCAGAATAGATTAAGTTTGAAAGTTGCATTTGGCTGTTGTCCACTCACTGTTCAAAACAGGAGAATTTTGATGATGTCAAGGCAGTGCGAAATCAGCAAGTGATACATGAAACATGGAATCCCCATGCCTGCCCATTCATTAGGGCATCTGATAACACAGTAAGGAATGTTTATTTTCAGTACATAAAATTGTAGAATTTTGGGAGCATCTTCTGAATTGCAAAAGCTGAATACCCAGGAACTTAGTGAAACAATAAAAATATAGAGAAGTAAGCTAATTTGGGAGAAGCCTGAGCTAGTTTATTTTCCTATGAGAAGTTTCTTCCTGTTCCAGTCTCAGGGCTGTAGGTGGTAGGGAAAAGTTGTTTCAGGTGCTGCCCTCAGCTCAGTCCCTTTGAAGAGTGCAAGGTGCCCAGTGTTCTTGATCTTCTAGTTTGAATGATGAGAAAGAGCATTCTACCTTTCCACCATCACTTAAGTGTCCTTTGAAATTGAATTTGCATGCACATATTTACTGCTCGTTCTTTTTAAGTGAGTAGGTGTACTGAGCTTCAAGTCTATTTTGAGACTCAGCCCATATTAACCCCTTGAGGCTCACTTCATGATAGGTACTGCCCTGTGGGAATCCTGTCATTTAGTGAAGCATGAAGCCATAATAGATCCACAGCCATACCACCATTGGGGCATCTCATTTCGATTAATTCCCTGAAGCCTTTGGTGCTGTGGTTTGCACAAATCAAATGGTGCAAATGAGAACTACAAAATTAGGCAGGTTAAATTTCACAAGAAAAAAAAAGATAAGTAGTAGAAAAAATAGCCAGTGTAAAATATTACTACACAGGAGCAATACGTAAACTAAGTTCCACACTGAAAGAACCACCAGATCTTGAGAAGTAGATATCAAGAAACAGTTTGCACTGGCTGTTTTATTTCCTTATGTCAGAAGGAAGTAAGTTTTTACAGATCCTTGGACATGATCATCTTTGTTTCTGATATTCAGAAACGGAACCAACAGTTTGGTGTCTATTTATTTTATTTGGTTTGTTTTTGAGAAAGTGAGTTAAATAAACTCAGCTTACAAATAACTAACAGCCCCTGGACTATTTAAAACCTGCTATTGAGGTGGTAGAGATAAGTTGAACCTAACAGCTGTCACATGTATGGGTTTGACAGATAGGTAAGTCCAAGAGTGGACAAATTAAAAGCATTTTTCATATGCTAATCTCCACCTGCACAGGAATAATTTTTTTAAGGAGGCAGTCTACTGGCAGAGCAAATTCAAGAGCTATCAGTAGTACATTACTTCTAGGAATTATGACATGCAATAATGAATAAATGCTTCTATGAGAAAAGTCTGCTGTGGAATCTTAATTCCAGATGGGTGTCCTGACAGCAATGTACCAGCAATATTGTGGAAAGAAAAATGACATATATACATACATATATATATATACACACACATATGTATATGTATATATATGGCTTTTAAACTTGAATAATAATTTCTTCCATATGTAATAGGTTCACAATTATATCTAAGGAATTACTTTTTTAGTTGCGCATAGAGATCAAAGTGAAAACAGTGGTCTACCTTGCCCTTCAGGTGGCAGTTACATGTGAGCTGCATAGTGAGTGTGAGAGACAGTCAAGGATGTCAATCAGAACCTACAGATTAACCCACAGCAGTGAAATCTGAGACGGTTTATAACAAGTAGGTAACAGTTTCAGGCCTATGTGAGAACGCATAAACTAAAACTTCATGCTGGGACAAAACAGGGCAGGACATTTGAGGTAGAGAGTGAGAAAACCATACTTTTATTGTGACAAAGCCTCTCCCATACTTGTTGAAATGTCACTGGGTTGTTATTAAATGCTCACCATTTCTCTAGGTTTTATATTATTTTACAAAAAGCCTTTTGGAGTTTCCTTTAATTTTGATAAACATTCAAATTTGTGCATAATTTCTGCACTTCAGCTTTGAATGACAGAAAATTTCCCATGCTTGTTGAGTTTCCTTTCAAGTAAGAAAGTCATTCTTGTAATAAATAAAAATGTTACGTTTCTTTCTTCCAATGTTATCAAGTTAATAAACCCTTACCTTAGTTTATAAAGTCAAAATTCACTTATGTATTGAAATGAGAACCGAAATACTCAAAAAGAAATTGTAAACATCAAATAATAACGATGGTAATGAATTAATGGTCATGGTTATGGATGGTGATGATCTCATGTAAAGTCCTATCTCTTTTTAATAGAGAGTCCTCAGGCTCAGACAATTTAGGGTTAAAGTGCCCATAACCAGATCAGAATCCTCAGTCATTACGTAGTACTCTTTTAAGACCCATGAATTAAGTTATAATCAATGATTACAACACTGGTATCATTTATTAATGTACCCTTCTCTTCTAGGGTAGCAGAGATCAGTTTCTGACACCTTAGAACTCTTCATGTGCAAGAGGAAATTGAAATAATAACAACATATTTTAGGCAGTAGACAAAATGATTTGCTTTGGCTTTACCTACAGGGAAACCTGGGCAATGGTCATTAGACTTTTTTAATGGAACTTCAAGTCTGATGCCTTGTGACCAGGTGCTAACATGGAAAAGAGTTAGCATCATTGACATTCTTTGATTTGGAAGCACGTAAGAGGTAGATAAGGAGACAACACAGGCAACCCACCTCCAGGCCAGGAGAGAAGGACAGTTCCTGGAATGTCTGCAATGTGTTACTATTTTTGTCACACCTATGTGTGGCCACCCATCTGGTCTGAATCAATCAGTCTCATCCCAGGGCTCTGCTCCTCTCCCAGCTGAAATAATACCCTTCTTTCCTCAGGGCTCTGTCTTTAGGAGGGGCGCTGCTCAGGACTGCCCAGACAAGGCCAATTAATGAGGCTGTGTATTTGCAAACGTTGACCCAGGATTAGGCATTGGAGAAAATTTTCTTGAAATTTTCTATAAACTCTACTCTCCTAGAAACAGTACTTGAGAAAACCGGATGAATCATTAGACAAATAATTGACCCCAGAAAGCGAAGAATGATGCTACATTATTTTGTATACGTACATCTTATTTTTTAAAGAAAATGTCCTTGCCTTGAATTTAAACCATGAATTGGTCTGCTGTTATACCCAAAGTAGATAAAGCCTGGGTGTGAGGCATTCGCCATGTCTTAGCCTGAAGTATTTTCTTCGGCCACTTCACTCTGCTCCACGCTACATGTTCAATTTCCCTGCACCTCTGTAACAACCCTACACCTCTGCTTCTAGATCATCTTCCTGGCTTTCCTCGTGTGCATATCCTGTTCTCTAGCAGTCCCTTATCCATGCTGCCTCATCAGATTCCTGCACACCTGACAGCCTCTTGCTTGCTATTTCAGCTGCTAGACTACTGACCTCTGTTGCACATGCCTGCAATCCCAGCACTTTGGGAGGCCAAGATGGTAGGATGGCTTGAGCCCAAGAGTTTAAGACCAGCCTGAGCAACACAGTGGGACCCTGTCTCTACCAAAAAAAGAATCAAGGTATTCACCAGTTAAGCCAGCCACGTTTTAGGACCACATAGCACTCTTCCCACAAGAGACCTCAAAACTTAATGACATTGGCTTTGGCAAATTCAATAACATGACATAAAACTACTCATTTTCCCTATCTGCCTAGTTTTCCATTGCAGTGGGAAATACCACCCTATCGTGGACCTCCCAACCAGGAACCCCATGGTTATTTTTGTCTCACTGCTGTCTTTCTCACTCCCCACATCCAGTCTGTTACCAACCGTTGCTACTTTTTCTTTGCCAATGTTTCCTGAATCCACCCCTTTCCTTTCCATTCTCATAGTTGTGGTCTTAGTCTAGGCTTTGGCCTTGGCCCACGGGGACTTTGCAGCCTTCGTTCCCCTCTCCCACCACATTCCCATATCAAATTCCAGCTTACTTTATTTAATAACACTGACAATTTTTTTTCTCTTGCTTATGTTTTTGGTCCATTCATTCTCTTTGAGCTCCATTGAGACTGCCAGCTGCTCTCTGGACTGGCTTCTGATGTTCACTTTATACATGTCACCTCTTCATCCAGCTACCTCCTAATTGTTCCTATCTTTTTTCTTTCTTTTTGGAAGTAAGCTTATCTGGTACTTCTTTTTTTATCATTCTCACACTTCTTCAGAAACCCTTCTCATGGTATACATGTTCCTGATACACACCTCTCAAGGGCAGATTCTGACACTTTCTTTCGGGAGTCCGTCCGTCTTTCCTTTCTGATGTAGCAAAGTGTCCTCTTTGTGAGTATGCCCAGGTTCAAAACTTCCATTTCCACCACTTGCTACCTATGACATTGGGCAGTTACCTGACAGCACTGCACCTCAGCTTCCTCATCTGTAAAATGGATTGTTGTGACGAGTAATAAGATAATTTATTTAGAGCACTGCTGGCATACAGTAAGCACTGTTAACATGTTTGCTATCAATATTATTATCATATCTCAAAGGACTCCCCAATCACACCCCGCTTCAATCACCATCATGCTGTGTGCCATATTATCCTTGCATGTAAATTTTAAGGACCGCATAACTGGGTTTTAAAAATCTGGTTCTAACAGTAGTTTATGTCTTAGAAATCAGGGCAAAGTTAATCGAAGATACCTGATATCAAACCAGGTAATGATGAAGACTTTAAATGCTTTTTGAGGATGATTATAAAGAACATTATGATAAGGATGACGACGATATGATGATGATGATGATGACAATGATGAAGAAGAAAACATGACCAAATGCTTCTTTGGGTTAATACTCTGCTTATAAAGCTAAGTCTCCAGGAAACATACAGTATTCCTCCTGAAATTAGTTTTTTCCCATTAAATGGAAACATGTTATGCATAAGAAAATATATTGTGCAGTATGCATGAGATTTATTTTTCAGAAAGCAGAGAAATGGCAAGAATTTTAAGTGTTCTACATACTTATTTAGATCTCACATCAGGAGATAAAACAAATGAAAACTCTGACTTGTTAATAATTTACATTTTGGTGGAAAATTCATACAAGCTGTTCAGATACCTCTAAGACCCAACACAGAAAATGCAAATAACATATATCCACTGTGCACTGAAGAAAATTTGTCTGAAAAGAAAATAACATCAATTTAAAAAAAAAAAAACACAAGTGATTTCAAGGGAATGTTGACCACATTTACAGGGCTGTAATTGTACTTATTAATTTTAGGTGTCTCTTTTGAAATATTCGTGTAAATGATCTCTCCACTTACCAGGTGTTTCTTACAGAAAGTCCACTGGGCTACCTCATTACCTAGGAGGTGGCTTACAAATAGGGGATTTCTTTTTAGAAAGCCACACCATTACTTTTCTCTAACAGCTTATGCAAAAGTTTCGTGGGGGAGGGAAAAACCCAAGCCAAAAAAAAAAAAAAAGAAAGAGAGAGAGAAAGAAGAGTGTGCATGACAATAACTACCTCTGTCCCTTAGGTTTTTGTTCTTTTCATGTCATGGAACTTTTTAGCTGTGCTGCCTGGGTAACTGCTCTGGAAGGTTGGAATATCTGTTGTTGAAGGAGGTTTGTGATTGAGGGCCCTCTGACACAACCTTTTGTTGCATTGAGGTGTTTGATCCTCTTTCCCTTTCTTCTAAAACCAATCCCATCCCTTTAAAAAATGGATAACCAGCACTTCTTTTACTTATTGTCAGCTTTTGGAAAGTTACTCTGGGGGTTTGTAGAAGTTTAACTAGTTAACTCTTTGCATGCTGATGTCCTGTCGCTAAATATTCTTCTTCTTTCTAAACAGGAAGGATTTTAATCACTTATATCAGGTAACTACCGCTGTTATGAAGGCATAGCAAGTGAAACATATTAAGGTCCAGAAATAAAGTGCATGTGTTCAAGGTCTTCAAACGTGAGAGTGATTCAGGCTTTGCAATGAGACACATCCTTATTTTCTTTTTGTCCTAGGACCGAAACATGTGAGAGTTATGACTCTGCCATTTGAAAAAACATGATGATATACTAATTTTTCGTTGAAGAACAACAGGCTTTGGTAATAAGTAAATGCAAAGAGTTACTTCAGAACTGGGGTACATAACTGAATGGCAACAAAGAAAGAGAGCCTTAGAATGAAAAGTGTAGGGGTCTTGTTCCAGTCTGCTGACTAAATGCTGGAATATTTTTTTCCCAAAAGAAGGGACACAACCCAGGCTCTAGGAAAGAAAAGAAGCTTAAGTGGATTATTTAACAAAAAAGCAACTTATGGCTTCTAGATAGTGACCTACATTCTGCACACAATAATGATGTTTTACGGTGGTGATAGGGTTAATAACCTAACATCATTCATGTAGTGTTTTTTGAAAATTGAATTTTACTGCTACAAAGTAAATGTAACAGCCCTCTGGAGACAATATTACAGGCACTTTATTGTTTGCTAAGCTGATGTCATCTTTCTACAGACTGACTTTAAAACAAAGGCAGAACATTTATTACAAATATCACTGTGTGAAAGGAAATCTACTGAAATATTGTTTAGAAGGTGAGCTGATAAAAAAGTATTAGTACTTGGCTTTGATCATCTTGTACTATAAAGTTATGACTTCAAAATTCTTCTCATGTGATCTCCATTCAAGGCAGACTTCATCCTGGCAATTCCTACCTGTGTCTCTAACATTATCTGCCCTCAAGTTGAAACGTTTGTTTAAGCTTCATGCGTGTTTTAAATACATTTTTACTCTCTAAGGCAATTTCTTAACAGAGTTGATGAGTTTTTGAGAGAGAGAGATTAAATAGCATCTTTCAGAGATAATATATGTATGATTTTAAAAACAAAGTATGGAGATTAAGCTGTTTAGTTTATATAATGAACTTTCAAAATCACCTGTAAGTGGTGACTGCAAAGTTTGCAATTTAAATAAGCTGTTTCAGGCACTGCCAAGCAAGCATTCTGCATCACAGGTTGCTTGCAACTCAGAGGGTTTGGTCTCTGTATCCGATGCACGTGTAATACAGCGTGAAGTTGTTTGTGGATCACACAGGAGCTTCTTAGAGCTTCATTTCCACACTGTAACCCTTGAAAATGTATCAAATGAGCAGATGCACTTGGCTCTTCCTTACAAGGCACAAGTAATTTGTTTGTAAATCAGTTACCTTTCAAGAAAAGTTAAATTAGGGGGAACTCTTGTTTCTTTGATGTTTTCCCCCTTAGAAAGCCAAAGAGCAAATTAATGATCATTTTGAAGTAATAATGATAATGAGGAAAATATAATTTAGTGAGCTACACTATCCCAAAATAACTTTTTCAGGTACAGCATATAAATAACAGCCCAAAGGACTAAAGCAGCCTGATGGTGTTTTTCTAAGAAAATGATTTACTGCTCTGCCTTTGTCTCTGAACTCTGGTTAGAAGGAAAACACAGGTCAAGGAAATTGGGTTAAGGGAAAAAAAGCCTGTTGTGGGCTAGGTGTAGAATTGTATGAATAGTGACTAATTGGGAGTCTGTAGCACTCAGGTCAGTGTGTGCAATGCTCAGTACTGGCTGATGGTATTTATATCAGGCAAAAATGAAGCTGGATACATCTTTGCGTGCTCTGTGAAGGCAGTGTGTTAGTTGGTGAATTGGCCGTGCCCAGGAGAAAGCTACCAGTAGTACTATGATTGTGATTAAACCAAGAACTGAACTGCAATGTTTTAAAAATTTATTTTACTAATAAGTGTACTTCTGTATAGAAAAATCATTTTACAAAAACCTTACAACTATTTGAAACATTTTACTATAAGCCTGCCTTTGATTTGTTTGGGAAGCTATTTTATAGTCACTCAATTCATTATTGCATTTCACAAATATTAGCTACTTACCATGTGCCAGCACCAAAGGTTCAAAGGTGAGTCCTCACAGAGCCTTACAGATTAGTGTCAGAAAGAACTGCTTGGCAAGGGTAAGAGTGTGACACATTGTGAGTATTCAAGAAATGTTTGTTGAGTGACTGATAGAATGAATCGAGGGATGATCAAGGTAAGTCCTCGATTTGGTATATGTACAAGGTGGAATTAAGAGTTTCCCTCCTTGAACAGGTCAGAAAGGACATGCTTGAGCTGGCCTTAGAAAAACACCTGAGTGGCATGTAGCTGTGAATAATGAACAGGAATGGGCCACTGGTGGTAGAAACAGCATCCCAGAATATGGTCTGAGTTTTAGCAGCACAGCCCATTTCTGACCCCTGCATGCCTCAAAGCCACTTTAAGAATTTGGTCTTTGCCCTTCTGTCCTCATCCCCTGTTGTACTGTAATACACACAAGCATGTGTGTGCATGTACACACACATGCACACACACGTGCTCACTCCATCATTGGAATTCAACCATCCCCTGTTGTACTGTAATACACACAAGCATGTGTGTGCATGTACACACACATGCACACACACGTGCTCACTCCATCATTGGAATTCAACTGTCCACCCCTTCAAGAATCAAAGCATCTCCTAAAAGAAAGGAAATGGCATGCCTGTTCCTCACTTTTATCCATAAAACTCACATTTGAGTTGTCTATCATGAGACCTCAGTTTTTTGACCAAACATTGTCCTTAAGCATCGGACACATAAGAAAAACTGGAAAGAGGAACAGGTAATATTTAAACCACCCACTATTCTTGTAATGAAAGGATTTTTCAAACATCAAGATGAAATGGTTTTATCAAATTATTAAAGTTTACTTTTTGTATCCGACTTAGCAACAAGTCATGGATGGGACACTCAAAACAGGCCAATTTGGGACAGTTCCAACTGTAGGAGGCCTTGTGTCATTACCTCTATAAATGGAATCGAGCTTCCCTTTTTCTGCAGCTATACATTTTCTTGCCTTTGATTTCCTACTCTGCTTTCTCTCCCGGCAGGCTCTTCCTGTCTCCTCTGTCAGCTACTCTATAGGCAGATGTGCCTCTTTTTCCATTTGCCAGATCCCCCCAACCCAGATCTTCCAAACTACTCCCCTTTGAAGTCTCTATTACTGATACAATCACTTTTGTTTCCCTTCCATCCCCTCTCTCACTGCTCCAGTTTCTTCTCTCCCTAACCCCATTAGTTACATCTGCTGCCCCTACCATTCAGCCTGTGTTAAATCATAATGCGCTTGACATAACTTCAGTTTGTCTGCTAAGTACTCAATCAGCACGCATTGCTATCTTCTGATTTGTAGGAAAGCGGGCAAGACTGAGTAAGCTGGCTCAGAATTCTCTGAGTGATTCAGCTCTGCCCAATTAGCACAACCAAAGTGGGAAATTGACAACTAATAATAATGAAAGAAATGGGTTTTAGTTGTGAATATAAATCCCACAAACTTGGTTCCTGATGCCTGTGGTAGATACTGTATGCTCCATATGGTGGTCAGATGGCTCAGAGAATGCAGAAGTGGATGAATGAAGGAGAGTGTGTCAATAATTGCAATATTTATTAGTTGACTGGGATTCTTTCCCTGGAATTCATTAATGGATTTTTTAAAGAATCTGCAAACCACCAGAAATTGCATGTAACATTTAGTACATTGATGCATTTTTTCCTGGGCAGTGGGTCCATACGTTTAAAGCAGATTCTTAAAAGGCTCTATGTCTCCCCACTATCCCCCTCCAAAAAGGTGAAGAATCATTGCTGTAAGTGAAGACACCTATTTGGTCTATGTTTTCATGTGGTCTGCTTTTTTTCCCGGCCCATTTTAACATTTCACATGATTTGAGCAGTTCAGAAAGTAGAAACATAGGGTTTTAAAGGCAAAATTTACCTTCTTTAAGAGGAAAAATGTTTAAACCACCTACTGGGTTATAAAATTCGCATTTTAAAAATTATTTTAGTTTTACCACAATTCAAAGACAGGCCTTTTTTTTCTTTATTTAACAATGGGCATAATCACACATCTGAACATAAGAATTAGTTTTATGCAGTTCCATAGAAAACCAAAATCTTGAGGAACACTTTCAAAACAACCAGAGAAAAATAAACCATTCCTTATGTCAGTCTTGTTAGGGAGGGATTAAGAAACTGGCAATTATTTTGGCGACCTTAATTGTTGCGCGGCAGGAAAATATGTAATTAGAGCACGTTCCCAGGCCTGCACACCTGCAGCACATCCTACAGCATAATGTCAGCTTTCAGTGCCTGTCGGTGCCAGGTTCTAGCACAACCAGTCACAGTGACGCTCTGAGAACATTTCGGACTCATGTAATGTGGCTTCTGTGTATGAAAGAAGCAGGCATTTACACTACCACACAATGGAGTGCATTGCTGCAACACTGGTTTCATTATTTTCTGACGCCTACCTTCAGCACTGCCCTGGTTTACTCCGTTTGAGGTTTTATTGTTACGGTATAATAGTCCTGTACATTTTTGAAATTCCCTTATTATTCAGCTTATTAATACAGTACTGACTTGATTATCAGGCTGCAGTTGCGCAGCAGAAGATTCAGTGCATTAGCTAAGTCAGAAGCTGAGTAAATTCTTGGTATAATGAGAACAATTGTCTGACATTTTTTTATGTAGAAAGATGGGCCATGGTAGTTCTCTATATAGTTGCATTTTGGAATTCACTCTATATTCCCTATATGTTGTTGAGTATTCGTTTTTCATATAAAGAAAGCTTAAAATGTGTTCTCACTAATTTGAAAGTGTTTCAGGGTATGGGAGGACTCCATCATGATTCTCATTAGCTTTTTTCTTCTTTTTCTTTTATTGGCTTTTCTCAACAAAAAGAAACTCTGATGTTAGAAAAAGTAGTGAAAATGAAGAAACAGTATGCACGATGCCTGTTTTTCAGATAATTCCATAATCTGGCATAGTGATAGTTAACAGACTTTTCCCCCCTAAGGGAGATACACTGTATTTTGCTATCTGACATGTTGTCATATATAAAGAAATCAATTGGTAATTAAATGATGCACCTTGTGAAGATGACAAAAGGCATTTGGTTGCGAAAAGAGAACTGGGTTTTGAGGGGTTTGTAATGAAGGCCTAATGACTATTCATAAGAGATTTTCAGTCCGTTGATCCACTTGACTGGAAAGTTCTGCCCTGGAGAGTTAGTGCTGTCAGTTTCTCTCACCTCAGAAAGCCGCCGCAATCGACGGTGTAGAGGATGAGCGAGAAATTATCTAGTAGTTGCTCTAGGCCTGTCTTAGGTCACGTGCAGAAGGCACATCTGGCTTCCTGTAGGTACAACCTCAGGACATAAACTTTGACTAATTTTTAAACTATAAATATGTACGAGTGACACTGAATAAGTTACCTTTTATTCATATTTCCTTTATTTTAGAACGCATGCAAGTTGTGCAGTAAGCTGCCATTTTGGCCTTATTTTTCTTCCAATTTTAACTGTTACACATTTGCTTGTTAAGCTAAGAGTGACTGTCTATGAAAGTTGTCAAGGACCAAATGATAACAGTCTCCTTATGTGAAATCCAACAACTGTACCTTTGCAGAGAATATGCCAAAGTTGCCCTGCAGGAAGGTCACCTGAAACAAATACAGAGTATATGATTGGATAGCGCTCTTGGGGGGTGTTTATTGCCCTATTTGGCAAAAGGCAGTAAGATATCAAAATGTACATACATAGGACTGGATACAAGGCTGCCACCACATCAAGATCTCTAGAATTGCAGAACACTGTTGCTCCAGTGTCTTCATAAACACAATCACAAAAACTATGATGAAAATTCATGCATTCAGAACAATAAGTTACTGTCCACCATGGGCCAGGCACCATCCTAGCTTTGGAGGAGACAAAGATGAGGGAAGCAAAATCTCAGTGCTCATAGTTTATTGAGGAACAGACAAATAAGAAAACAGTTACACTACAACATGTAAAGAGTTATGATTGAGTTGTGTAATAGCACAGAGTTTAGAATCCGGGAAAGGGTTTTCTGAGAACTGTTGGGGTCCACAAATGAGGTAAAGATTTCTTATACGAGCTACTCTTTCCATTGCCAAAGCCAAATTAGCTGGCAGAAAGGTGAGTTGGACAAGTGAGGTGTTTCTGTTGCATGTGGAATCTCAACAGAACAGTAGTGGCCAGCAATTTCTGTACATATTTACTCTTGGAAAGTGCTTCTCCATGTTATCTTATCAAGAAGCTCACCTAATCAAAGGTAAACACATTTATCACCTCATTAAGGCTTGTTTTATGGCCACTTCGATGTCGTGTTTGAGGTGGAAGTATCCGTCACAGTCTTTGTCTGGAATGTATGTGAAAGGGATTTCATGGACACTGCAGAGGTTTTAATCTCTCAATATCAAAATAATTTAATGCATAATATATATTTGAGAAGATGTCACTGGTGATTCCTACTTGTGTACTGTGTGTACTGAGTTTTGCTGACACATTTGCTAGAGCTGTCAAGGTGGACCAAATGAATGGACAGATGCCAAAAAAACAATTACGCTTATTAATGTACATTGATTGCTTGTTTAGGTTATAAAACAAATTTAAAAAAACCATTAGTATTTAAACCCTTTTATAGCTGAGCTAATGATTGCTTTAATATAGTGTCTAGTAAAGAATATTCTATAATACCTGTAAAGCCCAGTTATGTTATCTAATTAGTAGACTTTGATTTAAGTGGCTATAATTATGGAATTGAATAGTTGCCTTTCTAAATAACCAAATGGTAGATTTAAATATATAAAGATGTTGACTTGATTATTTAATATTTGTAGCAAAGACAAACCACCTAAATAGAGAGATTAATTCCACATCAGTGCAACATTAAAAGGGAGAGAGGATGCCAAGAATCCCATTAATTTGGGATATAAGTGTCTGAAATTTCCTCAAAACATTTACACCAAGGAATACCAACAAGACAATATCAAGCAGCTCTCCCTAAGGATAGAGAGGTAAGGCAAACATGATTTTAAACTGCACAATATCACACAATAAAATTAAGGACAGTGTGTTCCACCAGATGCTAAACACAGCCATTTATTGAGCTACAAGGTTCTAGAGTAAGTGTTTTGTATACATATTAGCTCCATATTACCTCCATGACCTCTTTCCCCATGAAGCCTTCCCTGAGCCTCAGTATCCACTCTTTCCTGTACCATGAATCCATTTTTCTTTTACTTTTTCTTTTCTTTCTCTCCCTCTTTTTCTTTCTTTCTTTCTCTCTATCTCTTTTTTTGTTTGTTTGTTTTTTTGAGACAGGGTCTCACTCTGGCACCCAGGCTGGAGTGCCGTGGCGTGATCATGGTTCACTGCAGCCTTGACCTCACAGGCTCACACCATCCTCCTGCATTAGCCTCCCAAGTAGCTTGGACCACAGGCATGCACCACCATGCCCAGATAATTTTTTTTTAAATTTTTTGTAGAGATGGGGTCTCACTATGTTGCCCAAACTGGTCTTGAATTCCTGGGCTCAAGTGATTCTCCCACCTCAGCCTCCCAAAGTGCTGGGATTACAAGTGTGAGCCATTGCACCCATCCCATGTTTTCAATAAAGATGGTGCTATTTAAAACTATGGCATGTCACGTGTATATTATTTTATTTCACCATGTGTTTAAGTGAGATAACCAGGTGTCAAGAAAGCTTCAATATTTGCTTAGTTAAATAGCCAATGTGACGGAGAAGAGGTAACCTCTTTTCTTTTTTTTTCTTATGATTTGCTTTGGCTATTACTTTTGAAACATACATGTTATATTCCCAATTAGATCTCGTTACATACTTCACAGGCTGTCCAAAAATTTCCATACTTCTAACAAGAACTTTGGTTGACTGAGTTTATATAGTTTTTCTGTTCTTTGCCCTATTTCTTTCAAGGCCTTTGAGTCAGAAGCATTCAGCACCACGGTGTACGATAGCCACCATTTGCTTTGCCCTTTTAACTTTTGGGGGTTACTTTTGACCATAGTCCAACTGCTCAGAAGGGCTTTTTCACAAATTGTTTACCATGGCAGTTGCTACCCTATTGGGGTTGGCATTCAGAACCCATAAGCAGAGAGCAATGGTGTCAGTATAACAAATAATGTGTACAATTTTTTAAAATGCTGAATTTACCAAATCCCCATATTATGTTTTCACACTGCTCTTTCAGAAACTGTGCTAATACAATACTCCTATAAACTGATCTTGGTCCTGGCAGGCCCAATTGGAACTAATGGGGCCTGACAGTTCTTCAGTTAAAAATTATACATGAGGGTCACTTTCCCTTAAATTATCTATTGTATGCCAGCTGTTCACAACTGCACTGCTTCACTTTCTTTGCAGTGCTAGAAATGTCTAATTTTCTCATAATATCCATAGCAACTATTCTCATGGAGGGCATTGAAGTTAGTAACACTTCAAACACACCTTCACAGAAATCATGCTAGAGTTGCAGTTTCCCTTTTCTTTGATTTTATTTTTTTGGTTCTGAAAAATGTTTAGATGGCTCATTTTGCCGGTTTCATGCCATAGCACTTGAGTTATATCATAATTTCTCATTTGCTGCACAACTTTATTCTATTTTTATGCTCCTAAATGACGCAGCTCTAAGTACCCGTGAGTGGCACTTCCGTGCTGTGAGTGCTATCAAAGGCAACCTCAGACAGATAAAACTCCTGGTTTTTTGTTTTCTTTTGTTTTTGTTTTTGTTTTTGTTTTGTTTTTGCTGGAGAGGGGAGAAGCGGAGTCATCACCAAGGGCCTTCTTTTGTTTTTCAGGCATGTTAAAACTATATAACCAACAGAACCATTTAAAAGGAAGAAAAACATCACCCAAGTTCCGTGTCTGAATGAAGGCTGTCTTCTCAAATGCTCCTCATTACTCCAGAGCAGTTATATTTGGATTATAATTAAAACGAGGCTTCTTTTTTTTCTTTTATTCTTCTTTTTTCCCAGAATGCCTCAAGTGAAGTATTCCTCCCAAAGTTATTGCACCTCTTTACTAACAAGTGCTGGGATTTTAATAAGCCTATCCCCCCCCTCCTTACCCTGTACAGAGGAAAGGATGGCAAAGAGTGGCTGTGGTACAAAGTTTACGTATTCAGTGATATTTTCTGCTTTTATTGGTAAAAATGGGGAGGTGGGTGGAGGATTTCCTTTAATTATGAAATAAGTGTGATGTTAGTAGTTATTTCTGTAACCTGGTGAAAATGCTGCATATTTCAGGCCTAACTTTTAGCGTATGTTACCACGTGTGTAATGAAACGGTGATCTGCGCTCTCCGAATCTTTTGGCTGTTAAGGAGCACTCTGATTATAACTAGTTTCTGTAGAAACCTGGTCATCCAGATGCTTATCAAGAATGCATTATTATTTTTTAAACCTTGATGGAGAAGCCACAGACTGCAGCAGTTGGACAAGGTCACATACCGATGGAAGCGACATGTCTTTCCTCTTTCCATTGTGTGATCGTCCAGGGCCTGGGGGCATTAATATGCAACGGTTCTGTTTTTCTTTCAGAAGGACTTGTAAACTCTTTAAACAGAGGCACACAGTTGCAATTGTTGCGGTACTGAGTGGGTGTATAGAAGCTAGGGCTGCAGCCTTGTCCAGTTGCAGATAGAATAAAACTGACAATGATGCAATGGGCCTGGCATGTAGACAACTCTGTGGGATGGATGAATGGTACGGCTCTCGCTGTCCCTCCGGTGGTGGTAGGCCCTGTAATAGCTAGCGTAGGAAGGGTGGTGAAAATTGATATGCACTATTACTACATGTATAAAACTTAACACTGGGGCCATTGCACAGGTGGGGGGTTCCTGTTTATTGATTTTTATGAGTTTGGTAGAACATGCGCTTAATGCTTTTATATTCCAGGAGCTCTGGGAGGGCTCACCTTAGGTAATAAACCTTTCCGTACTTTGCAATCGCTCACAATTTACATGGGGACTCGCATTATCCAGTACAAAGCCCAGCATCCCCCTTCTACTTGGTTTTAGGAGTGTGATTTAAAAAAAAAGCAAAGAAAATAACTGTAGCACTTACTTTGAATTTTTTAAAAACCTGTCCACTCCTGCTATGAAAATGGCCCCTAATTCTAATTACTCATATTTCCAAGAAAAATTAGTCACACAAACTTATGTTATGTGTTGTCTCAGAGGTTGAAAGCAAATCAGGTTTCCAATAAGACAGTACATCAAACAAAGTAGCATGTTCTTGATGCCGATGACTTTTTTTTAGAATTATGGTTGGACATTTTTGGCAGACAGATTGTCTTTTGCTCTATCAAAATGACAGTTTCTTTTGTAACTGCAACATTCATAATTAGAAGGAGAGAAGCAATCTGCCCAATTTAATATACTAAAAGAAGTTTAGAGTCTCTGCTAGTAATTTCATTATTTTTAAATTTGAATTAATTGACTTAAAATAATACAGTTAAGAAGTATAACCAGCAGGATTATGAAGAAAGGTTTCTTTTTCCTTAAAAAAAAAAAAAACAGTGCTTTCAGTGTTATACTTAAGATGAGATTGAAATTTTCTTTTTTACTCCAGGTGCCCCATTCTAAGATTCAGAGCAGGAATGTGAATATTCATCCTTGCAGTAGAGCTGAGAGAAGTTGTAGGGCAAATCCTGGGAACAAGGTCACTTTAAACAAAAAAGTTCTCCAAGTTTCCCATGCTTATGAGGCTGGCTGGACTTAATTAAAGTCAATGGATGACCAAAAAATAAATAAATAAATAGAGAGAGAGAGAAAGAAAAGAAAATGAAAGAACAACCACCCACCCCATATCAGTCCCTTTCTAGGCCTCACTTCACATTGTATACCTTAGCCGTTGATGTTCAAGCTCTTTACATAGATCAAAAATAATATTTCTTGAATCCCTTAACAACACTGATGTGTCCGTGGTTTAGTCACTCTTCCCCAGTCCACATCTCTAACCTACGTCACTTGGGTGGCCCTCACAGCACCACTACAAAAACAAAGCCAGAATTGCATTCAGAATGAAATCATCATAACATAGCAACCTTGTTCAGCATGTGACCTTTGGGTTTCAGCAACCCTGTCTTGTGCAGCCCTGGCCAACCTTAACCTTTCCTGTTGGCTTGGAGGGTAACCTTTCTTCATATTTTCTTCAGGATCTCTCCTTACAGGACCCAGTATGTTGCATGCCTATGATGCACAGGGCCGAAAGTTTCAGAGTGTTAAAATCTACGAACCTGTTTTCCTCTATGAGAGAATGAAGCCTGCACTCATTTTAAAGAATACATACGTAGCAAGATCTCTTTTTACCCTTCCTGTATAATTTTGGTCATGCTTAACTCTAAAGGAAACCAATTCTCTTTAGCTCTGTTACCTTATTTCGTACCTTAGCTGATTGCCATCTTTACATGAGCATCAGATATGGATGTGACAAAGATTTTTTTAGAAATAATAACAACCAGTGCTTTATGAGTTGTTAAGTGTTTTTCTGAGTGGGTGTATAGAAAATACAACACAAAGTGCCCTATGCATTTTTTTAGTATGTTGATAAGACAGCAGGAAATTTTTTAACCCTCAAAACTTTCTGATTATAAGCCGTGCTCTAAATTTACACGGGCAGTGTTCCAAGTCCCACACTCCTTTACAAGTATATCATTACAGACCTACAAGTGAGAAGGTAAATTTCCCCATGGCAGTTCTGAAATCTGACTTCAGGCTAAGAGGCCATGGACTCAGAGGGCTGATTGTACTGGGTACCTACATATCAAAATCTCCTCTAGTATTTTAGTAGTTCCTTCTGTCCTTTTTGCAGCCCCATGTCCTACAGAAGTGACATTTTGTTCCATTTTCATTTATCTTACTCTACTTAGTTGTATATCAAAAGATATACACGTTTATATAACCCAAGAAGCCAGGGATTAAAGCACAATATTTCTTAACACAGCTTCCTCTAAGATCTCCAATAGCTACCTAATGCTTAAAGCTTGGGCTGACGTGGGTTATAGGGTTATAGTAGCTTTATAGATATTTCTATTTGTGTATGCTATGTTTATATATGTAATACATATATGTGTGGCTTAGGGCTATACTGACATGTTATTTTCTATGTGTTCATTTATTATAAACAGCAGGCAAGCAGACGTTTCACCTCACACCTCACTCTGGTCTCTATCATTCAAAAAATATTGCAAGATTCCCATTCTAAATTAAATACATCCGAGCTTACGTCTTTTATCAATTCTTTATTCTTGGTATCTCAAAATTCTGGTCTTCTTCCTTTGTCTCAAAAAGGGAAACTGCTGAAAGCATTTCCACCTGGATGTTTAAATTATTTAAGTTGCAGGAACCAGACCTTTTCCCTCCTGAGTAGTTGTGGGTTTTAAAGGCTAAAATTGCTTCATCATGCCAAAGTGAAAGTATGCATAAATTATTTAGTTAAACCTGAGAAAATACAGACTTTTCCCAGTGATCTTTCAAGGGCTGCCTACTTAAATTTCAGAAGAATGGGCAAGATTTTTTTTTTTTCATTCTTTTGGAAAATTGAAGTATCTCTTGTGTCTTCTGTCAGTTGGAATGTGAACAAAATTACAAAATGGTAATTTTTTTAAAATTCCAAGCTTCATAATATCCAGTATATCTATATCATTCCAAGGTGAACACTGTGATAATCAATCAATACCAGGAAGACTCCTCCAGCTGGCGAGAACTGCAAACCCTCTCTCAATGTATTCTTAGGAAAATCAGGCGACTTGTTATAGGTCTTTCCCTAATGCCAACCTAAAGACTGGGGGGCATTTCCGATTCAATTTCTAGTCATCCAGAGTTGGTATTTCAGTTTTAAAAGTAGAAAGTAAGGTAATTTTAAGATGTTATAAAAACTTTGTTGACATTTTTAATTTGCTTTTTTAATTTACCTTTACTTCAGTAAATAAAAATACCAGAAAAGTGTGAAGTTGTGTGGTGGTGGTGGTGGTGGTTGGGGTGTGTGTGTGTGTGTTTGTGTGTGTATGTGTGTGTATAAGATAGATAATATTAAAGTAGCAATTAAAACAGCCCAGAAATATAGGAAATTGAGGCCCAATTTCAAGTTTCTGTAGCGTAAGACATTGAGTTACCCATGTATATTACAGAATGTACCACATTATGTATCTGATCTCTAAATCTGCCTTAGTATAAATGCTCCAAGTACATTCTTATGACCAAGAAAAGAATGGTATTTTTAATTGAATACCTAACCTCAAATCCTGAAAGAATCATTAATTGGGACAGGATAAAAATGTCAACAAAAAAGTACTTATGTGAGTTATTTAGTATACAGCTGTCTGTTCATTTGTAGAATCCATTTGAATTTTATGTTCAGAGAAATTGGGAGATGAGAGTAAATATGGGGGGAGATTGGCATGTAAATTTGTTGAGTTTTCATGAAAAAGTAAAAATTTTAAAAATCTTCCAAGCAAAATAAAACCTGTTCCATTCACAAATGATGGACGTCACTGATCCCATTAATACCTGTTACATACCAGGTCCTCTTCCTTATATCTAACTTACTTTTTCTCCAAATTTCAGTGTAGTTGCTCTTGACCTTGCCTTTGTTCTTCTCTCCTCCTTCTCTCTTCTGCCCAGGCACAGTTATGTCCACTAAACCAGATGAACAAGATTTCATACTGACATCACCATACTCTGTTAAATAGTTAAAAATCCTATTTTGGCTTTTGTTTGCTTACTTGGATTTGTACCCCCAAGGTGATTAAAAGAGCACAGATAGAATCTAGAGACAAATAGTTTCTGGAGTCAGGAATCAGATCCAGATTCTAATACAAGGTGATGTGGGAAAAAGTCAGTTAAAATTTCTGAGATTCAATTTACTCATCTATAAAATCATCCTCATAATAATTGCTCCCCCCTTCAAAAGTTTGTTATGAGGAGCAAGTGGAAAAATGTCTATTAATGGGCTCTGCTGTCAGTAGATTAATGCATAAATCCAGGTATTATTATATAATCAAACTGTCCTTTTAAATGTAGAAGAAAAGGGTTTTTAAGGCACACATGAGATTCTGGAAACGGAGACGTTATAGAAAGTCTATAGGGACTAAAAATGCATTGTCTTCTATATACATTTCTCTTGCCGGAGGTACATGCAGACCTTTGGGGGGTGCTGCTCTGGCCAGGACAGTGGTGGAGAGCTCTGACTCTTGAGTGTGAGAGCTGGAACGACTGAGAAAAGACAGGAGGGCAACTTCGAGGTCAGGTGACTTCTTTCTAACTGCAGCAGGTTCTCAGATCCCTAGGCTGGCCCAAGATGAGAGAACAGTCACCAAAGAGAGTCTGGCACAGTAAGCCTAAGTCTCAGTGTCATCTGATTGTGAAATCTGCTTGTTTGCATACTCATACAGTACCAGAGCTTAAGCCTTGGCCACTGTACGGATGACTGTACAAGAGCAGAATCTAAGACCAAGGGGTTGTTTTTACTAAGGAAGAAAAATTTATTAGAGTTACTTTAAGGAAATCTATTAGATTATCTCACCAAATACATTAATAGCATCAATTATTGTATTTTACATAATTTTTTTACACCAGATACACAGTATATTAAAGAATTTGTGGAAGTCCCCCATGTGAGCCAGTATTAACCATGGTAGGACTAATCAGGACTGGCCCAAGAAAGGTAGAAATGAGAATTTATAAACTTGTCTAATTCTCATTGCTTAAAGAAAATTGAAAGAATCCAAAATGGGATTTATGAATATTTTTTAAAGCTTAAAAAGCCCACATACTTATCATTGAATTGTCTGCTTACGATAGGAGCTGGAAGAGTCCCTTATATCCACTCAACTGTACTCACATTTTAAATGGTTGTTTTCCTTTCTCTTACACTACTACAAGAGAAAGGAAATGCCTAGGCAAATAAACTCAGTTAAAATAACTTTATGGTTGTGACACAGTTTGACAAAAGCAAAGGAAATTCAGAGTCACTGCTCAGCTGATTCCAACTGTGGAAAATAAAATGCTTTAAAAAAAAAAAAAAAAAACAATGGAACAAACTTGGGATGGATTCAGTCTTAGTCTTAGAGGCAGGCTTCTTAAATGCTGAATCTCTGAGTTCGCCATCTTTAAGTTCTTATAAGAGTTGCAATATCTGTATTCATCATAAATCTAGTCAGAGTTAAAAAAAAAAGTATTTGGTTAAGTACTGCTTGGAAAATATGTTGTCCTTTTTTTAAGATTATGTGATTCTAACTCAAAGCTGTAACTTCTTGGGGCTTAATAACCTACCTTGAGATACACTTTAAGTAATAATAATGGCTTCTTGGGATTAGGAAAGATATTAAACTTACCTATTTCCAATGATCCTGTAAGTACTATTGCAGGAGGGATGTGGGGAGGGAGAGAAAGAGAGAGAGAGAGAGGAGAGAAACATTTTGACCAAAATTCCATATACACTATTGCTATGCAAATTATAAACCTAACAGAGAGGTGATGTATCATTTTTATTAAACTTGTGCTGCACAAATAGTGTTTACATAGAAGAGTATAAAGTTAATTCCCTCCCGGGAAGCATTTCTAAAAAATATAAATTGTATTTTGAGAGTTAATCAATTTATTTTTTCTCTTTTGGCATTTTAATTGAAGCTTCCAAACCGTATGCTTCCTCAAAGTATCAGAAGGCAAATATCAGTCGTGTGGTTATAAAATCAACTCTTAATTTTCTTTCAATGAAGTAGCAGATAGTCAGCCTGTAAATTTTACCTATATTACTGTGGAGCTGCAGCGCTATAAATTCAAAACAGTGTGTAGGTTGGTGGAAATTGAGGTCCAGGCAGCAAGGCATGTCCATAAACTTTTCTCAGGTTATTGGAACAGAACGAATCAAAAGCGGTTCCTGGTTGTATGATATTCTCTTTTGATAGAGCAGGCTGCTTGTTGTTAGCAATCCAAGTGCAGAGGTTAGTCAGAGCAGAATGTAATTTCTAGCAATCTGACAG